>NC_041392.1:63078756-63127485 GCF_002162155.2 Triticum dicoccoides | reverse complement strand
TTCTTCTTCTTCTTCTTCTTCTTCTTCTTCTTCTTCTTCTTCTTCTTCTTCTTCTTCTTCTTCGTGTCAAAGTATTGAAGAAATCCATGCCTTCATCATTAGCCGGAAGTAACCAGGGCATGTTGGTACGAAGTTCTGCAAAGTTATTCTGGAATGGAGTCCCGGATAGAATAATCTGCCTTTTGGTACGAATTCAGCAAAGGCCTTCCAAATAGCGATATTCGGAAGGCTCTTGCTGAACTTTGTACCAAAAAGCGAATTATCCTATCTGGGACTCCGTTCCAGAACAACTTTGAAGAGCTTCGTACCATCATGCACATGTTACTTTCGCCTAATGATGAAGACATGGTTTTGTTGAATCCCTTGAGACTAGGCAACCTCCCGACCCCTCGGCGATCCTATCGAACATGAGAGGAAGAAGAGGATAAAAAAAGAAGAGAAAGAAGAAAAAAAGAGGAGAAGAAAGAATAGAGGAGATCTTCTCCTCTATTCTTTCTTCTCCTCTTATTTTTCTTCTTCTTCCTCTTTTTTTTATCGGGAACGAGGGTCGTCGAGGGACATAGATGTAGTGTCGTCGTTGTCGATACATACCCCCTCCCGATAGCTTACTATGATTAGGTAGCTAGTTCTACGTTTGGCACTAATATATCCATCTATCATGTTTGAATAATAATTGCCATGTTGTAAATATTTGTAGAAACTATGGACAACGCCCTAGACGAAGCAACAAAAGAAGCGTTGTTGAGGGACATAATCGCAGAAGGAAGTGATGCCATCTCGTTGTTTCTCAACGAAACCGATGGTCTGGAAGGAGAGGGTGAACAAGCTGGCTACGGTGACCTAATGCCGGTGCAAGAAGAAGAACATGAGGACGGCTCCGGTGACCCAATGCCGGTGCAAGAAGGAGACCGTGATGACGGCTCCGTTGACCGAACCGAGTCCGGCCAGGTATATATATTAGTTAAGCCTATGCTGACTAGCTGATTGATGCATTCATTGTTTTGGTATGTACACATATTAATTAAGTCTTTGTTCTTTTTTCTAGCCCTCCGAATCGAGCACAACTTCGGTAAAGAGACGAGGCCCGAAGAAAAAGTTGAGCTCGGATGAAAAGTTTGAGATCATAGCAATCGCGCCCGACGGCCAACCTATTGAACCCCTCCGGACAAAGAGCGCATTTGTTGCTCAGTGCGGGGTTCTGGTTAGGGACAAGATCCCGATAAGCATCCAGCAATGGTTTAAGCCGGCTACAGAAGACCCTGAGGTGTCTTATGTCAATGATATGCAGAAAAATGATCTTTGGACTGAGCTGAAGTCAAATTTCACCCTACCGCCTGAGGATAATCCAGAGAACCCAGTTAAAGAGAAATTAATCAAGTCTTTTGCTCTGAAGAGGATGGCAGAACTATTCAGGAGGTGGAAGAAAGAGCTGAATAAGTTTGTCGAAAATAATGAGACACGAGAATTCAAGGGCAGGTATGAGAAGATCAGAGATCACTGGCCCGCATTTGTGGCCCACAAGACATCAGAAAAGAGTAAGAAGATGTCGGCGACAAACAAGCAAAATGCTGCGAAGAAGAAGCTTCACCATCGCACGGGGTCAGGTGGCTACCTCGTAGCCCGGCCTAAGTGGTCCAAGACTGAGAATGATCTGGTTCATAAAGGGACGAACCAGAGACAATTAACTGGCCAGACCATTGCCGGACTTGGTTCTTCGGGGCTGGCAGAACACTGGACCTTGTAACAGGGAAGTGCATTTGGACGAACGATCAAATGGACATACCAGTCAGTAAGCTTAAGCAGTATATCGAAGCAGTGCAGGAAGGGACGTTCTTTCCAGACAGAGAGAACGACGAGCTCACAATGGCCCTCGGGAATCCTGAGCACCCTAGACGGACACGAGGCACGCCAGGCTCCATTCCGTGGAAGGTTGGGTTTCCGGACGCAGGCGGTTACAAATCCGATGAGAGGAGGAAAAAAGTGCAGCAGACCCAAATACAGGCGCTGCAAGCAAGGGTAGACGCGATAGAGGAACGAGAAGCAAATCGCAGTAAACGTACTGCCGAAGCCTCCCCCGAAGCTACCCCGCCATCTCAACGCAGAAGCAGCGTGGCTTCCACCGAGCTGCTTCAGCTGGAGCATGCCTTGACGGCTCCTGCCAGCTATCCCGTGGATGCTATAACGGAGTCTCAAAATTGCCACCTTATGACGCAATGGATGAATTTGAAGGTCAAGGCGGCTGTTGGCTCTGTTTATCCTACTGAAGCCGGCGCAACTTTTCACTGCCGGCCGATTCCAGAAGGATATGCTAGGGTGATGGTGGATGCGATAACGGAGGGATTTGAGGACCTCTAGCTTGACCACCCTACCGGTGAAGGGGAGACTCGGCTGGGGTGTGCTCTGAAGACTCCATGCCTATGGCGGAAGGAGCTCATCAACCTTCCGAACTGGACGCCACCGCCTCCTCCTCCTCCGGCGAGTCAGGGCACTCCGCCTCCACCGCCTCCTCCTCCGGCGAGTGACGATCAGGGCCCTCGGCCGGCTCCTTCTCTGACGCGTGGCGACACTCCGCCTCCTTCTCCACCTGCGCCGACGCACCCGAGCAGCCAGCCTCCTCCTTCTCCGCCTCGTCAGCAAGGACGGAAGAGACCTGCCGCCGCTCCAGCTGCTCCGGCGTGTCGTAGTCCTTATCCTCCGCCGCTTAAGCAAGTAAAGAAGACAACCGCTCCGTCTGCTCGGTCGGCGTCTAGCAGTACAACCAGAGGCGGGAGGACATACAGATTCGGTCCTTCTCTGAAGACTCCAGAGAAGTTACCATATGAGAGGACCCTGGAGGAGAACGCCGAGATCGCGCGAGAAGAAGTGAGGAACTTCTTTGAAGGGGTGAAAGCAAAGAAACATCCACCTCCGGAGGAGAAGGTAGATCGGGTGAAAGTGAAGCACACTCTGGCTGCCCTGACAAAACCACCGAAGTCTGATCCGCCGAAAGGAAACTATGACCGCATTATTGGAAAGGAATTTGCCGAAGCGGAGCGGTCGGGAAGTACTGTCAGTGATCAAAGGCTGAAAGAACGACGAGCTGGGAAACAAATTGCCCAGCTCGGCGAACAAGCGAAGCAATCGTGCCCCCCGCTCAAGGTGCCTAGCCACAACGTCGATAATGATCCGAGGATGGTGCCCGGTTATAGCAATCTTGCAGATTACCTGCCCGACGAAGTACATTATGAAACCATGGAGGTGCAAATACAAAGATACGAGTACGGGAAGCCTCTCGTCAAAGATGAAAGATCTCTATCAACGATGATGCGAAGATTGCATGATTGGTACTTGAAAATCTGCAGAGACTCTGGGGGGAGGAGTACTTTGTATGTGAAAGTTAAAAAGGAGCATGACCTCGTTGGAATTGATCTGTTGCCTGTTCCATTTGAGGAGTTCTATCAGTTTTTCAGTCAATTGGCCCTCGATAAAACAACGGTCGCCTGCTACTGTCTGTAAGTAGTACTACTTCTGTCATTAAGTTTCTCTATATAGCTTAGCTCTTTCATTGCATGTATTTATAATCATCCTCACTGTATTATGCAGATTGAAGATCGCCGAATTGAAGAAAAGACAAGTCGGTGATATTGGGTTCATTAACACATATCTCATAGATGCAACTTAGGTTAAACTTCATGCCGCAGCTACCGAGGCCAACTTGCTACGATCGTTCGTAATAAATCAAAACAAAGATATAATACTCTTTCCTTACAACTTCAGGTGAGTGTTACTGTCTTGTGCGTATTCGGTTTCCCTTATATATTAGTCAAGGTTATAGTAATGTAATTCATGAGTTATGCATGTGTGTGCAGTTTCCACTATATTCTCCTAGAGATTAAGCTTGAGCAGGGAGTAGTAACCGTCTTGGACTCTAAACGAAAAGATCCCAAGGAGTATGCGGACATGACTGAAATCCTCAAGAAGTAAGTTAAATCGATCATTATCCACCATATCAGCAACTTTGTTCATTTCCTGATATCAAGTAATTGTTTTCTTTGTCCGGCAGGGTTTGGAGAAAATTCACCAAAACAGTTCCGGGACTGCCGAAGGAGCTGGAATTTTGACACCCGAAAGTAAGTACTATAGTAGCATGTCCCGCGCATCTCCTAGTGATTCAAGCGCTAGTTTCATCAATACCATTTAGCATTCTTGCTTATCAGTTTGATTGACCTCTATTTCTTGTAATGTGGTTGTGGCAGGAACAAGGGAATGATTTCTGTGGATACTACATCTGCGAGTCCATCTGCCACACGACCTGTGAGCGGGGCGGGTACTCTAACGAACAATATGAAGTACGTAAATAACAACATTCACAATTTTATTTTATTACCATCATTTGTGTTGAGTTTCATTCATTTATATATATATATATATATATATATATGTATTGACCCCCTTCTTCAAATTAGATGTTTCGGAAGTGGGATGAACTCCTAGCACCAGCTCGCATGCGAGCAATTCAAGAGGAATTGGCGGCATTCTTTCTTGACCACGTGATCCCTGAAGACGGAGAATTCTATGTGGACCCTGAGTCCGTATGATTATATTTATAAGAGATAATTATTGTATATATGTAGCCGGTAGTGTCAGATAGATATACGAGAACTTGTTGTTCGACCAATCTCTCGGAGAAGGAGAGGTGGTCGATATCATTTCTCTCTGTATATATGCATATATGTTCATGACGATCTTCTGTTTCCTTCGTTTGCTTACTAGCTAGCTAGCGTGTCTAGTCCTCTCTATATACGTATGTATAGTACGTAGCGTCGACCAAGCACGGACATAACAGAGGACACTTCTCTCTATTAATTATAACTAGCTAACACAATATATGAAACACCTAAATTAACCCCCCAAAACCCCCAACCCCCCCCCCCTTCAAAAAAAACAAAAACCCCAGCCACAGAAGTGCTGACGCGTGGATGCCTATTGGTCCCGGTTGGTGCCACCAACAGGGTCCAAAGGGTCTCCTGACTGGGCTCTGCGCACTTCCCACATGGAGGGCCTTTAGTCCCGGTTCTGGATTGAACTGGGACTAAAGGGGGAGGTATTAGTACCGACACTTTAGTCCCGGTTCCAGAACCGGGACTAAAGGCCCTTACGAACCGGGACTATAGGCCCTTTTTCTACCAGTGACGTATGCATGTGTCCATGTCGTGAGACCAATATGTTTGAAAATTCCTTCTAATTTACTGCACATGGAATTAACTCACACACAAGTACACATATATATTTTTTCAAGCCGTTTTGGTTAGGCGTTGCATGTAGATGTAGTTCAAATTTGAATTACTGTCATTAAATGGCTAGAAAATCACTTAAATGTCTTTAAAAGGTCAAATGACCCATAGAATTTTCAAAAATTTCACATTACAGTTGTAGTAGTGCACGTTAGACGTAGAAAAAAATTGAAGGCCGTAAGAGGAAGCTATCTCCTGTTCGTCATCAAACATGCATTGTTCCCTCTCAGACCCACGAACCTTCAAGTGAGTTGCTCCGATTTGTGAGGGGTGTGTGTCCAAACTTTTGTCAAACATGCCAATTTATTTATCACATCATCTTGGTGGCATGACATTACATCAACCAAGGTTTCATGTGTTCTTAATTTTTTTAGAATTAAAATGCCATGCCACTCCATGCTTAATTGTTTCATAACCGTTAGACTAATATGTTCAAAAATTCCTTCCATTTTACTGCACATGGAATTAAATCGCACACAAGCACACGAAATATGAGTTTTCAAACCGTTATGGTTAGCTGTTGCATGTACATGTAGTTCAAATTTCAATTATGGTCATTAAATGGCTAGAAAATCACTTAAATGTCTTAAAAGGTCAAATGACCCCTGAAATTTTCCAAAATTTGACATGACAGTTGTATTAGCACTACAAAATTTCTCGTTCATTTGAGACACCATCTGTTGCCACTTTACTCCAAATTCATCTTTCACAGCTAATAAAAAATATCTACAACATCACACATAGTTGTTTTATAGAAACCATTTGCGATGAAAATATCCGGGTCTATTTCAGTCTCCCTCCTTAAGCTTCGCCGACACGTCTGCTCCAGTGCCGCTAACCCCCGAATCGACGAATCCCGATCCCCATTCCCGCACCCCTTCTTACAAAGATGACGCCATGGAAACGCTTCATGAAGGCCCGTACGATGGCCGCGTCCCGCCCGAGCGCTGCCGCCTGCGCCGAGAGTGCCGCCGCATCCACATTTAGCGCGGCCGCTTGTGCCGAGAGGGCGTCTGCGGCAGCCGACAGGGCAGCTGCAGCAGCCGAGATGGCTGCAGCTGCTGCTGCGACGGCGGCTGCAAACGCTGAGAACGCTCGAGCTGTCGTCTGTGTCGCCGATGTCGCCCTGGCCTAGGTCGAGGCCATCCATGCCAAGATCGAGGATGCACACGGGAAGATATTCCAGGCCACCTCGGACTCCAGCATGCAACCCACGTGTAAAAAGGACGTGGTGGCCATGGAGCACCTGCTTCCTCATGAGGTCGCCGAGCAGGAGCTGGAGATGCAGGAGGCGGCGGAGATCGAGAAGCGTCGGGAGGAGGAGTTGCGCGTGGCCGAGGTCGAGGTAGAGAAGAGTCTGCCCGTCGAGGAATCAGTGGTGGAGTACCAACGCGAGCTCTGGCGCAGCCACTACTATGAGTACTACAACCTTGAGGGCAGCGCCGAGGACGAGGATGAGGAGGAGGACACGGTCGACGTCAGTAGGGGGGACGCGGAGTCCACCAACGGCGGCATGTCGCCAGGACAAGTCATCGATGTCTCATCTCACACCGGTGATGCATAGGCCGGCGCGACGACGGATTTGTTAAAATTATGCGTACTTAGGCTTTGTTTTTAATGCTGGTCTTTTGTTAGAGCAATGTTTAGGTCAAATGGCTCTATTTAATTACTAAAATTGCTCGATTCAGTAAGTGTGGTCTTTCTGCTGTACACTACTTTGTGTGCCCAAATTAGCAAGCGATGCTAAATTATGCAATGACATACCCGAGGAAATTTCCACCAAAATTTGAATTATCAAACTCATCCCATGCGCGTAAAGCAGAAGAGTCGTTTACAATGCACACAATCGTTCAAAGTGAAAGGTCCGGCGACACCGCGCGCAAAGTTTCCCTCCACATTTCCAAAATTTTGGCCTACCACCAAAATATCTACCCCCGCCCCCTCCCCCCTTCCCCACCCCTTTTCTCCCCGACCACAAGTCACATTTACCCTTTTTCCTCCTTCCTTCCTACCTTGCTAAGCTATTGCCGCTTCCTTGCTCTCGCCGTCTCGCATCCTACAGCCGGAGTCGCCATGGTCTTCTTCAAAGACCTCTCAAGTGGTTCCTCCTCCGGCGACAACTCCTTCACCACCCGAGTATGCCTCTCTTATCTCTCTCGAGCTATGACTTGGAATGAAGGATTTTTAATCGACGGTCGATTTGAGTCATTTCTTCCTCTTGTAGTTCCCTAGGACCATTAGTGGCAACGAATGGAGCGGGGTGGCTGACACTACGGGAAACAGAAGATTTGCCGTCAATACTTTCTTTGCCGTCAGCATTTCATCGGGGCAGACGGCAAAGAAAGGGTTTGCCGTCATCAGTAGACGGCAAAGAAAAAGTAATGGCAAAATAAACTTTGCCGTCTGCCTTTTATATTATAGACGACAAAGAGAAAATTTTGCCGTCTATAAAAATAAATACAGACGACAAATATCTTTGTCGTCTGCCTTTTTTATTATAGATGGCAAAGAGCTCACTTTGCCATCAAAGATCTTGACCATTGGATTGACCCTCAGTCAGGCCTCCGATTCCAAGGAGTTGATTCAGCAAGTTCCCCGCGCTACCCCGCGGGAAGTCTAATCGGATCAATCGGTGGTTCCGTAATGAGTAGTCGAATACACATTGAGGGGGCCTTGCCTCCTCCTTCCCGACCACACCTTCATTCTTTTCCTCCTCTGATCTTAGAAAGCATACTAAACTTCACTCCAATCTTTCTCCATTAGCAACAAGAGCAGCTCTATCTATCGGCTCTTGATGAGTAAGCTTAGCTATACCGCTTAGGTTGCAAAGCAGCAAGCTCCCTTCTAATGCGTTATTGCTTGGAGCCTTCTCGCTTAGTAAGGCGCCTTCGGCCCTTCCTCCTTCTTACTCTGTTTGGTATTCGCTCACGGGTTTGTTTCCAGGTTCTTTCGTTCTTGGTTGGCTCTCTCTCTATTGTTGTTTGTAGATCGTGCGTCCTGCGCATTGATCCGGCAGCGAGACCGGCCCTGGTTGTAAAGCGAAGCGAGCCGTCCTTCCTTTCATTCGTTGCTTTGTCTTCGGCTTGTTTTTAAACTCGACCTTCTATCGGGACTGTGGTGATGAACCTTACTCCCCTCGGTCAAGTGGTTGAACCGTCTGTCCAATAAGTTTACTAAGTGAATGGGAATCCTATAGTATGACCAGCCTGGGAAGAGTAGTCAGAGGCAATTCACTAATGTGGAGCTGTTTATATCGGCTTTCTTTCCTAACTAACAGGAAAAGAGAGACATGTGAGTTCGACTCTCGTTCTATCCATGTTCAGCAGTCCCTTTCCATCTTGGTACTGTTGATGGCAGTACCGCTCAACTACGAGATGCTTGAAAGTCGATGTATCAATAATGTTCCCAAGAGTAGCATCGAGCCTCGAAACGGCAAGCCATGCTTTAAGCTAAGTCAGTATGGATCTAATTGATTGCTAAACTGAAGGAACGATCTCTGTCGAAGATTCTCATTCTGAAGCAGGTGCCTAGCTTTGGAAGGATGGACGGGATCATACCTATTTGAATTGAAGAACATTCTGTAACACTTGTTTTTGAGCGGGGAAGGAAAATAAGCACACAAGCGAACAACCATCTAACCGTCAGTCTGAACTCCCAAGATCAGTCCATCAGTAAGAAAAAGCTTCTGTTTCCGTCATTCAGCAATGGAATGGAATAGTTCGATGGTATTGATCATCCAACCATTGATTGGAAGGTCTATCGTGATAAACCGTGTAATTCTATAAGCTAAGCAGATGAGGCAACAAAGAACCTAACTGTCCTCTCTGATTGACTTCATCAGAAGATTCCTATGGTCCGGTTTACCTTTCTTCTTTCCTTGCAACCTTGGATCGATATGGTTCATTCCTGGGCTATGCTCTTTCAACGGTTGACAGAAGAGGGGGACGAGCAAGGATGATCAGACTGCTTGGTTCGGTTCGTCAGAGGTATTAAAAAACCTTCTTTTTGGTCTTTTCTTTCTTGCCGCCACTTTAACAGGTGCCGCTGCAATGAGAGCGTAAGTTGCAGAGTTTTTTCTGGATTTTTTGGGTGCACTCTTCCTTTTTTGGATAGAAAAAGGGTTCAGTGGGAGGGCAAGGGGTAGTTAAGTTTTAGGTTGGCTCTTGTTTTTTACAGACTTTCTTTTCGGTGTAATTTAATAAAGAAGTAGCAATTGTTCATTTCATCTCATTTTTTTGCATTGGTAGTTCTTTTTCATTTGAAAGGGCAAAGGGGGGAAGGGAAAGGATTGACCCTCAGGGATCATATTACTCAAGAAGACTTGGGGAAAATAGCAGGATTGGAAAAGTTCGAAGAGACTGAGGAAGACAAATCCATTGTCAAATCCTGCAGAGTGATAACATCGAGTAGTGGGGGCTGGCTTCCACCCCTGAGAGAGCTTGATTTACCATAAATCCCGTCGAGTCCTAGTGGGCCTAGATTCCGCGATAAGTGCTACTTTGCCGTCTGTTAATAGAACCACAGACGGCAAAGAGAAAACACAAGTCCACGGATTGATCACGCAGATCGCTGACATGGCTGAATCTCGTCCGCACATCCCCACGAGGCAAAACCCACCAGCCCCATGTCCCACGCCCTCTTTCCACCTTATCCTCCCGACACCCCCACGCCCCACCACTATTCCCTCTCGTACGTCTCTCTCCCTCTCGATCTGGAGAACACCAGCACCATCCGCCACCTCTCCTCCCGGTCTCTGCTTCGCCGGCCATGGCCTTGCTCGCCGTCCCCGACTGCATCACCCCCGCTGGCCCCCGGCCCCTGTCGAGCCCGCCGGCCCTCGCCGCCTCGGCGGACCTCGGCGCCAGTCCCCCGTCGCCCCCACCGGCCACCGACCTCGGTCCCGTCGCCCCTGCTGGCCTTCTGCCCCGGCCCCGTCCTCTGTCACCCCTGCCAGGCCCCCGGACGCACGAGCGACGAGCATGGCGGACGCACGGGCAACAGGCATGGCGCGCGACAGCGGCTCACTCCATCGTCCACTGCACAGCGCAGGCACGCGGCGGCCTCTTCCCTCAAGATCCTCCCTTCGACGTCGGCCGCCCGATGCTGCACTGGCGCGCTGCGGTGCCCACCTCTCTCTCCAGGAACCAGCGAGCACGGCCAGGTGGGGTGCGGTTACCAGGGTCGGTCGAGCTGCGCGGGCGAGCATGGCGGTCCAGTGGGGCAGCGAGTAGGCCAGGCGTGCGGCGCGGTGAGCAGGGCGAGGCGGCAGCAGTGGTCCTTGTGGTATTGCCCCCGGCGGTGAAGTACTTGTTGCTGCGATGGAGGACTTGATTGCTTTTCCTTTTAGTTTCTAGGGGCCTTGTGTAATTTTTAGGACAACTTTGTAACTTCTCTATAACTCCATCGATGAATGCAAGACAGCACGGCCGAGTCGAATCCAAAATCTCCGTGAGGTGAACCTGTTTTGGTTTGTTGTTTCTATGTCCAGCGAGATACTATGCTCAAACGTCACTTTTTTAAAAAAGAATGAAAAACAATCTTTGCCTTCTGTACTTTAGTCTGGAAGACGGCAAAGCACACGTTTTGACTGACGACAAAGAACAAGTTTTTTGCCGTCTGTTATTTCTGCGGCACACGACAAAACTGTATTGACTGACGGTGAAATCTTTGCCATCATCTCGACAAAAGGCTGACGACAAAGTATTCTTTGCCGACTTATCTTTGCCGTCTGTGTTTGCCGTCTGCTTCCTGACGACAAAGTCTTTGCCGTCTGGATTTGGGTCTTTGCCGTCTGTGATCCACAGATGGCAAATTACCTATTTCCTGTAGTGTGAACATCTATCTGCTCGTTGTCACCATCAATATCCATGCGTGAAGCTAGTTGTGTTTGATTCTTTGGATAGTGGGAGGAAGTTTCTGGAATGTGCAGAGAAGGTCCCTCTTTCGTTTGTTACAAATCATTTGTTAGATGTGATTCAGACACTGTCACGGTCCCAACCAATTCATACCACACCTTCAACCAAACGCATCCTAAGACAATGTCACAGTTTGTACCTAGTATCTTAAATTGTTGCCATCTCATCAGCGGTGCCATTACAAAATTATTTGGCACCGCTTTAGAAGTTTGTGCAGCCAACTTTGGTCCACACATCCGAGCAGCCAAGTAGTAAAATACTATATCTTTATGGCACGAAGGAACTAGGCATCGGAGTAACTGCGTGCTCCGGAGTCCAGGTCCCTGATTTTTTTCTGCTGCATCGGCTCGCCAGTGCAGGGCACCGGTGCGAGATGTAGCAATAGTTGTCTTTACCCCAGTTTTGGCATACATAGCGGATGGCATTAGTGTTATTAGTTCCATGATATTAAATTTGTGTATGTGCACACCTATTAGTATCAATTTGCTGTCATCCAAACACTGTCACTATGCTGTTGCAGTTATATTTACCTTCCTCATAAAATGTTCAATTTGTTGTTTATTGTACATGAGTAAGAACTTGTAGCGTCGTTGTAGTTAATTATAGCTTCTGATGTTTCAGAATTTGGTTGTTGTCTCAGTACAATTATTTCATTTGCACATTGATCTTTTCGAGAAGATATGTCATAATTAACATGTTTCTTCAGTTTTTCAAAATAAGCATTGGTGATTTTCTATTTTACTATAAACCCATTTCCCCTACAATTGTTACTGATATAGTTTTAAATATTATAGGATGAACAGAAGTGTTCTTACTTGGAGTGGGTTGATCAAGAGTGGCCACAGTCTTTGAAGATGTGCCTAGCGATGCTATGGAGCATGTATGAGGAAGAGAACAGACGTAGGCTTAGATAAACTGTTGTCAACACTGAAGAATATTTGAAGATGCGGGATAAAAAGTTGAAGGTGGAGAACGAGCTCAGAATGTTTAAATTAGACTTTGCTAAGATGATGTTGGCGAAGGAGGAGGCACTTTCCCAGTTGGCCCGTGCAAAACAGGTTCTTACTGAACTGAAAGCAGATGTGGATAAGACGAGCCTGGATGATCTCGATTAGGGAAATGAATATATTGTTCTTATGAAGTTGAACTAGCTATATATTGTACCATGTTGTTTTCATGTAGCTACCGTACTGTGATGTTATAATATATTTATGTGCCTGATATGAAATTGGCAAACAGATGTTCGATATGAAATGTGAATTTGCTTAATACTAGAATTATTAATTGTAAACTAATAAACCGGCTAAATGTGTCATGGACCTTTGCAAACGGTTCTAGCAGTAAAAGCACTTGCGATGGATAGGCCAATGCCACACAGTTTTCTTCATCAAATCATGTGTGATATAGTTGATAAAAGCAAATAGTTAACCAAGGCAGACCGTGTGTGATAGTTACACCTTGCACACACGAGCTTACAAATAAAACTATGTGGGATGTACGTACAAACGGAAACGTTTTCCTTGAATTGACTATGCGGGATGTACATAAGAATGGAAACATATTCCTTGGATTGACCGTGCATGATATACATACGAACAGAAATGTTTTTCTAGGATTTATCGTGTGGAATGTACATATCTACGGAAATGATTTTCTCAGATTTCCGTGTGGTATGTATATACCTACGGAAATGATAGGGTTTCGATGCCTCAGCTGATCGCACACGGCCCCAGCCCGTGTCCCAGGATGGCATATCCCCGATGATTTATGGGTCGTGTGGGAAAGACCCTCCTATCGCCCACTCTCACTTGGCGACGGTTCCAAATGCCAACCGTTTGTTTAGCACCAACGCGCACCAGTGTTGCAACTAACTCCTTAGTCACTATGCTTGCAAGGCTTCTTATGATGTGTATTATCGAGAGGGCCCAGATATACCTCTCAGATCGTCGAAATGACAAATCCTAATCTCGTTCTATGCCAACTCAACAAACACCTTCGGAGATACCTGTAGAGCATCTTTATGATAACCCAGTTACGTTGTGACGTTTGATAGCACACAAGGTGTTCCTCTGGTATTCGGGAGTAGTTGCATAATCTCATAGTCAAAGGAATATGTATAATTCATGATAATAGTAGCAAACGTGTAGCAAGGTAGCCCAATACTTTTGAGGCAAAGGACAGGCCAGAAATATCTCTTATGATAAGCAAAGCGTTCTTGAGGGTACACGGGAATTTCATCTAGTCACTTTCATCATGTTGGTTCGATTTGTGTTCGCTACTTTGATAATTTGATATGTGGGTGGACCAGTGCTAAGGTGATGTTCTTACTTGAACAAACCTCCTACTTATGATTAACCCTCCCGCAAACAGCTGCAACTACGAGAAAAGTATTAAGAATAAATTCTAACCATTGCATTAAATTTTTGGATCCAATCGGTCCCTTACGGAATAACGCTTAAACTAGGGTTTAAGCTTCTATCACTCTCACAACCCATCATCTAATTGCTACTCCACAATGCATTACCTTAGGCCCAAATATGGTGAAGTGTCATGTAGTAGACGTTCACATGATACCACTAAGGGAATCACAACATACATACTATAAAAATATCGAACACATATCATGTTCACATGATTACTTGCAACACGATTTCTCCCGTGACCTCAAGAATAAAAGTAACTACTCACAAGTGATAAACATGCTCAAGATCAGAGGGGTATTAAATATCATAATGGATATGAACATATAATCTTCCATGAAATAAATCATATAGTAATCAACTACAAGATGTAATCAACACTACTAGTCACCCACAAGCAACAATCTATAGTTCCGGTAACAAGATTGAACACAAGAGATGAACTAGGGTTTGAGATGAGATGGCGTTGTTGAAGATGTTGATGGATATTGCCCTCCCCAAGATGGGAGAGTTATTGGTGATGATGATGCCGATGATTTCCCCCTCCGGGAGGGAAGTTCCCTCGGGGGAATCGCTCCGCCAGAGGGCAAAAGTGCTCCTGCCCAAGTTCCGCCTCGAGACGGCGGCGCTCCGTCCTGAAAGTCCCCTCCATATTTTTTCTAGGTCAAAATGACTTATATACCATAAGATGGGCACTGGAGGTGGGCCTGGGTGAGCACAACCCACTAGTAGAAAACGGAGCTTTAAAACCGGTTCGTAAGGGCCTTTAGTGCCGGTTCCATAACCGACACTAATTGGTGGGCACTAAAGGCCCCCACCGTTAGTACCGGTTCGGCATGAACCGACGCTAAAGTGCCACCACGTGGCGTGAGCTTGCGCCCTGGTATGGGGGACCTTTAGTACCGGTCGGTACTAAAGGTTTTTTTTGAAAATTTTGGAAATTTTTTTGATTATTTTTTTAGATTTTTAATTTTTCTGAATTATTTGGTGATTTAGTCTCTAATCACCTCTCTTAACTGCTCAAGTGTGGATCAATAATTCCAAATCATCTAACTTCCCGACCGGTCACCCATCCCTCTCACTACTCCAGCCCGAGCACGCTTAACTTTCGGGTTCTATTCTCCTTCGTTTCAAAGTCTGCACTTGTTGTTTTTCTGACAATAGTAAGATGCCAATCCTATTAACCCTCAGGAGTTTAGCTTGAGCATGAAGTCACACATTTCACTGTTTGAGTTTGAAACTATTATTCTAAAAAACAGTAATTATTTAGTAACACTAATATTTCTTGAATAAGTTTGACCATAGTTTGACCACAGTTTGACCATAGTTTGACCAGATTTGACCAAAATTCAAAAAATTGAAATAATTACTTAGTAACACTAATATTCTTGAATAATTATGTAGTAACATTGATACTTCTTGAATAAGTAGTTTGACCAGCTTTAACAATTTTTTTATAAAAAAACTGAAATTTGACCATATCTTTTTTTCCTTTTGGAATTTGAGGATTCTAAAAAATTGCAAACAGGCCATAGGTGGTCTCCATCGGATGCGGATTTTCGTGCTGAATTTTTTGATATATTATACGTTTTTTTCCGACATTGTATGCAAAAGTTATAGCCGTTTTATATTTTCCCTACACTTTTTGCAAAACATGTCCAAATTTAAGTTTTCAAATTTTCCTAACTAGTAGATTTAGTAATATAACTACCTCTCGAAGGATTTTATTTTTTGAAGTTTTTATCATTTTCTTTTGATTTTTTCAGAACTGAAATGGCGACACACATAGGGGGGGGGGGTTTGAAAATTGCCCTATAGTGCCGGTTTGTGTCACAAACCGGTACTATAGGTCAGACCCCTTTAGTACTGGTTCGTGGCACAAATCGGTACTAAAGGTTAGCCCTTTAGTACCGGTTTGTGCCACGAACCGGTACTAAAGGTGATCATGGGGCCCCAGCCTGACGCCAGCCTGCCATCACCCCTTTAGTACCGGTTCGTGGCATGAACCGGCATTAATGCATAGTCATTCAAACCGGCACTAATGGTACCATTAGTGCCAGCTCAAATTCAAACTGGCACTAATGTGCTTCACGTTTGACCCTTTTTCTACTAGTGACCCTGGTAGGTTGTCCTCACCTAGTGGGCCCCCTCTGGTACTTATTTGCTCTATTATTCTTCATATATTCCATAAAAATTCTCCATGAAGTTTCAGCTTGTTTGGAGTTGTGCAGAATAGGTAGCCTGACGTAGCTTTTCCAGGTCCAGATTTCCAGCTGCCGGAATTCTCCCTCTTTGTGCGTACCTTGCATATTATGACAGAAAAGGCATTAGAATTACTCCAAAAAGCATTATTATGTATATAAACATCATAAACAACAATATGAAAACATGATGCAAATGGACGTATCACACGAAGGCGTGGTGACAGTGGTGATGACGCTATCTCCGCAGGGCTTCCCCTAAGCACTACAAAAATATGACCGAGGGTGTAAACAGCGGAGGGGGGCGCCGCACACGACTAAGAGATTGTCGTGGGTTTGTGTGGCACCCCCTCCCACATATATATAGTTGGGGGAGAGGCGGAGAGGCCAAGGGGCGCCCCAAGTAGGGCCGAATCGTAGTTGGGGTATTTCCCAAGTGCCCCCCTTACCATATTTGACAGAGGGGGGAAAGAAAGGGGGGAGAGGAAAGGAAGGGGTAGGCTAACTCCCCCCTTTCCTTCTCTCCCCAAGGGCTGCAGCCTAGGAGGGGCGTGCCAGCCCCTTATGGGCAGGGGCGCTCCCTCCCTTTGGCCCATATGGCCCATTAACCTCCCGGGGTGCGGGGAACCCCTTCTGGTGACCCGATTTCTACCCGGTACATCCCCAAACTCTTCCGTGTCCAAATATCATCGTCTTATATATCAATCTTTACCTCCGGACCATCCCGGAGCTCCTCGTCGTGTCCATGATCTCATCCGGGACTCCGAACAACATTTGGTCATCAAACCATATAACTCATATAACACTATATCGTTAACGAACGTTAAGCGTGCGGACCCTACAGGTTCGAGAACTATGTAGACATAACCGAGACACCTCTCCGGTCAATAAGCAATAGTGGAACCTGGATGCCCATATTAGCTCCTACATTTCTACGAAGAACTTTATCGGTCTAACCATATGACAACATACGTAATTCCCTTCGTCCATCGATATGTTACTTGGTCGAGATTCGATGGTCGGTATCTTCATACCAAGTTCAATCTCGTTACCGGCAACTCTCTTTACTCATTCCATAATACATCATCTTGCAACTAACTCCTTAGTCACTATGCTTGCAAGGCTTCTTATGATGTGTATTACCGAGAGGGCCTAGAGATACCTCTCAGATACTCGAAGTGACAAATCCTAATCTTGATCTATGCCAACTGAACAAACACCTTCGGAGATACCTGTAGAGCATCTTTATGATCACCCAGTTACGTTGTGATGTTTGATAGCACACAAGTTATTCCTCCGGTATCCGGGAGTTGCATAATCTCATAGTCGAAGTAATATGTATTTGACATTAAGAAAGCAATAGCAATAAACTGAACGATCAATATATATGCTAAGCTAACAAATGGGTCTTGTCCATCACATCATTCTCCTAATGGTGTGATTTCGTTATCAAATGAAAACACATGCCTATGGTTAGGAAACCTTAACCATCATTGATCAACGAGCTAGTCTAGTAGAGGCTTACTAGGGACACAATATTTGTTTATGTATTCACTCATGTATTTAAGTTTCCGATCAATACAATTCTAGCATGAACAATAAACCTTTATCATAAATAAGGAAATATAAAATAAAAAATTTATTGTAGCCTCTAGGGCATATTTCCTTTAGTCTCCCGCTTGCAGTAGAGTCAATAATCTAGATTACATAGTAATGAATCTAACACCCATGGAGTCTTGGTGCTGATCATGTTTTGCTTGTGGAAGAGGCTTAGTCAACGGGTCTGCTACATTTATATCCGTATGTATTTTGCAAACTTCTATGTGTCCATCCTTGACCTTTTCACGAATAGAGTGGAAGCGTCTCTTGATGTGTTTGGTTCTCTTGTGAAACCTGGATTCCTTCTCTAAGGCAATTGCTTCAGTGTTGTCACAGAAGATTTTCATTGGACCCGATGCACTGGGTATTACACCCAGATCGGATATGAACTCCTTCATCCAGACTCCTTCATGAGTTGCTTCTGAAGTAGCTATGTACTCCGCTTCACACGTAGATCCCACCATGATGCTCTACTTGGAACTGCACCAACCGATAGCTCCACCATTCAATATAAATACGTATCTGGTTTGTGACTTAGAGTCATCCAGATCAGTGTCGAAGCTACAATCAACGTAACCATTTAAGACAAGCTCTTCGTCACCTCCATAAACTAGAAACATATCCTTGGTCCTTTTCAGGTACTTTAGGATGTTCATGACCGTTGTCCAGTGATCCACTCCTGGATTACTTTGGTACCTCCCTGCCAAATTTATGGCAAGGCACACATCAGGTCTGGTACACAACATAGCATACATGATAGAACCTATGGCTGAGGCATAGGGAACGACTTTCGTTTTCTCTCTATCTTCTGCAGTGGTCGGGCTTTGAGTCTGACTCAATTTCACACCTTGTAACATAGGCAAGAACCCTTTCTTTGACTGATCCATTTTGAACTTCTTCAAAACTTTATCGAGGTATGTGCTTTGTGAAATTCCTATTAAGCGTCTCGATCTATCCCTATAGATCTTGATGCCTAATATATAAGCACCTTCACAGATGTCTTTTATTGAAAAAAATCTTATTCAAGTATCCTTTTATGCTATCCAGAAATTCTATACCATTTCCAACCAACAATATGTCATCCAATTATAATATCAGAAATGATACAGAGCTCCCACTCACTTTGTTGTAAACTAGCAGGTCCACCCGCGCATTTGCGCGGCTAGATCTGTACTAGTTATTATTTATGTATTTTAGACTACCAAATGTTGTCATTTGAGTATTTATTTTCCTCATAGTGTAAGCAACATATATAGTATACATTAAAAGTTGATTGGTTGTGTGCCACTAAAAAATGTTTCAACAATACTGGACCTTACTTTATTTGATGGTACTTACAAATTGAAATTTAAATATGATAATTTTGAAATGAACGACACATTTTCATTGTATTGATGTATTCAGTAAGTGATACCTCAGTGTAATCACATTGTTTAAATACATGCACAATTTTTTACTCTTTTTGCTCATCTCCAAGCCTCTTTAACCATGAATCTATAATATTCTCCTAGAATACAATGTTTCATCTATAATTGTCACTATGAAACAATTGTGGTTGTAGTCTCATGTCACTTGATTTCCTTCGGGCTGTCCACTTTTTTTGCCATCAATCAGTGCAGCTACCCTAATTTTATGATCTTTTTTAATTTGTTTGTTTCTCCAAACCCCCAACTCTTATGTCACTGAAGTAGGTGTGGGGCGACTATGGTTTTTGTTACATTATAGTAAGGTGGAGTTTGCTACAGTACCCTAGTCTTATTTTTTAAATTTGTTGATTTATATCATACTCTGCATTCCACTACTATGTCCTTTATTTGTAGAATATATAACTGCATGCAAGATATATTGTTCCAATATGTGCAAACCACATGTATTGATTATGTGTGATCTAAGCATTTTATTTTGGCTGGCCTTTTTCCATCATAAGAACCGCTGGCCTTCTAGCTTTTCTACCGTAGGATTTTGTGTTGACACTTTTTGCCATGTGATTTCACGTTGCTGGTTTTCACAACATTTTCGAGCTCATATTTTTCTGATGTTATGTATTGGTGATAGCACAAGTGGCTCTGAGTATGTATGTGGTCTACAATTATGTTGTTTGGAAACCTTTGACTCGGCCAAGCGCCGTCGGGTATTCATGCATCATCACCATACTTTCATTGGACATCCTTCCCTGTGCGATGTCCTACCTATATGTCCAATTCGTCCAGCCTCTAGCCAAACATGTAGATTTATGGAGTTAAAGGTCGCCAAGTAGAAACAATTAAGGGACGGAAAATGTTCTTCTATAAATTCACAAAAAATGATATGCAAGGTGTAAATATTCATGCTTGAGGCACATATAAATTTATATCGACATATATTTTTTGTGCCTGAAAATTTTTAATGCTCCAAAAAACAACCTTGTAATCATAAAAATTATTTTTAAATCACCAAAAATGATTTTAAATCGTTGTACAAATCTCATCAACTTTTCAATGAAATTTTACACATACACAAAAGATAAATCATATTCATGACTAAAAAGGCTAAAAGTGTTGAAACAATTTTTTTTTACCTGGGAGCTCGTCCACTTGTTTGATACTTTTGCACTATAAATACTGAGAAGAAAAGGTTAATCGCGTCTGGGCAGCACATGCATGGTTCTGCGGCAATAGTACTACGGAGTCGCTCTTTCCTCGTGATGCCTCGGCTAAGCTCCAGTTGCGGTAAATGGGACCGATCCCATCTGAGAGCCTTCCGCCTTCCATCTCAACACACACGCTCCCAGTTGAGATGCCAACTGGTACTCACAGTTATGATGCGCGTACGCTACCAGCTGCTCGTCCAGCTCCATCATCCGCGGACGCATCTACCGCCACACCAACTTTTGTTCACCGCGGCGGACTGTTCGTCGTGGTGGACGGAGGCTGCGGGCTGCTGCCGGCTGATGACCCTTCCTTGCCCAGTCGTAGCCTCCTGAAGGAGCACTTATCGGGAAGTTGATGCCTCTCCGACGCGGACGGCGTTGTTGGCTCCGATGGGATGGCGAGCATGCTTCAACGAGTTAGGGCCAAGGCAACTTGTGGATCATGTGAACTTTTTAACATCATCGACGATAACCATGATGTGATTCAAATTCAGAGTGAAGTCACGTGTAATACTTTCATCCCTTGTCGCACGCACGTACGTGTGTGCAATGGAAATCTTATGTTCCTTTTATTCCTATTCAATCTCTTTCTGTTGCGCACATGTATACGATGGAAACCTCCTTTTTTTTTTAATTGGATAGAATCCTTTTTTTTCCTTCCAACCTATTCGGTCTCTTTCTAGTACACACATAATTGTGTACGTGTCCCTTGGAAATACATTATTCGCAAAAGAAAAGACCCAAAGATTGTTCTGGTACGGCTGAGTGTCCGCTGGATATTAATCCATGTGCTTCCAAGTTTGTACTACGTGTGTCTTTGCCTAATGTACAAAGCTGCACGTGCATGCTTATTTGGGTTGTATACGCGTATTACCGGAGAAAACCAATCGTACATCTATGTCCTTGCCTAACCTTGGTTGTGCATATAATAATATAAATCTAGTCCTTGCCTAATCCCCACAAAAAAAGTCTTTGCTTAATCTTCACTGTTGAATCATCTTAGTTTTTAGAGTGCTAAATCGCCATCGTTAGTTTTCTATCATTTTAAGTATATAATAGATAGATACATGTTTCATCATAAGTCGGTATAAAATCATATGCTTTGATCACCTCATCAAAGTGTATATTCCAACTCCGAGATGCTTGCACTAGTAGAAAAGGGGGCTTTGGTCCAGGCCGGGTAAGCCCATTAGTCCCTGTTCAGTCCAGAACCGGGACCAATGGGTGCATTTATCCTGGTTCGTGCGGCTAAGGCATTAGTCCCGGTTCACCTGGGCCCTTTAGTCCCGGTTCGTGCCACGAACCGGGACTAAAGGGTGCGATGCCCATTAGTCCCGGTTGGTGGCACCAACCGGTACTAAAGGTTAGACCTTTAGTCCCGATTGGTGCCACCAACCGAGACTAATGGGCTTTGAGGCATTAGTACCGGTTCATGGCACGAACCGGTACTAAAGGTCCCATTTTCAAACTCTCCCCCCCTCCCCGTGGACCGCCTTTCCAGTTTTAGAAAAAACAAAAGAAATTGATGGAAATGTCAAAAAAATAAAATAAAATAAGTTTCCCATGTGATATGTGGTCTAGTTGTTGGGAAAATTTACAAATATGAATTTCGACTTTATTTACAAAATCTCTTTGGAATTTGTAAAATGGGCATAACTTTTGCATAGGAACTCGGATTAAAAAGTTTTTTTATATGAAAAATCATTTACTCAAAAAGTTACATCCAATGGAGACCGCCTACAGCCTGTTTGCAAATTTGTAGATACCTCAAATTCCAAAAGGAAAAAAGTTATGCTCAAATTTCAGTTTTTTAAAATTTTCATTAAATCTGGTCAAACTATGGTCAAACTACTTATTCAAGAAGTATTAGTGTTACTAAATAATTATTCAAGAATATTAGTGTTATTAAATAATTATTTCAGTTTTTTTGAATTTTGGTCAAATCTGGTCAAACTATGGTCAAACTGTGGTCAAACAATGGTCAAACTACTTATTCAAGAAATATTAGTGTTACCAAAAAATTATTGTTTTTTTAGAACAATAGTTTCAAACTCAAACAGTGAAATGTGTGACTTCATGCTCAAGCTAAACTCCTGAGGGTTAATAGGATTGACATCTTACTATTGTCAGGAAAACAACGAGTGCAGACTTGGAAACGAGGGAGAATAGAACCCGAAAGTTAAGCGTGCTCAGGCTGGGGGAGTGGGAGGATGGGTGACCGTCCAAGAAGTTAGATGATTTGGAATGATGAGGGGTGATTAGAGATTAAATTGAGCAGTGATGAGGGGTGATTAGAGATTAGAGGTTAAAATAATTCAGAAATTTGAAAATAAAAAAAATTTCAAAAAAAATTTCAAAAAAAAATTCAGAAAATTTCCTTTAGTACCGGTTGGTGTTACCAACCGGGACTAAAGGTGGACCGGCCACGTGGAGGGCCTTTAGTCCCGGTTCTGGTTTGAACCGGGACTAAAGGGTCAGGGCATTAGTACCGACCCTTTAGTCCCGGTTCAGGAACCGGGACTAAAGGCCCTTACGAACCGGGACAACAGGCCCTTTTTCTACCAGTGTTGCTCCAGTTCATAGATGGATCGCTAGAGCTTACACACTTTGTTAGCACCTATAGGATCGACAAAACCTTCTAGTTGCATCATATACAACTCTTTTTTAAGAAATCCAATAAGGAAGGCAGTTTTGATGTCCATTTGTCACATTTCATAATTATAAAATGCGGCAATTGCTAACATGATTCAGACTGACTTATGCATCTCTATGGGTGAGAAGGTCTCATCGTAGTCGACCCCTTGTACTTGTCGAAACCTTTTGCGACAAGTCGAGCTCTGTAGATGGTGAAATTACCATCAACGTCTGTCTTCTTCTTGAAAATCCATTTATTCTCGATAGCTTGCCGATCATCGGACAAGTCCACCAAAGTCCACACTTTGTTCTCATACATGGATCCTATCTCAAATTTCATGGCCTCAAGACATTTATCGGAGTCTGGGCTCATCATAGCTTCTTCATAGTTTGTAGGTTCGCCATGTTCTAATAACATGACTTTCAGGACAGGATTACCATACCACTCTGGTGCGGAACGTGCTCTGTTCGACCTACGAGGTCCAGTAGTAACTTGATCCGAAGTTTCATGATCATTAGGTTCCTCTCTAGTTGGTTTAGGCATCACGGGAACGGATTTCTCTTATATGCTACTTTCCAATTCGAGAGAAGGTACGATTACCTCATCAAGTTCTACTTTCCTCCCATTCACTTCTTTCGAGAGAAACTCCTTCTCTAGAAAGGTTCCATTCTTGGCAACAAAGATCTTGGCTTCGGATCTATGGTAGAAGGTGTACCCAATTGTTTCTTTAGGGTATCCCATGAAGACGCACTTCTTCGATTTGGGTTCGAGCTTATTAGGCTGAAGCCTTTTCACATAAGTGTCACAACCCAAACTTTAAGAAACGTCATCTTAGGTTTCTTGCCAAACCATAGTTCATACGGTGTCGTCTCAATGAATTTAGACGATGCCCTATTTAACATGAATGCAACTTTATCTAACGCATAACCCCAAAACGATAGTGGTAAATCGGTAAGAGACATCATAGAACGCACCATATCCAATAAAGTACGGTTACAACGTTCGGACACATCATTACGCTGTTGTGTTCCAGGTGGCGTGAGTTGTGAAAGAATTGCACATTGTTTTAAATGAAGGCCAAACTCGTAAGTCAAATATTTGCCTCCGCGATCAGATCGTGGAAACTTTATTTTCTTGTCACGATGATTCTCCATTTCACTATGAAATTCTTTGAACTTTTAAAATATTTCAGACTTGTGTATCATCAAGTAGATATACCCATACCTACTCAAATCATCTGTGAAGGTCAGAAAATAACGATACCTGCCGCGTGCTTCAACACTCATTGGACCGCATACATTGGTATGTATCTCTACTACTATTAAAAGAGCTAACAAGGGGCAGACAAAAACTGCCCTTCGACGTTCGGTGAAAAAAAATTTGTCCACCTAGGAAAAATTAATGCTTATATGCTTACAAGGGAAACATCACGTAGTCTCCGGATGGGTTGTTCTACAGCACAAAAAAAAACTAAGCTGGCCCTCTAGGCATCCTGATTGACCTACGCCCTACACAGCCGGTGAGGCACCCGGCGACGGACGCCAGGAGTACGCCCTACGCAGCCGGCGAGGCACCCGTCGACGGACGCCACGAGGAGTACGCCCTACGCAGCCGGCGGGGCACCTGGCGACGGACGCGACGATGAGTACTTCGCCATCACAGGTCTATGCTCTTCTGGACTTCGTGAGGCTTTTACATGCCGCCACCGTCCAGGCTTGGTGACGCTTTAACACGCCGCCGCCTAGGCTGTCCTGCCTTATCACCGTTGAGCTCATACCACGGCGTCACCGTCCACGAACTCCTCTGCAACGTAGGTGCGCCCTCATTTCATCTTGTTTCCATCATGTGATATATACTAAAACACATCAGCGGCGGCCAGTCTATAATTTAGCCAACACATGAAAGCAGTGAAGAACCATTGTTACATCCCAGATTTGTTACTCTCTGTAAATTGCAGACGAATAATGAGGCACCTATGAAAACTCATCCCTGTAACTGCTGAAGATGAATTTCATAAGAAAATTAGTTAGAACTTCCAGAAAAAGTCAGTACTTTTAGATCTGAAAGTCCTCAGTCAGATGCCACTTAAAATATAATTGTATTATAACAATTTGCCATTCACAGGATTCAAGAACTTCGTATGGCCCCTACCACTCCCAACGGGGTGCGCACACCATTCCAGGATATAACCAACACCCACTCCTTGGGTACTTAACCCAATCACTCGATTTCTTATTTATTTTGCTCAGCTGCTGAACTGTGTCATGACTTCTAGACCGTAAAGAGATAAAAAGGCAGAGGGAAAGAGAGCGTTATGCAAAAGATAGGGATGAGATAAATAAGAGACGGCGTGAAGCCTACAAACAAAACAAAAATGGCGCAGCGGACGTCAATGGACTGGAAAACAAAACACACACGCAGTCGGCTGTATCACAAGGTAATGATTTGTCGACTTTGGTGATGTATAGCCCAATGGTATTGCCATATAATGATCTACTCTTTGTCTATTCAGACCTTAATGGGCTGGAGATAGGGGGGAAAGGGAGTAGTATGCAGACAATATAGATGAACTATTAAAGGGACAACCCAAATCCAGCGAGAATAATAAGCATATTGATGCCGTCGCAGATGGCAGTAACATTGTCTCACAGGTGCGAGCTACCGGACAAACGACTGTCACACAACTGCAGACCATATCATGTGTAGAAGAGCCTACACCAAATTCAATTCAGCTCAACGAGAATATTTATGATGAAAATGAGACCGATTGGTTGCACAGAAATGATGCGTACCAGATGTAGCGACTGTCACGACGATTGCCATTAACCCAACTGTCAAGGGAGGAGAACCCCCAACTCAATACAACCGTGAACCTACGTAACCCAGAGGAGTCTTTACAAAACAAAGGTTAGTTCATTGAAATATTTATGCTACAATATATAATAGTTCATTCAGCTACAATAATGTCATGATGTTCCAATACAATATATAATACAACAAAATGGGCCCTCTTTTGACTGATTGTACTGAGTTGGGGGTTCTCTTTTGTTCATTCAGGTCTATTGTTGCTACAATAATTTCAATAGTGTTTATTTCTTCTGTATTTGGGCCCTCTTTTGTTCATTCAGGAACAAAGTCTATTTATGGAACCAAACAACCTATACCGATCTAGCCAACTTACAATGGTCCAGGAATTGAAACGATCCCTGATGCGGGTTCTGCCACTCAGAATCTAATTGGTATATTTTTACTAACACCTGGTTCATAACTTCAATTCATCTCTGATTCTTACTCATTTTTCCCATATAAAATGTTATCAGGCAACAACCATGGCAAAGATCCATATGGAATACTAGAGCCTGATGCACACACGATTAATATTGATGGTACGCATAATATCATTTTAAGTCTCCTCTCCCCCGGTTACCTTTTGTTTCATGTACTAAGCGTTATTTGAAACACCTTTTGCATTATCGAATGTGTTGGCGGCTAGACTGCTTGGCAGGCGACAACCTTGGAGATGATGACCCTGATGAGGAAGCCAGGATGTTCGCCCAACCAAGTCTATTGTTGCTATCATGATGTACCACTAGAATATAAAATACAACAAAATGGTTTGTTTTGTATATTAATTTAGTGCAAATGTCTACACTTTTCCAGATGTTGATTTTCAATCCTACCTTGTGGATCGGAATCATGGTGATGGAAATCGCACTAATGACACTCATGAAAGAGTATACATGAACCTGCCCAAAAAGCACCATGTCCTTAGAAAAGTTAGCGACTGCTGCCATTGTGGAGCATTGCGGTTTCAATACGAGGGGCCTGCATTTTGTTGCAGAAAGGGCAAAGTGGGTGTGTTTACTCCAGAAGTTTCTGACGAGCTGAAACGGTTCTTTACAAGTCAATCGGATGAGGATGCTAAATATTTTAGAGAGAATATACATTATTTCAACTCTCACTTTTCATTCACAACTCTTGGTGTCGCTCTTGATCGTCAAGTCAGCACTGCCGGAGGAACCGGCGTCTACACATTTCGTGCGTGTGGCCAGTTGTACCACGCTCTTGATGATCTGATGTCCGCTGAATATGGCCCTCGGCATTCGCAGCTATATATTTACAATACGGATGAAAACTTGATTCACAGGGTTAAGAGGTCTCCAGATCTTAGGCTAGATCTCATACAGAAGATTCTGACAATACTACAACATAACCCTTATGCTCAAACTTTTAGAAGCATTGGTGCTGTTCCGAATCTGGATGAATATAGGATCTCACTGAACACAGATATCAACGTTGATCAGCGAAGGTACAATGCGCCAACTACTTCGCAAGTAGCAGCAATATGGGTTGAAGGAAGTGACCCTCAAAATACCTTCGATAGGAGTGTTGTCGTCTACGGCAAAGGAGATCGTCTCATGTATATTAGAGCATACTATGGCTGCTATGACCCTTTGTCATATCCACTATTCTTCCCACGTGGGGAGATCGGTTGGAATCGTTGGACGCCATATATTGGGCTCCCCGATGCCACAACCCAAGGTTCAGTGCATGATTCTGCACCACAAAGTAACCAAGCCACTGATTTTCATTCAGGTATGATGTTCATAGCAGATTTATATACATATTGGTCAAATTAAAACTTAGACAGTTGTCCATCTTTCAGACAACAACATGATGGGAGAACAAGTTGGTCATACCACACAGCTTGAAGACCAGGCCACTGATTTACCTGCAGTTATTGCACGTGGTTGCTGTTTTTTATATTCTTATGATTCTATCTATCATACCAACTTTTTTCATTAATCAATTTTTAGATGACAACGATGATAACCTGGAGGAGTTTGGAGACAATGAGATTAATGCCATAAAATCCAGGAAATTTGTTAGCGCGAGGGAGTACTATTACTTCAAGCTACAGGTCCGAAAAAAGCTTTTTAACATCATCTTATTCAGAGGCGCCTTTTCCAATAGTGGGTTGTTGACATGTACATCAAGATTGACACAATGAGGCTTGACTGGTACTCATGGCCAGAAAATCAAAAGGTTATACGTGCTGACCTATACCAGGTAACATGCTTCTGTTAATACCAATAAATCACATTATATATGCTGCACTCTTTGCTTCAACCTTGTACACTACTTACTGTCAAATATTGACTCATTATAGGGTCTTGTTGACACCGTCTATGCCGGCGAGTGACGTGGTGATTGGATTGGCAAGAGAATAGTGCTTTCACATACATTTCCTGGTGGTGACCGTGACATGCAGCGTAGGTTTCTGGATGCGATGGCAATAGTACAACGATGGGGTAAACCGGATTATTTTATCACCATGACATGCAATCCCTACTGGGAGGAGATAACTAAGGAAATGTTTCCTGGAAAAATGCCGCAAGACCGTCCGGACCTTGTGGCAAGAGTATACAGAGCTAAACAACGAAGTATGATGGACCTACTAATTAAGGGTAAGCATTTCGGAGAAGTTGCGGCTTATGTACATGTCACGAGTTTCAGAAAAGCGAGGTCTCCCTCATGAGCATATACTTTTAATAATGAAAGCCAAAAGTAAGTTAAGGACCCTAGATGACTATGATTGGGTGATATCTGCAGAGATACCCGACAAGAAGAAATATCCCGTTCTCCATGATCTGGTAGTCAAATACATGTTGCACGGACCATGTGGTGCACTGAAGAAGAGTTGCCCTTGCATGATAGATGAAAAATGTCGGTTTCATTACCCACGAGATTTTTGTGATGCCACATTACAAGGGAAAGATTCATATCCGATCTACAGAAGGAGGGACGATGGGGTTCGAGTTAGGATCAGAGGAGCAGATTTGGAAAACACATGGGTGGTCCATTACAACCCCTTCCTGCTAATGACATACAACTGTCACATTAATGTCGAAGCATGATTGAGCATCAAGGCAGTCAAGTACTTGTTCAAATACATCTACAAAGGGCATTGTCGGTGTCAAAACCGGCGGATCTCGGGTAGGGGGTCCCGAACTATGCGTCTAAGGCCGATGGTAACAGGAGGTAGGGGACACGATGTTTACCCAGGTTCGGGCCTTCTTGATGGAGGTAAAACCCTACGTCCTGCTTGATTGTTCTTGATGATATGAGTATTATAAGAGTTGATCTACCACGAGATCAGAGAGGCTAAACCCTAGAAGCTAGCCTATGGTATGATTGTATGTTGTCCTACGGACTAGAAACCCTCCGGTTTATATAGACACCGGAGGGGTCTAGGGTTACACAAGGTCGGTTACAAAGGAGGAGATATACATATCCGTATTGCCTAGCTTGCCTTCCACGCCAAGTAAAGTCCCATCCGGACATGGGACGAAGTCTTCAATCTTGTATCTTCATAGTCCAACAGTCTGGCCAAAGGATATAGTCCGGCTGTCCGGAGACCCCCTAATCCAGGACACCCTCAGTAGCCCCTGAACCAGGCTTCAATGACAATGAGTCCGGCGCACAGTGTTGTCTTCGGCATTACAAGGCGGGTTCCTCCTCCGAATACACCATCGAAGAGTTTGAATGCAAGGATAGTATCCGACCCTGCAAAATAAGTTCCACATACCACCGTAGAGAGAATAATATTTCCACAAATCTAATCTGCTGACACGTTTCGACAACATGACATCACACCATGGCCCGGTTATTATTCAAACCGCTTTTCTCAACCAGATCCGCATATCGCGAGGCGGTTTTCTTGATACGTCTTGTCAAAGCAGAGATCATGTTCCCTTTATCACGGGATTCTCATCAATACGGACGTGGGTAACCCAACCACGCCATCAATTATGGCGCCTGGGAATAAGCGGTTTTGCCAGGCAAGTGGGGAGACTCATCGCCTCCTCCGCCCTTATAAAGGGACAAAGATTTACTTTTATCACCCACGCCTTCTTCCTTCTCGCTTTCCCATTCCCGCACACCCGAGCTCTAGCGCCCAAGCTCGCGTTCTTCTTCTCGAACCGCTCCAATCATGTCTGGAGTAGGAGGCAAGTGGATGGTCTCCTCCGTCACGGAGGAGAACATAAAAAATTTACGGGAAGCCGGATACCTAGCTGCGAATATCGCGCACCGGCTACCGAATGCGGGGCAGATCGTACCAACGCCCGAACCCATGAGAGGGTAGTTTTTCTTACCCATTTCGTCCACGGACTAGGATTTCCTCTCCACCCGTTTGTCCGCGGGCTCATGTTCTACTACGAGCTGGATTTTCATGATCTAGCCCCCAACTTCATCCTCAACATCTCGGCGTTTATTGTCGTGTGCGAGGCCTTCCTCCTAAGGATGGCAATGGGTCGGGTTTGGATTGGGTTGAACAATACCAAATCCATATTCATATCCATGAAGGCAGTCCCAGCCCATCCATGAAAAAATCCATGGGCGAAAAATTGTGACCATGTCCAAATCTGATGGATATCCATACCCATTGGATATCCATCGGGTCCTCTCAAGACCTATACATAAGACATAACTCATTGCACAATGTGCACTCAGCATTGGCATGCTCACTCCCTGCTGTGCAGTATAGCCCTTGCATTGTCCCGCTGCTGCGGCCATGCATCAATGCGTGTGTGGAAAAGCGAAGACGGAGGGGTCAAGGAGATATGGAGCTGGGTTGTCGCAGGCCAGTAGTGGCTACTGCAACGTGGGGGTAACGGCTGGCAGCGGCAGCCTCCTCTAGGGCTATGAGAGGGGTAACTCAAGGAGATGACACCGATTCAACGACAAGTAATTTAATTAGTGTAGATAATAGGATGAGAAGGTGCGTTGGAGTATGTTATGGTGGGATTGTGTAATTTCTATTGGATGTTTTAGATAAAGGATAAAATTATAGTGGGACATGTGACTATGGGGTAGGGGTAGCAGAATATTGCTCGTTAGGTTAGACGATCGGGTCGGGTTTGGATATATCCATGGGTACAAGATTATGTCCATGCCCTATCCACGAGTAATCGGGTCGGGTTTGGGCGCTGCCCATGGGCGCAAAAAGCATATCCAAACCCTATCCATCCGGGTTGGATATCCATGGGTATCCATGTCCATGGATAAAATTGCCATCCTTACTTCCTCCGCATCAGGCCCCACTTCGGCCTATGGATGAAAACCTTTAATGTCAAACCGAAGGTGGTGGGTGGCCAGCAAGCAGAATGCGGAGGCGCCATGGTGGGCAAGATGCCTAATGTCACCTAGCTCGAGGGTACCTACGTGGATACCATAAAGGGGTGGCAATCAGGGTGGTTCTACATCCCCGAGCCGCGTGACTCCAACTGGGTGGCGGCCCCCAAATTTCGATCCGGAATCCCCACGCGGCTCACCTCCTGGATAAAGAAGGGCCTATCCTGGGGTTCTTCGGTAGAGCTGACCGGACTCCAAACCTACATCCACACATGACGAATACGAAAATTAAGCTCGTCAATGTGGTCCAGGTTATGCTCTTCCGCCGGATCCTTCCGTGCCAACGACGGGCATTTGTTTTGTGGGAGTTCGACTCGGCCCAGCACCAGATACTGCGAGAGCTCTACGACACGACGCACGAGGACGTCTGGAGGGTGCTGTTCAAGGGCGCTGAGATGCCTCCCTCCCTCACCGAGGACCGCGGACTCAGCGCAAGCGCTGCGCCTATCCGGTAGGCTTTTATATCTCTCAGGGTATTTATGTGCCCTGGTTTAGTTATGTGCTGGATCTAAGCTTTCATGTCATTAACAGGACTAGATAAAGACAGCGGAGCAGCTTGATTGCCCAGCCCCCCTGCCCGAAGATCCTGCAAACGCTCTTCTAACGAAGATGCTGACTCCGGCACCTTACGAGGTGCCGGAAAAGACGGCCAAGAAGAAGGCTGCGGGGACCCGAAAGGGTCTCCGGCGCAAGGTTCTATCGGAATCATCATCCGATGAGTCCGACGCGCACTCCTCCCATGGAAATGAGGAGGAGGAGGAGAAAAGTTCTCCCCCCAGCCGGGGAGATAAGAAAAGGAAGGCCGACCCGTCCGGGGAGGCCGAAGGTTCCAAGAAGGGAAAGACCCTCCCTTCGGACTGTGCCACAACAGCCGCCGACAGCGGCGACGCGTGGCTACCAAGGGACAAGCCCCTGGCGAAGTCGTAAGTGTCCGGACACCATAGTACTTCATGGTATGTTTTATTGTACTGCTTTTGCTCATGCCGAACATGATTATGCAGTCTGGCCTGAGCTCATCTCGACGTACCCTCGTCGAGCGGCTCTTTGGGCTCATCGGATATGAACAACGGCTCTCCCCCGACGGCTTCCACCCCTCGCCCTACGGACAACGCCGAGGTGTTGTCTCAAAAATCACCGAGCCAAGGGGAGGCGATCCTGGGGGCACCTCACGGCGACCTCCCGGACCCTGGGTACCAAGGGAGCGAGGCTCCTATGGGCTTCGAGTCCGGGCCCCAGCCGGACACTGCGCCGGAACCTTTAATGGTTCCGCACTCTCGCAAGCGGTCCCCCATTAAGGGGGGCCAACCATCCGTGCAAGGCTCCTCTGTCCAACCAGAGGCACCGGACAACTTGCTGGAAGCGCTTCACAACGCTTCCATCGATGAACAGCACCGCACTATCATGAGTGCAGTGGTCAAGAAGGTTCAGTCCGCCAAAAACGGACTGATCGAATCTTGCGCCAGCCCCCTAACAGGCTTTGAGGTAAGCATTCAAAATATAAAATTATTACCGCATAGATAGTAGCCCCTGATGCTTTGTTCGGCGTTCGCAAAGAAAAGCCGAATAGAGTATCAAATGATAACTCAGGAGTCTAATTAGAGTATGTCTATGTGTATGTGCACGTTTCACTGCTGGCCACTGCCGCACGTACTACGGAGGTCTCTGCGCTAAAGAAGGACCTGAAGCGGTCCGAGGACGAGCTCGTCCTTACCAAGAGGCAGCTCGAAGAGAGCAAAGGTAAGATATACCCCTGTCTGTATAGTTAAAAAAGAAGTTCGGTGTAAAGTAATAGGATCATCATGAATTTGTCAAGGGCCACAACCGAGGTGGAGACCCTGAGGAAAGCGTTGTCCGAGCCCGAAGACAAAGCGGCCAAAGAGCGCATTGAACGGGAGAAACAAGAAGCCCGAGTGGGCGAGGTGCAGCAAGAGCTCGAGGCTCTCGCCAAAAAGCACGAGTCCTTGGAGCTTGACTCCAAGACGCGAGAGTCTGAGCTCGCGCAGGCGCTTGAGAGCGTCCGGAGCGCCAAGGCCGAAGCCCACAAGGCCCTTCAGGAGATTGATGCGGCGAAGAAGATAGCAGGGGGTGAGGCATTCAATATGCAAAGCAAGCATGTGAAGGAGACTTTCCTTTTTCTTACCCGAGTTCGGAGCTCTCTAGGAGCGTTTGCAGATCTTCCCCGCAGTGTGCTGGATGCCGTGGAGTTTTACCGGGCTGAGGAGGGGAGCTCAACAGAGAAGTTGTTCTGGTCTCAGTATACTGGGACCGAACACCCCGTGTCCTTGAGCGACCAGCTGAAGCAGTTGGTCGAACTTGACAAGGCGGCCGAACAGGCCATGAGGGGCCTTATAGTCTGGATGTGGCCTGGCGAGCCCCTGTCCGGCAGCTACTTCGGTCTGGTGAGGCGGCCGGTGGAAGCCTGCCCACAGCTTGAAGTCATCAAGCAGTCCTTCTGCATTTAAGGTGCATGCAGGGCTTTTGCCCGGGCGTAGGTGCACTGGGCAAAGCTGGACGCCGTGAAGCTTGTGAAGGAGGAGCCTCCGGAGGGCAAGGAGCATCGCTGCCCCGAGAATGAATACGAGAGCATCCTGAAGGGTTCCCACTTAGTGGCGGATGAGTGTGCCAAGGATGTAATTTTTGAATGAACATGCCCATGTGATCCTGTAATATGAAACGAGTTCTTTTGCGCCATGCGACGCTTACTTAATTTACAATATTACCTTCTGTGCGGCCGTTTATAAAATCTGAGAGTTGGCCAGTCGTCGGCTTCTACCCCATGTAAGTAGTATTGGGGTGTTCGGGGTAAATCTGAACACTCTTTACCCCAATTTTGGGTCCTTCAAGGGAGGTGTTCAGCGCAACGAACCAGGCAACCGGACTATAATGCTTTATCACTCTCACTTAGCCATAGAAGTCTATGATTTTAAATTTTTGGCGAAGCCCCTGATATTTGGAGGGCCGAATTTGGGGCGCTATACACACCTAAGCTGGACAAGGCCGACTCCTCGCCCGAAGCGGAAAAGTCTTTAAGGACTTGAGACCTCTCGAACAGCACCAGTCTCTCGCCTTATCATGACAGTCAGTTTTTGACTTTCTATACTGAGGTGCTCATTCGGAAGAATCGGGACACAATCGCAGTAGTTCTCCCACCGCTACCTTAGCCGATATAGCGGAACGTAAGGTACCAAAGCATGGGAGCCGGGTAACCCAACATTTGACCCAAGACATGATTCGGAGATGATGCATATAATGCTATAAGTTCGAGCTGCCGCACTGTCGAAAGTGTTTGGACTTCTTACACCGTATTACGGGGTAAACGAGAGCCCCTGGCGTACTGACCGTACCCGAGCGTGCAGGTGTGGAATGTCGTAAATGGACATATAAGAGATATAGAAAAACTTAAATAATGCAACGACAGATTAATAATATGCATTGTTATTTGAATAATACGTCGAAGCGTACTGGTACAAGTAGTGCAATAAGCATAAAGTAGGACAATTCGAAATGTCCTATCCCAAGGCAAGCTACGCATAAATAGTGAAAAGCAGGTATATCAAGTATTACTAGAGACCACCTGGTGGTTCCCGTGTTCATCTTAGCTTCTTAACGCCTTGGTTGTTGCTTCCGGAATGTGTCCTGCAATCGGACTGTCGGAAAGGGCTTCCGAAGAGTTAGGCTCTGAAAGAGAAAAAGAATGTCAAAGGTATACAACCCCTGGTGTGGTTAAGCCACAATGCGGGGCGTGTCCAGATTGTGCCTCCGCCTATGTCCATGGTATTTTCAATGCGTAGTTATGTACGCGCGGCACGAATTTCGTTGCTGCACTGGGACTGGGATGGGGGCCGGATTGCTAGGCGAGCACTGATCGCACCAGGCGATCCTGTTGCAGATTGTTCCGGACTCGCTTGAAGGTGTCCGGGGGCTGTAACGCCAAATGAGTGGTCTGCCTGAACATGCTGCTTTGTGCCTCTGCTGCAAGGGCCACAGTGTGCTCTTCCGTACGAAGCGAGCGCTCTGTGTTTCCATTTACTAATATGACCCTGCGGGGTCCTGGCATCTTGAGCTTGAGGTATGCGTAATGCGGCACTGCATTGAATTTTGCAAATGCTGTCCGTCCGAGCAGTGCTTGATAGACACTGTGAAACGGGACGATGTCGAAGATTAACTCTTCGCTTCGGAAGTTATCCGGTGATCCAAGACCACTTCCAGTGTGATTGAGCCTGTGCAATGGGCCTCTACACCTGGGATGACGCCTTTAAAGGTGCTTTTGCTGGGTTTGATCCTTGAGGGATCGATACCCATTTTTCGCACTGTATCTTGATAAAGCAGGTTCAGGATGCTGCCGCCGTCCATAAGGACTTGAGTGAGGTGAAATCCGTTAATGATGGGGTCTAGGACCAGTGGGCGGATCCGCCATGACGGATGTTAGTGGGGTGGTCCCTGCGATCGAAGGTGATCGGACAAGCAGACCATGGGTTGAACTTCGGGGCGACGGGCTCCATCGCGTAGACGTCCCTTAGCGCACGCTTCCGCTCCCTCTTGCGAATGTGGGTTGCGTATATCATGTTCATTGTCTTCACTTGTGGGGGAAACCCCTTCTACCCTCCTGGGTTTGGCGGCCGGGGCTCCTCCTCATCATCGCTATGCAGCCCCTTGTCCTTGTTTTCGGCATTTAACTTGCTGGCCTGCTTGAACACCCAGCATTCTCTGTTGGTGTGATTGGCTAGCTTGTCAGGGGTGCCGTTGATTTGACACGAGCGATCCAGTATGCGATCCAGACTGGACAGAGCCGGAGTATTTCTTTTAAATGGCTTTTTCCACTGACCGGATCTAGATCCTCTGAATCCGGCATTGACTGCCGTATCTTCGGTGTTATCGCCGTTATTTCGGCGCTTCGGTCTATTACGACGCTACCTACCATTAACGTCTTTGGTATCCGAGGTATCCAGATTCCTTGATGTGTTGTTGCTGCGAGCCAGCCAGCTGTCCTCGCCCGCGCAAAAGCGGGCCATGAGTGTTGTGAGGGCTGCCATAGATTTCGGCTTCTCCTGGCCGAGGTGGCGGGTGAGCCACTTGTCGCGGATGTTATGCTTGAATGCCGCTAGGGCTTCTGCATCCAGACAGTCTACAATTTGATTTTTCTTAGTCAGGAATCGTGTCCAGAATTGTCTGGCCGATTCCCCTGGCTGTTGGGTTATGTGGCTCAAGTCATCAGCATCCGGTGGCCGCACATAAGTGCCCTGGAAGTTGTCAAGAAATGCATCTTCCAAATCCTCCCAGCTGCCAACGGAATCTACTGGCAAGCTATTCAGCCAATGCCGAGCTGGTCCTTTGGGTTTTAGTGGGAGGTACTTGATGGCATGTAGATCGTCACCGCGAGCCATGTGGATGTGAAGGAGGAAATCCTCAATCCATACACCGGGATCTGTTGTGATGTCGTATGATTCGATATTTATGGGTTTGAAACCCTCCGGGAATTCATGTTTCATAACATCATCAGTGAAGCATAGGGGGTGTGCAGCGCCTCTATGCCGGGCTATATCCCGACATAGTTTGTATGAGTCTTGTCTGCTGTATTCGGCCCAGCCGGATTTACTCTTGGTGTATCCGACGCGACGATCATCGTCCCGTGTGGGCGCACGTGCTCGTGTCCCGTATATTGACCTTGCGATTTTTTTCTTACTGTCCAAGATGTCTCGCAGGTCCTCTGTGTTGCCCCAGGCCTTAGTATTTTTGACTGAGTGGTGACGGGGTGCGGTCTGAACTTTAGGATGAAACGCCTCTCTGGCTCGGCTGCATAGTCGCCGGCCAGCCGCATCGTACACTGGTGAATGAGGTTTCAATGCTTCCTCCTCGAGGTGAGGTAGCAACCTGCGTTTTGGGTAACTCTTGGACGGGCGCTCGAGTTCATGCTCCTTGGCCGCAATGACTTCGGTCCATCTGTCTGCTAGCAAGTCTTGATCAGCTTGAAGCTATTGATGTTTCTTTTTTAGGCTACTTGCCGTGGCCATAAGCCGGCACTTGAAGCGATCTTGCTCGACAGGGTCCTTAGGCACGATAAACTCGTCGTCGCCGAGGCTCGCCTCGTCTTCGGAGAGAGGCATGTAATTGTCCTCCTCCGGTTCTCCATCTGCTGCCTGCTCTAGAGGGCTAGCTTGTTCGTCCTCTAGCTCTGCACTGTGCCGGAGGGGATTGTTGTTGTCTTTGGCGCTATCCAGAGTGTTATTATCTCCTGTGCCGGTATCACTGCTCTTGTTGTGGCGGGACTTAGAGCGGCGCCGCTGATGTCGGCGCTTGGGTTGCTTCTTGGAGGGGTCATCCTCCGCGGTCTCATCGCCATTGGCTTCTTTAGGGGTGTCCACCATGTATATATCATATGATGCGGTGGCGGTCCAGTGCCCCGAGGGCGGTGGATCCTGTTCGTCTCCGGCTTCGTCGTCCATACCGTCAAAGTCTTCGGAGCCGAAGTCGAGCATGTCGGTTAAGTATTCGACAATGGCTACTAAGTGGGTGGTGGGTGGGCAGCGGATTTCTTCGTCGTCCGCATCCCATTCTAGCCAGACATAGTTCGGCCAAGGTTCTCCTGACAGGGAGAGAGACCTTAATGAATTTAGCGCATCTCCGAAAGGTGAGTGCTGAAAGATATCCGCGGAGATGAACTCCATGATTGGTGCCTCGTCGGTTTCGACATGCACATATGTAGGCGGCTCTTAGTCTGTGGCCGGGGATAAATCCAGTGGTTCGGCGACACGGCTCTCGTACGGGGTGAAGTCAGTATCCGGCTCTATCGCCACTAAGAGTGCGGCCTCCATGGCGGGGTCCATCCCTCCGCTCTCGGATGGCGCGACTTGCTCCGGATTAAAGGCCGGAGTAGCTGCGGATGCGATCTCCCGAACACTGTCCGACGGTATAGTTACGTCTTGCTCGTCGTGACTGCGCGACGCGTCCGGCATGGGCTCGAATTCATCGAAGATCAAGTCTCCGCGGATATCGGCCGTGTAGTTCAAGTTTCCAAATCTGACCTGATGGCCAAGGGCGTAGCTCTCAATCTGCTCCAGATGGCAAGGAAATTGGCCCGAAGTGCAAAGCCGCCGAATACGAAGATCTGTCCGGGGAGGAAAGCCTCACCCTGGACCGCATCGCTAGTAATGATCGAAGGAGAGAGGTAGTGGAACTCTCAATGAAAGCACCAATGTCGGTGTCAAAACCGGAGGATCTCGGGTAGGGGATCCCGAACTATGCGTCTAAGGCGGATGGTAACAGGAGGCAAGGGACACGATGTTTACCCAGGTTCGGGCCCTCTTGATGGAGGTAAAACCCTACGTACTGCTTGATTGTTCTTGATGATATGAGTATTACAAGAGTTGATCTACCACAAGATGAGAGAGGCTAAACCCTAGAAGCTAGCCTATGGTATGATTGTATGTCGTCCTACAGACTAAAAACCCTCCGGTTTATATAGACACCGCAGGGGGCTAGGGTTACACAAGGTCGGTTACAAAGGAGGAGATATACATATCCGTATTGCCTAGCTTGCCTTCCATGCCAAGTAAAGTCCCATCCGGACATGGGACGAAGTATTCAATCTTGTATATTCATAGTTCAACAGTCCGGCCGAAGGATATAGTCCGGCTGTCCGGAGACCCCCTAATCCAGGACTCCCTCAGGCATGATAAGGCATCATTTGCATTCGAGCAGGATATTATCAATGGTGGGGGGATCATCAACGAAATCCGACAGTATAGGGATGCACGCTATATATCTCCTCCAGAAGCTATTTACAGGATATTTGGCTTTAAAATGTTTGGTGTCAATCCATCTGTGTTGCAGCTCCAACTTCATCTACCAAAAATGCATACAGTTGCATTTAGGGCTTATGAAAATCTGGAAGATGTTGTCGCTCGGCCATCTTCTTCCAAATCCATGCTTACCCAGTACTTTGAGATGAACCAGAAGTATCCAGAGGCACGGAAATGGCTGTACAGAGAGATCCCAGAACATTATAGATGGATTACCGGTAATAAGAAGTGGCAACCGAGAAAAATAATAGACCACAGATGGGAAGACTGGTGTATGCACACCCTGCTGAAGGAGAGAGGTACTACTTCCGGGTGCTTCTCAGCCATGTCCGAGGTGCCACTTCATTTGATGATTTCAAAATAGTGAATGGCAATCCATGCAGTTCCTTCAGCGAGGCGTGTGAGCACTTTGGACTCATTGAGCATGAAATGACACTTGATGATTGTATGACAGAGGAAGCAACATTTCAGATGCCTTCTGCTCTATACTGGTATTCTGTGAGGCAACAGAAATCCGTCAGTTGTGGGACAAACACCTAGCATCGATGTCTGAAGATTACTGCCATACTCAATCGAATGAGGCAGCACTTGAGCAGATGGTCCTTAGGGATATCAGGGATCTAATGCAATCCATGGGAAAGGATATTAAAATGTATGGGCTTCCGGATTTGGTTGACACAGATGGTTATTCAGACACGGAGTATAGGGAGGTAACAGAGGAGAGGCAAGTCAAAGCAGATCATGAACATCTAGATCTATTCAACTACCTGAACAATGAGCAACTAGATGGTTTCAATGACATAATGGATCATGTGACAAACCAAAAAAGCTAGATATTCTTTGTTGATGGTCCTGGAGGCACTGGAAGACATACTTGTACAAGGCATTGCTTGCAAGGGTCCGTTCGATGGGCCTAATAGCGATCGCAACTGCTACATCATGTATTGCAGCGTCGATAATGCCCGGAGGCCGGACTGCACACTCCCGATTCAAAATTCCAATCAAGCTCACTGACAACAGCATGTGTAGTTTCACAAAGCAGAGTGGTATGGCAGAGTTGCTTAAACAAGCATCCTTGATAATTTGGGATGAAGTTGCTATGACAAAGCGTCAAGCAGTTGAGACGCTTGACAGATCGCTATAGGATATAATGGAATTTCCTCTACCGTTTGGTGGAAAGGTTGTCGTCTTTGGTGGATGTTGATTTGACCTTCGACTCTGCATATCTATGTCGTTTATTTGTGTGATATAGTTATTTGTAAATAAAAAGCATAGCAGCACACCTGAAGTATTGTAACTTTATGATGGCTGGATTTACTAGCACTTATCTTTTTTTTACTTCCAGGTTTTTATCAGATCACACTATATAATAATCATGAAAGAAGAAGGATGTCGATGTGACCTTCGACTCTGCATATCTGTGTCATTTATTTTTGGGATTTATTTATTTGTAAATAAAAAGCACACCAGCACACCTGAAATATTGTAACTTTATGATGGCTGGATTTACTAGCACTTATCTTTATTTTTTACTTCCAGGTTTCTATCAGATCGCACTATATAATAATCATGAAAGAAGAAGGATGACGATGTGACCATCGACTCTGCATATCTGTGTCGTTTATTTGTCTGATTTATTTATTTGTAACGAAAAAGCACACTAGCACATTGTTAATATTGTAACTTTATGATGGCTGGATTTACTGGCGCCTATCTTCTCAATGCAAATTTTCCTTTTACTCGTGACCAAGGATAATGAAAAAACAAAATTATGAAACTCACCTTGATGGTTACACATCAATGCCAAGAGTTTTCAGCTGTAGTACAACATTTGCGATGTTACATCCTTCAATCTCTGGAATATTAGATTCTGCCAAGTTAGCAAACTCATAACTAAAAGTACTTCGCTGGCCCCTCCTATCCAGCACGTCCACTGATGGTACAATAAACTGGCAAGAGAAAGGACACAAGAAAGCATGGGGCCAGAGATAAATAAAAGGAAAGTGTGGGGCCTGACATAGCGATCACGATTCCCTTTCCTCCTCACGCTATGGACGTCCTTCCCATGACTTCCGCCTTGTATATTGCCTAGAACTAACGACCTCTCGATCAGGAGCCCAAATAAGCAAAGGGTTTTGCACCGTAGGGTTTCCCTTCAACCTCCCCTGAATCCTGCTTTGCGAGCTCGCTGCCGCATCCTCACACTCCTCCATCGCGAAGGTCTCCTGCGCCGCGAAGGCCTCCTCTGCCGTGAAGGCCTCCACCTTGCCGCACACATCTGCCGGTGGTGACCTACCATCGTCCTCCATGTCTGCGCCACAATCCCCGGTGGCCTGTACAGATCAATCTACAATAATCATGGTAATGGTATCTCTCTGCAATTTCATCCTATTCATGATTTCGCATCTGCAAAACAACATAGTCACCAGAGGGGATCCAACTAAGTAAAACAACATGATCTGTGTGACCCTACAAAATTACCAACATGCTCTGTGTGACTTAGGAAATTCTTATTATTGCAACATCCAGATGATTAGTCATGCAAGTGAATCTCAAAGGGTTGACTGGATAATTGAACAAAGAAATAGATCATTATAATTTAGGTGGAAATAATATTCTGGTAGCACTATGTTAAGTAAACATGTACAGATATCTGCATCCAGTTGTGATGTACTCCCTTTGTTCCAAAATAGATGACCCAACTTTGTACTATCTGGTAGCACTATTTTGACGATAAAAGAGGAATGAAAGACTTGATTCATGTACACATCCAAAAGACTGGAGCTAGACGCTCGGTTCACAAGCCCACGGCAGCCGTCGGCCACCTCGAGCGGCAGATGACGTTCAGTGGCTGATGGGATCTAATCCCTGCATGAAAATTTGAGAAATAGTGAAGACCTGATGCACATACACATCCAATAGGCTGGAGCTAGACGTTCGCAACCCCATGGCTGCCGCCGGTGACCTCTAGCGGCAGATCATGTCTGTTGCTGATGGGATCCAATGCATTCATGCAAATTGGGGACGAATTGAAGACTTGATGCATGTAGACATTCAAGAGGTTTCTTTCTCTTGATATATTGGTCTATCGATTCTGTAGATAGATCTAGACAACACATTGTCTTATATCTAAATATTTATGTTTCTACTCATCTTTTGTCTTCTTATGATCTTAAGATATATCCATCATATTTAGCCTTTGTCTAAGGGTGAGAAAATTCAGTAGAATACGGATTTGCTATGCATGGAGGAGGAAAATATTTTACGAACGCAAGTAGAGCATAGGAAATTTCCAAGCAGAGAGACCGACAGATAAAAAACGCAACTGCCAACTATATGGTGATCGGTCAGGTTCGTTCAGAAGAATTACAGTACCACTAATTTCTCTACATTATTCAGAGAGCTGTTTGTACAATTTTAGTAAAATATGCAATATGCCTTAATAACATTTTATGTACATGGAAAGTAAGGGACAGGTAGTCAAATTCACAAAGGAAAATAATATGTAATCAGTTGTCGTTGGAGTCAATTATACAGTTCAGATTTTGACGATAAAAGAGGAATGTATTAGATTTAAAGAAATCTAGAAACCTTGATGTTGTGGTTATGCTTTTTGCTTTCTGGGTAAGTCACATTCAGAAAAAAGAGCCTTGATCACATTAGAATACAATAGTGGATATCATCCAAAAGTCATGTAATATACATCTAGCACAAACACGTGGAATAATTTTCATCATATCTACCACGAAATCTTATTTTATCGAAGAACTTTCCGCTCACACATGTCTTGGGGGCCTGCACCAGTGAATGACGCTGCAAACATGGCAGCAGCTAGCCTTGCACGCATGTGTGGCGCTCGACATCATGGTAGTGCCCCACGCAGCGGCAGGATCCAAAGGCCCGCCGTGGCTCCGACCGACGTGTGAGATTCAGCATGTCACGGTAGCATGCCGGGCGACCGAAGGTCAATCATGAGGGTCACAATCAGCCCAAAACAAATTCATAAGCTACCGTGCGTGCAAATTAAGAGGCGAGAATACATTGGTGGCCAATGGCAAGACGCTTGAGCTAGCAATGAACTTAGGTCTACTACTCTACTCTACTCTACGTGGGCCAATTGGCTGTCTAGGCTGTCTACATGACCAATCAATCGGCTATCAGGACGGGAATAAACAAGGTTTGCCTATTTAATAAACCATCCAAACAATTTTGTTCTTTTTTCTCGAACCATGTGGCTAGGAGGACTGCATGTATTGTATTATCATCTACACCTAATTGGGAACTAGCCATCGTTTATAAGGTATCAATTCGCAAGAAGATAAATGGCGTACTGATGCCCATTGTTTCATACAATTTATACCAAATTGCAGGCTTATAGGAATATATTGGATACAATGACAAAAGAAGAAACAAAAGTAGCAGTGTGAAGCCGTACATTCTGCGCACACTATACTTTTTGGCTTTAGAGAAACTATGTTCCCAACTGTCTACATGACCAATCAATCGGCTATCAGGACAGGAATAAACAAGGTTTGCCTATTTAATAACCCATCCAAACAATTTTTTTCTTTTTTCTCGAACCATGTGGCTAGGAGAACTGCATGTATTGTATTATCATCTACACCTAATTGGGAACTAGCCATCGTTTATAATGTATCAATTCGCAAGAAGATAAATGATGTACTGATGCCCATTGTTTCATACAATTTATACCAAATTGCAGGCTTATAGGAATAGATTGGATACAATGACAAAAGAAGAAAGAAAAGTAGCAGTGTGAAGCCGTACATTCTGTGCACACTATACTTTTTGGCTTTAGAGAAACTATGTTCCCAAAATAAGTGATAGACCAAGTTAATGTGATTCTTTGAGGAAACGAAATGCCCCATGCAAAATAGGCACTTATTAAAAATAGAGCACCTCCCGCATGTATTATTTATTTCCCTCATCAAATGCATATAGATATGTCAAGATTTAATGTGCGATGTTACTTAGCATTTTTTATTAATACATATGAATAATTTTATATTGTATTACACAGCTAAGCAATGTAGATAATTAGAGCAATACTAATATTGGCATTTGTCGAATAGTAGAAGCATCTTTGGACACGATATTGCACAATGCAACTGCAATACTGACGAGGCAGTTCTAATAGACATTAATGTTATATTAGAAGTTTTATTTGAGGGTCTTTTAAAAATTGTCGGTAAAAGACAAACAAAATAAAAAAAGGGCCGAAAAAGGCAAAGCCCAATTGATTGGAAGAAGAGGCAAATGAAAAGATAAAAAAAAACACTACATATAGATTAGCATGGCATGTGGGCAGCACAATCCTATGGTTTTCTATTGTCACATATGAAATACGTTACTACCAACACAATAAAACAACTCAATAGAGTCCGCTGATAAATGCATTGCTTTGCTTTTGCTGACAAATATGTATTGTATTTTTGCTATATGTGTACCTCTTACCAGCATATCAATGCCAAATATGGATATAAAGACACATATAAAATCTAGCCGCGCAAATGCGCGGGTCAGACCGCTAGTTTGTAGTACAATAATATCATGCCTACAATTCTTTACTCACCTTAATAATATTTTCTGTTTTATAATTACTGGATAATATTGTATTATTGTTTGTTTCAGTTAGTAAGCGAGGAAGAATCAAATGGAATAGACAACAAAGATGAAGTAGAGAAAAACAATAGCACACAAGCTACTGATTGTGAAGTGACAAAGGCATGCTTTCTTTTCGGGTATCCCAAATAGTTCTAATTCTAATTATTTTATATCCTCCATGCAAATTATTCTTTGTAATGTTCCTCTCAGGAATTAACCTTCAAGGAAAAAAGTGAACAAATGCAGCCAACTCAAGACGATGAATTAGCACAAAGATTCGACACCGAAGGGGGAGAAAATATAGGGGACAAGCTGGCAGAATCAAATGGAATGGCCGACAAAGATGAAGTGCACAAAATGAAGAGCTCATGGTTCACTGACACTAGTAGAAAACAGGGCTATGGTCCAGGCCGGCTCAGCCCATTAGTCCCGGTTCAGTGTAGAACCGGGACCAATGTGGGCATTGGTCCCGGTTCGTGAGCCCAGGGGGCCGGCCGGGCCACGTGGGCCATTGGTCCCGGTTGGTCTGGACCTTTTTGTCCCGGTTGGTGGGACGAACCGGGACCAATGGGCCTCGCTCCTAGCCCACCACCATTGGTCCCGGTTGGTGGCTTGAACCGGGACCAAAGGCTCCCCTTTAGTCCCGGTTCATGCCACCAACCGGGACCAATGAGGTGCCTATATATACCCCCTCGCGCAAGAGCAGAGCACAGTGCTCTGTTTTTTCTGGCCGAGGGGGAGAGGGCTTTGTGGTGCTCTAGGTCACCTCCTATGCACATGACGGGTTCGATGGAATGCCCGAGCCACACTACTTAAGCGTTCTCCTCTCAAAGCTCGACCTTCAAGCTCCATTTTCCTCGAGATTTGTACACTTCTATTAATTTGGACACTTAATTATATATAATGCACGCACAGATGAACCGGCAATGGATGTACGGTGACAGACACACCCGCGAGTACATTAAGGGCGTGCATGAGTTTCTCGATGCGGCTGAGGCAAACAAGCAGAATGGTTTTATGTGTTGTCCATGCACTGAATGTGGGAATACGAGGTCTTACTCTAACCGGAAAATCCTTCACTCCCACCTGCTTTACAAGGGTTTCATGCCACACTATAATGTTTGGACGAGGCACGGAGAAATAGGGGTTATGATGGAAGACGGCGAAGAAGAAGAGTACGATGACAACTATGTGCCCCCTGAATACGGTGATGCTGCAACGGGGGGAGCTGGTGAAGATCAAGAGGAACTAGACGATGTGCCCAATGATGCTGCCACGGGTGAAGCTACTGAAGATCAAGAGGAACCAGATGATGTGCCCGATGATGATGATCTCCGCCGGGTCATTGTCGATGCAAGGACGCAATGCATTAGTCAAAAGGAGAAGCTGAAGTTCGATCGCATGTTAGAGGATCACAAAAAAGGGTTATACCCCAATTGCGAAGATGGCAACACAAAGCTCGGTACCGTACTGGAATTGCTGCAGTGGAAGGCAGAGAATGCTGTGGCTGACAAAGGATTTGAGAAGCTACTGAAAATATTGAAGAAGAAGCTTCCAAAGGATAACGAATTGCCCGACAGTACATACGCAGCAAAGAAGGTCGTATGCCCTCTAGGATTGGAGGTGGAGAAGATACATGCATGCCCTAATGACTGCATCCTCTACCGCAGTGCATACAAGGATCTGAACGCATGCCCGGTATGCGGTGCATTGCTGTATAAGATCAGACGAGATGACCCTGGTGATGTTGACGGCGAGCCCCTCAGGAAGAGGGTTCCTGCGAAGGTGATGTGGTATGCTCCTATAATACCACGGTTGAAACGTCTGTTCAGAAACGAAGAGCGTGCCAAGCTGATGCGATGGCACAGTGAGAACAGAAAGAAAGATGGGAAGTTGAGAGCACCCGCTGACGGGTCGCAGTGGAGAAAAATCAAGAGAAAGTACTGGGATGAGTTTGCAAAGGACCCAAGGAATGTATGGTTTGCTTTAAGTGCGGATGGCATTAATCCTTTCGGGGAGCAGAGCAGCAATCACAACACCTGGCCCGTGACTCTATGTATGTATAACCTTCCTCCTTGGATGTGCATGAAGCGGAAGTTCATTATGATGCCAGTTCTCATCCAAGGCCCTAAGCAACCCGGCAACGAAATTGATGTGTACCTAAGGCCATTAGTTGAAGAACTTTTACAGCTGTGGAATGGAAACGGTGTACGTACGTGGGATGAGCACAGACATGAGGAATTTAACCTTAAGGCGTTGCTGTTCGTGACCATCAACGATTGGCCTGCTCTCAGTAACCTTTCAGGACAGACAAACAAAGGATACCACGCATGCACACACTGTTTAGATGACACTGAAAGTATATACCTGGACAAATGCAGGAAGAATGTGTACCTGGGCCATCGTCGATTTCTTCAGACCAACCATCAATGTCGAAAGAAAGGCAAGCATATCAAAGGCGAGGCAGATCACCGGAAGAAGCCTGCCATGCGCACCGGTGATCACGTGCTTGCTATGGTCAATGATTTACACTACGTAATCTTTGGAAAGGGTCCCGGTGGACTAGCTGTTCCGAATGACGCTGAGGGACACGCACCCATGTGGAAGAAGAAATCTATATTTTCGGACCTACCCTACTGGAAAGACCTAGAGGTCCGCTCCTCAATCGACGTGATGCACGTGACGAAGAACCTTTGTGTGAACCTGCTAGGCTTCTTGGGCGTGTATGGGAAGACAAAAGATACACCTGAGGCACGAGAGGACCTGCAACATTTGCACGAAAAAGACGGCATGCCTCCGAAGCAGTATAAAGGTCCTGCCAGCTACGCTCTTAGAAAAGAAGAGAAAGAAATCTTCTTTGAATGCCTGCTCAGTATGAAGGTCAGGACTGGCTTCTCGTCGAATATAAAGGGAATAATAAATATGCCAGAGAAAAAGTTTCAGAACCTAAAGTTTGATGACTGCCACGTGATTATGACGCAACTGCTTCCGGTTGCATTGAGGGGGCTTCTACCGGAAAACGTCCGATTAGCCATTGTGAAGCTATGTGCATTCCTCAATGCAATCTCTCAGAAGTTGATCGATCCAGAAATCGTACCAAGGCTAAGGAGTGATGTGGCGCAATGACTTGTCAGTTTTGAGCTGGTGTTCCCACCATCCTTCTTCAATATCATGACGCACGTCCTAGTTCATCTAGTCGACGAGATTGTCATCCTGGGGCCCGTATTTCTACACAATATGTTCCCCTTTGAGAGGTTCATGAGAGTCCTAAAGAAATATGTCCGTAACCGCGCTAGGCCTGAAGGAAGCATCTCCATGGGCCATCAAATAGAGGATGTTATCGGGTTTTGTGTTGACTTTATTCCTGGCCTTAACAAGATAGGTCTCCCTAAATCGCGGTATGAGGGGAGACTGACTAGAAAAGGCACTCTTGGAAGAGACTCAATAATATGCAGGGACGGATATTCTTGGTCTCAAGCACACTACACAGTTCTACAGAACTCTACCTTGGTGACCCCGTATGTCGATGAACACAAGAACAGTCTGCGCTCCAAACACCCGGAGCAGTGCTACGACTGGATTACATGTGAACACATCAGGACTTTCAGCAGTTGGTTGGAAACACGTCTCAGAGGTGACAACACTGTTTGTGATGAGTTGTACTTGTTGTCCAGGGGACCATCTTTGACTGTATTGACTTACAAAGGATACGAGATGAATGGGAATACATTTTACACGATCGCCCAAGATCAAAAGAACACCAACCAAAACAGCGGTGTCCGCTTTGATGCAGCAACCGAGAGCGGAAAGGACACATATTATGGTTACATAGTGGACATATGGGAACTTGACTACGGACCTGATTTTAAGGTCCCTTTGTTTAAGTGCAAATGGGTCAATCTGTTAGGCGGCGGGGTACAAGTAGACCCACAGTACGGAATGACAACAGTGGATCTGAAAAATCTTGGGTACACTGATGAACCCTTTGTCCTAGCCAATGATGTGGCACAGGTTATCTATGTGAAGGACATGTCTACCAAACCGAGAAAAAGAAAAGATAAGGAAGCGAATACATCATACGATGAGCCAAAGCGCCACATAGTTCTTTCAGGAAAAAGGGACATCCTGGGAGTGGACGGCAAGACAGACATGTCTGAAGATTATGAAAAGTTTCATGAAATTCCTCCCTTCAATGTCAAGGCTGACCCAAGCATCCTGATAAACAATGAAGATTATCCATGGTTACGGCGCAATAAGCAAATGACACAAGCGAAGAAAAAGTGAAGACTTTCTCCCGCAATAAGCAAATGCTATGTGGGTGAAATTATGATACCATCCCAACTTTCAACTTTTTCAGAGTTCATTTGAAATGCTTTCATGTCTTATGGTTCGAAACTTTGATACTTCGAAAGTGATTGTCCATTTTGTACACGAAGT
>NC_041392.1:63077001-63077608 GCF_002162155.2 Triticum dicoccoides | reverse complement strand
TCTCCCGTGCCGGCGGGCCCCTTGCCCGACGCCCGCCGCCCCGGCCCGCCGTCGCCGTCGCCCATGTCTCCTATCCCAAGCGCGCACCCACTGCCCCGTCGCCATCCTCGCCGCCGACTCCGCGGTCCTCCTCTGGTCCGGCCGGCGCCCTAGCTAGCATTTTTTTCATATATATGCTTTTTTCATATATATATGCTTGTTTTTTATATATATGTATACATATGTTCTCTGTGTATATATCTATGTTCATGTATATATGCAAAAGATAGTTTTTTTAGAAAAATTAGGATTTTTTTCTGTTCATAGATTTTTTTTGTGATATTAATTATTGTAAATATGAAAATGTTTGTATATTCATATGAACAAATGAATTAGAAGAGGGAGAAGAAGAGGGGGTCGAGAGGGGGTCTAGGGTCGCCGAGGGGTCGAGGGTCGTCGAACATGAGAGGAGGAAGAGGATAAAAAAAGAAGAGGAATAAGAAAAGAAAAAAGAGGAGAAGAAAGAATAGAGGAGATGATCTTCTCCTCTATTCTTTCTTCTCCTCTTTTTTTCTTCTTCTTCCTCTTTTTTTTATCGGGAACGAGGGTCGTCGAGGGTCGCCGAGCG
>NC_041392.1:63048724-63076918 GCF_002162155.2 Triticum dicoccoides | reverse complement strand
GAAGAGGATAAAATAGAAGAGGAAGAAAAAAAAGAGAGGGGTCGACGGTCGCCTAGGGGTCGAGGGTCGAGAGGGGGTCTAGGGTCGCCGAGAGGGGAGAGGAAGACGAGGAGAAATAAATAAGAAGAAGAAAAAAGAAGAAAAAGAAGAGGAGAAGAAGAAAGGAATAGTGGAGAAGAAGAGAAAATAGAGTATATACTATTTTGTCTTCTTCTCCACTATTCCTTTCTTCTTCTCCTCTTTTTTTTCTTCGACACGTGGGGGGGGGGTCGAGAACGTCGGACATTCATGAGAGAGGCAAGGAAGAAGGGGAAGAAGAGGGAGAAGAAGAGGAGAGGAAGAAGAGGAAGTCTTCTCCTCTATTCTTTCTTTTCTTCTTTTTTCTTCTTCTTCTTCCTCGATATTTTATCGGGAACGAGGGTCGTCGAGAGGTCGAGGAGCGGTAGAGGAGAAACCCTAAATAGAAAGTATCGTTGGTGTGAGATACATGTACCGTCGGTGTCGGACACTACACCCACATCCCACAAGTGGCGCGGGCTTCGACGCCCACGTCACTTGTGGGACGTGGATGTAGTGTCCGATACCGAAGGCCACATGTATCTCACACCCATGATACTTGCTAGCTATTTAGGGTTTCCTCTACCAAAAAGAAGATGAGAAATAAATAAGAAGAAGAAAAAAGAAGAAAAAGAAGAGGAGAAGAAGAAAGGAATAGTGGAGAAGAAGAGAAAATAGAATATATTCTATTTTCTCTGTTCTCCACTATTCCTTTCTTCTTCTCCTCTTTTTTTATTCTTTTCTTCTTCTTCTTCTTCTTCTTCTTCTTTTTCTTCTTCTTCTTCTTCTTCTTCTTATTAGCCGGAAGTAGAGAGAGGTTTCCTAGTGTCAAAGTATTGAAGAAAGCCATGCCTTCATCATTAGCCGGAAGTAACCAGGGCATGTTGGTACGAAGTTCTGCAAAGTTATTCTGGAATGGAGTCCCGGATAGAATAATCCGCTTTTTGGTATGAATTCAGCAAAGGCCTTCCAAATAGCGATATTCGGAAGGCTCTTGCTGAACTTTGTACCAAAAAGCGAATTATCTTATCTGGGACTCCGTTCCAGAACAACTTTGAAGAGCTTCGTACCATCATGCACATGTTACTTTCGCCTAATGATGAAGACATGGTTTTGTTGAATCCTTTGACACTAGGCAACCTCCCGACCCCTCGGCGATCCTCTCAAACATGAGAGGAAGAAGAGGGTCGTCTAGCGGTCGAGGGTTCCAGGGTCATCGAGGGATTGAGGGGTCGAGGATCGCTGAGGGGTCGAGAGAGGTTTCCTAGTGTCAAAGTATTGAAGAAATCCATGCCTTCATCATTAGCCGGAAGTAACCAGGGCATGTTGCTACGAAGTTCTGCAAAGTTATTCTGGAATGGAGTCCCGGATAGAATAATCCGTTTTTTGGTACGAATTCAGCAAAGGCCTTCCAAATAGCGATATTCGGAAGGCTCTTGCTGAACTTTGTACCAAAAAGCGAATTATCCTATCTGGGACTCTGTTCCAGAACAACTTTGAAGAGCTTCGTACCATCATGCACATGTTACTTTCGCCTAATGATGAAGACATGGTTTTGTTGAATCCTTTGACACTAGGCAACCTCCCGACCCGTCGGCGATCCTCTCGAACATGAGAGGAAGAAGAGGGTCGTCTAGGGGTCGAGGGTTCTTCTCCTCTATTCTTTCTTCTCCTCTTATTTTTCTTCTTCTTCCTCTTTTTTTTATCGGGAACGAGGGTCGTCGAGGGACATAGATGTAGTGTCGTCGTTGTCGATATACCCCCTCCCGATAGCTTACTATGATTAGGTAGCTAGTTCTACGTTTGGCACTAATATATCCATCTGTCATGTTTGAATAATAATTGCCATGTTGTAAATATTTGTAGAAACTATGGACACCGCCCTAGACGAAGCAACAAAAGAAGCATTGTTGAGGGACATAATCGCAGAAGGAAGTGATGCCCTCTCGTTGTTTCTCAACGAAACCGATGGTCTGGAAGGAGAGGGTGAACAAGCTGGGTACGGTGACCTAATGCCGGTGCAAGAAGAAGAACATGAGGACGGCTCCGGTGACCCAATGCCGGTGCAAGAAGGAGACCGTGATGACGGCTTTGGTGATCGAACCGAGTCCGGCCAGGTATATATATTAGTTAAGCCTATGCTGACTAGCTGATTGATGCATTCATTGTTTTGGTATGTACACATATTAATTAAGTCTTTGTTCTTTTTTCTAGCCCTCCAAATCGAGCACAACTTCGGTAAAGAGACGAGGCCCGAAGAAAAAGTTGAGCTCGGATGAAAAGTTTGAGATCATAGCAATCGCGCCCGACGGCCAACCTATTGAACCCCTCCGGACAAAGAGCGCATTTGTTGCTCAGTGCGGGGTTCTGGTTAGGGACAAGATCCCGATAAGCATCCAGCAATGGTTTAAGCCGGCTACAGAAGACCCTGAGGTGTCTTATGTCAATGATATGCAGAAAAATGATCTTTGGACTGAGCTGAAGTCAAATTTCACCCTACCGCCTGAGGATAATCCAGAGAACCCAGTTAAAGAGAAATTAATCAAGTCTTTTGCTCTGAAGAGGATGGCAGAACTATTCAGGAGGTGGAAGAAAGAGCTGAATAAGTTTGTCGAAAATAATGAGACACGAGAATTCAAGGGCAGATATGAGAAGATCAGAGATCACTGGCCCGCATTTGTGGCCCACAAGACATCAGAAAAGAGTAAGAAGATGTCGGCGACAAACAAGCAAAATGCTGCGAAGAAGAAGCTTCACCATCGCACGAGGTCAGGTGGCTACCTCGTAGCCCGGCCTAAGTGGTCCAAGACTGAGAATGATCTGGTTCATAAAGGGATCGAACCAGAGACAATTAACTGGCCAGACCGTTGCCGGACTTGGTTCTTCGGGGCTGGCGGAACACTGGACCCTGTAACAGGGAAGTGCATTTGGACGAACGATCAAATGGACATACCAGTCAGTAAGCTTAAGCAGTATATCGAAGCAGCGCAGGAAGGGACGTTCTTTCTAGACAGAGAGAACGACGAGCTCACAATGGCCCTCGGGAATCCTGAGCACCCTGGACGGACACGAGGCACGCCAGGCTCCATTCCGTGGAAGGTTGGGTTTCCGGACGCAGGCGGTTACAAATCCGATGAGAGGAGGAAAAAAGTGCAGCAGACCCAAATACAGGCGCTGCAAGCAAGGGTAGACGCGATAGAGGAACGAGAAGCAAATCGCAGCAAACGTACTGCCGAAACCTCCCCCGAAGCTACCCCGCCATCTCAGCGTAGAAGCAGCGTGGCTTCCACCGAGCTGCTTCAGCTGGAGCATGCCTTGACGGCTCCTGCCAGCTATCCCGTGGATGCTATAACGGAGTCTCAAAACTGCCACCTTATGACGTAATGGATGAATTTGAAGGTCAAGGCGGCTGTTGGCTCTGTTTATCCTACTGAACCCAGCGCAACTTTTCACTACCGGCCGATTCCAGAAGGATATGCTAGGGTGATGGTGGATGAGATAACGGAGGGATTTGAGGACCTCCAGCTTGACCACCCTACCGGTGAAGGGGAGACTCGGCTGGGGTCTGCTCTGAAGACTCCATGCCTATGGCGGAAGGAGCTCATCAACCTTCCAAAACTGGACGCCACCGCCTCCTCCTCCTCCTCCGGCGAGTCAGGGCACTCCGCCTCCACCGCCTCCTCCTCCGGCGAGTGATGATCAGGGCCCTCGGCTCCTTCTCTGATGCGTGGCGACACTCCGCCTCCTTCTCCACCTGCGCCGACGCGCCCGAGCAGCCAACCTCCTCCTTCTCCGCCTCGTCAGCAAGGGCGGAAGAGACCTGCCGCCACTCCAGCTGCTCCGGCGCGTCATAGTCCTTCTCCTCCGCCGCTTAAGCAAGTAAAGAAGACAACCGCTCCGTCTGCTCGGTCGGCATATAGCAGTACAATCAGAGGCGGGAGGACATACATATTCGGTCCTTCTCTGAAGACTCCAGAGAAGTTACCATATGAGAGGACCCTGGAGGAGAACGCCGAGATCGCGCGAGAAGAAGCGAGGAACTTCTTTGAAGGGGTGAAAGCAAAGAAACATCCACCTCCGGAGGAGAAGGTAGATCGGGTGAAAGTGAAGCGCACTCTGGCTGCCCTGACAAAACCACCGAAGTCTGATCCGCCGAAAGGAAACTATGACCGCATTATTGGAAAGGAATTTGCCGAAGCGGAGCGGTCGGGAAGTACTGTCAGTGATCAAAGGCTGAAAGAACGACGAGCTGGGAAACAAATTGCCCAGCTCGGCGAACAAGCGAAGCAATCGTGCCCCCTGCTCAAGGTGCCTAGCCACAACATCGATAATGATCCGAGGATGGTGCCCGGTTATAGCAATCTTGCAGATTACCTGCCCGACGAAGTACATTATGAACCCATGGAGGTGCAGATACAAAGATACGAGTACGGGAAGCCTCTCGTCAAAGATGAAAGATCTCTATCAATGATGATGCGAAGATTGCATGATTGGTACATGAAAATCTGCAGAGACTCTGGGGGGAGGAGTACTTTGTATGCGAGAGTTAAACCGGAGCATGACCTCGTTGGAATTGATCTGTTCCCTGTTCCATTTGAGGAGTTCTATCAGTTTTTCAATCAATTGGCCCTCGATAAAACAACGGTCGCCTGCTACTGTCTGTAAGTAGTACTACTTCTGTCATTAAGTTTCTCTATATAGCTTAGCTCTTTCATTGCATGTATTTATAATCATCCTCACTATATTATGCAGATTGAAGATCGCCGAATTGAAGAAAAGACAAGTCGGTGATATTGGGTTCATTAACACATATCTCATAGATGCAACTCAGGTTAAACTTCATGCCGCAGCTACCGAGGCCAGCTTGCTACGATCGTTCGTAATAAATCAAAACAAAGATATAATACTCTTTCCTTACAACTTCAGGTGAGTGTTACTGTCTTGTGCATATTCGGTTTCCCTTATATATTAGTCAAGGTTATAGTAATGTAATTGATGAGTTATGCATGTGTGTGCAGTTACCACTATATTCTCCTAGAGATTAAGCTTGAGCAGGGAGTAGTAACCGTCTTGGACTCTAAACGAAAAGATCCCAAGGAGTATGCGGACATGACTGAAATCCTCAAGAAGTAAGTTAAATCGATCATTATCCACCATATCAGCAACTTTGTTCATTTCCTGATATCAAGTAATTGTTTTCTTTGTCCGGCAGAGTTTGGAGAAAATTCACCAATACAGTTCCAGGACTGCCGAAGGAGCTGAAATTTAGACACCCGAAAGTAAGTACTATAGTAGCATGTTTCGCGCATCTCCTAGTGATTCAGGCGCTAGTTTCATCAATACCATTTAGCATTCTTTCTTATCAGTTTGATTGACCTCTATTTCTTGTAAAGTGGTTGTGGCAGGAACAAGGGAATGATTTCTGTGGATACTACATCTGCGAGTCCATCCGCCACACGACCTGTGAGCGGGGCAGGTACTCTAACGAACAATATGAAGTATGCAAATAACAACATTCACAATTTTATTTTATTACCATCATTTGTGTTGAGTTTCATTCATTTATATATATATATATATATATATATATATATGTGTATGTATTGACCCCCTTCTTCAAATTAGATGTTTCGGAAGCGGGATGAACTCCTAGCACCAGCTCGCATGCGAGCAATTCAAGTGGAATTGGCGGCATTCTTTCTTGACCACGTGATCCCTGAAGACGGAGAATTCTATGTGGACCCTGAGTCCGTATGATTATATTTGTAAGAGATAATTATTTTATATATGTAGCCGGTAGTGTCAGATAGATATATGAGAACTTGTTGTTCGACCAATCTCTCGGAGAAGGAGAGGTGGTCGATATCACTTCTCTCTGTATATATGCATATATGTTCATGATGATCTTCTGTTTCCTTCGTTTGCTTACTAGCTAGCTAGCGTGTCTAGTCCTCTCTATATACGTATGTATAGTACGTAGCGTCGACCAAGCACGGACATAACAGAGGACACTTCTCTCTATTAATTATAACTAGCTAACACAATATATGAAACACCTAAATTAACCCCCCAAAACCCCCAACCCCCCCTTTAAAAAAAAACAAAAACCCCAGCCACAGAAGTGCTGACGCGTGGATGCCTATTCGTCCCGGTTGGTGCCACCAACCGGGACCAAAGGGTCTCCTGACTGGGCTCTGCGCACTGCCCACGTGGAGGGCCTTTAGTCCCGGTTCTGGATTGAACCGGGACTAAAGGGGGGAGGTATTAGTACCGACACTTTAGTCCTGGTTCTGGAACCAGGACTAAAGGCCCTTACGAACCGGGACTATAGGCCCTTTTTCTACCAGTGTGATTCCGAGGTGACACATGCATATATATTTTTCAACTATGTCCCAAATAGTTCTAATTCTAACAATATTATATCTTGTAAGGTTGCTCTCAGGAATTAACCTTCAACGAAACAAGTGAACAAATGCAGCCAGGTCTGGATGAGGAATTAGCACAAACATTCGGCGCCGGAGGGGCAGAAACTATAGGAGAGACGATGCCCGAATCAAATGGAATATCTGACAAAGAAGAAGTGGAGAAAAAGCATAGCATGCAGTCCACTGATTCCGAAGTCTCCAAAGTGACAGAGGCATCAGAGGATGAAGAATTAACACACACATCTGGCATGAAAGGGGCACAAACATGGAAGCCTATCCCTATCCTAATGCATAACAAACCTAAGAAGGCACAAGACTACATGGTGGCTCCAGAAGGCATGAACAAACCCTTCTATGCCCTGCTTTTGCTACACTAATTTTCTTCATTATTAATAATTCTTCTTGCTTACATCATGATAGATTACGCCTGCACCGGCGATGATTGGTCTGTGATTGAAAATATCATGTCTGAACCAAGCGATAAAAGAAATTTAGTGAGCATCAACGACTCATATCTACAAAAACAGTTACTACGTCTTTTAACCACCGGAGAATTTGTTGGCGACGAAGTAAGTATATGTAGCTTTATGACAAGACGATGCTATTTTAACATAAGTTCCTATATCTCTTATAACCAAGGTGTGCACTTGATATTGTAGATCATAGACGCATACATACATTGCATAAGTGCTAAAGAGCATCTACAGATGAGGTCAGGTGGAAGTGTGTTCTTAGAGAATGCATGCATCTCAAAGATGATAAAGGGATTTAGCTCGATACGGGATGACGTACCAAGATGGGTGTTAAAGAGAGCTACAACTTATTTAGAACATGATATGGTGAATCTCAGTTCCGTACATATTACTATGATGAATTCAATTGAGGACGGATGTTTGTATACATGAGACCTAAACTACCAAATCCCTTTTTCAGATATTCATTGCACTAAACATTGAACACTTTCATTGGTACCTAGCAGTTACCAGGGTGAAACGTATCCAGGTGCTCGACTCGCTAGGCCCAGGAATGCCCCGCGAAGACCTTACCGCTATGGTTAGTTATTAGTCCCACTGCACCATCTTTTGATAAGACAATTTATGTCATTCTTTGCTTCTGATGCTACTACTTGGTCATTTATTCATGTAATAGCTGGAAGGACTGAAAAATATGTTCCAATATGCATCGCTACAAATGGAACTAAAATTGGATAAGTGGAAAGATGTAAACATCACAGCATGGCCAAGGGAGGAGTGTCTTCACATCAAACTGCAGACAGATGGGTATACCTCTTTCGATTGAAACTTGTTGCTCTCATCCACTTTAGGCACCTCCTTGTTCTCCTTCAGGATATCTGAATTATTAAGGGCCACATCATCAACAGCGGCGCCGAAGGCAATGCCTGCTCGGAACACGCCATGGCCCCCGAGTAGCTAACCCTAGGAGACGAACATTGCACATAGTGAGGCTATATGCACCAATTTGACGGGGAGGATCAGGCGGTGTGGTCAGAGAGACTAACCTGGACCCGGACGAACGAGGAGAAGCGTAGGGAGGGTTGTCCCCCGAGCAGCAGCACAACACGCGAAGGTCTTCATGGTCATCTTAATCAAGATGGAGGCCGCGAGCAGCAACTGCTCCTGCTCCTGACTGAATCAAACAAGGAAATTTAGATGGGATCGGAGAGTAGAGCATCCAGATCGAGGGGAGAAGAAGACTTGGAACGTGACCTTGATAGCTTCTCGAGCAGGGGGGAAGGGAAATTCGTGCCGCGCAGGAGAGGTTGGATAGGCTCCTGGCGGCTACATCGCATCAGGACGACGGGGGGCCAAGGCGTCGCCGACGACCATACCGACCTCGAGCACCCTGGCGTCGCCATGAGGAGGGAGGGGTGGGGCGGGGCAGAGCAGGGTCTACCCGTCCGCCGGCGCTGGTGACGAGGGGGCGGCCACCAGAGAGCGCACGCGGTGGATGGCCCCGGCGTCGCCAGGAGAAGTGAGGGGCGGCGCAGAGCAGATCGCCGGGCCGCCGGCTGTGGATGGGGATCTCGTGTCCACGAATGAGGGAAGAATGGGGAGAGGAGAAATGAGGGGCGGTGGGACTTTGACTGAGCTTTGAGTGGGTGCGGTGTTGTCCAAACAAAATATACTGTACTGTATTAGACCTTCTAAATAAACATTATATTTCATAGTGCATGTGCGGTTCACTAAGTTTGTGAAAACTTTGTTTTCATCACGGCTTATTTCAGTCATGATCATTTGATGATTCGAAAAGTTGTTTTATACAAATATCTATAAATTTGATAAAAATGATTGGGTTTATTTAAGTTTTATATTTGTAATCATGCAGGTCATCTTGTGGTCTGTGGATGGTAAATTTTATGGAGTGCTTCACAGGAGATATATTGTCTGACATTCCTACACAGGTATTTTCTACTGTGTATCATTACATTTAATCTATGCTATATCACTATTTAACTCTTATTACTATTTTAATAGGAACATATGACAGATTTTAGAACAAAACTAGCTGTCATTTTAGTGGACTCAGAGTTGAATGATGATAATATAAGAAATCAAGACATGGAAGAGGACGAAAACAACACAGATCCCACAGAATGTATGGTTTTGGATAGACCCCCTGAGAATTTCAAAACATCAAATACATCAACAGAAGTTGAGCTCATCTCGCGGTCATTTATTCTTTCACCGTCTGTCAACCCAACAAACGATGATTTAATAGATGAACTTTGCTTGTTCATCAGTATGGTTGGTGATGTCGCTCTACTAGAGTAAGCCATATTTTTAGTTGATTTTGTATTCCAACAAATTACTCTGATGTCATTATAATTTCCAGAATTTTGATTTTACAGGAGCGAATGGGTGAAAAGCTCTGATCTGTACCCTATTAGCTTAAATTTGAGACAAATTAAAAACATATTAAGCAATGATGAATACATGGATATTCATTGCTTTAATATGGTTGTGCCAATACTAGCGCGCCACGAAGTCCAGCTTCTCAGAGACATTCCATCTCACTATATGGATCTGAATTTTTGTGTAAGTTACTATAATCATGTACTACATTTTTTTCTCATTGCACTAATATTTTTTCATTCTTACTTTAGTCCATGTTCCACTATGCACGAGACTCAAGTCATCGTGAACATATGGAAATTGCTACATTGAAATGGTTGTTTCATCGCTGGCCTGACAGTAATGATTATCATATCTCTCAATGTGATATGGTAAGATTTTTTTTCATTTGTAATAGTGCTTTACTTGGTCTTAATTAATATCCTATGTATTTCTAAACTATTTCATCATTGCAGATTTTATTGCCTTGGTATATGTTTGGGTTATTTCTCTTGTTTGTCTTGGATCAAAATATAAAAGTTGTCTCAATTTTCGATCCAATACCGATACCTTCTTTCGGGAAGAATGTACTTAAAACTGTGGTCGACAATCTAAACCTTGCGCTTGAAGTTGCAAACCCTACATTCAAGGATGATGTCTCTAAATGGGAATGCATAGTTCATGATCCTCCAACAAACTCACACTGGTATGAATCTTTTAAACGCATTGCAATATTAATTGATTCATTCAACTCACATTATGTGTTTATTTCATACATGCAGTGCCTTGTCTGGTTATTTGGTTTTTAATTACATGCACTCATTGTGCGATGGAAAGCTATATTTTCCCATACCCCAGGTGACTATTTACACCATGCTTATTTGTATACAGATTGCACATACAACTTGTTATAACAATGTTGTATAATGCCAATGTAGGATGGTTTTCAACTGAGGAAGCAATTTTTGGTGCATATTTTAAAGTACGAAGAGAATGAAGTTCAAAACAATATCCCATACATTGAATGAAGCATCATTGGTCGCATCTATAGATGGACCTTCATTGCTTCAAAAGATGGACCTTTAAAACATGCTTAGTTGCGGATTTGAGAATATATTCTTGTAGCAATTATAATACAATTATTATGTGACAGTGAATTTTATAGAATACATGTTTATGATACGTGTGTTGGATCACAAATATGTCGCACTTTTTGAAAATATAATTTGAGTGACATGATAACATTTTGTAGCGATCTAATTTTTTTGTAAAAATCATTTTAGTATTATATCATGTGAACATGTTTTGTTTGAGACGTGCGCTGCACGTGCATGGTTACTAGTTATTTCCAATAAGTCATTAGCTCGCTCCATTATTCCATGGTTCGCAAGTATCAAATGATTCATAATCAAGTGATTCCAAAAGTCCATCCGAATGGAGTTTCTTCATGCACTTTACAACAATATGACCTAAACGATAGTGCCACAAATATGTTGCACTATCATTATCAACTTTGCATCTTTTGGCATCAATATTATGAATATGTGTGTCATACGATCGAGATTCAACAAAAATAGACCATTCATCAAGGGTGCATGACCATAAAAGATATTACTCATATAAATAGAACAACCATTATTCTCCGATTTAAATGAATAACCGTCTCATAATAAACAAGATCCAGATATAATGTTCATGCTCTATGATAGCACCAAATCACAATTATTTAGTTCTAAAACTAATCCCAAAGGTAGATGTAGAGGTAGCATGCCGACGGCGATCACATCGACCTTGGAACCATTTTAGACGTGCATCGTCACCTCATCCTTAGCCACTCTTCGTTTATTCTTTAGCTCTTGTTTTGAGTTACAAATATGAGCAACCAACCATTATCAAATACCAAGGTGCTACTACGAGCATTAGTAAGGTACACATTAATAACATGTATATCAAATATACATTTGTTTACTTTGCCATCCCTCTTATCCGCCAAGTGTTTGGGGCAGTTCCGCTTCTAGTCACCAGTCCCTTACAGTAGAAGCAATAAATTTCAGGCTTGGGTCCAGCTTTGGGCTTCTTCCCAGGAGTGGCAACTTGCTTGTCATTCTTCTTGAAGTTCCCTTTCTTTCCCTTGCCCTTTTTTCTTGAAACTAGTGGTCTTGTTAACCATCAACACTGGATGCTCCTTCTTGATTTCTACCTCCACGGCCTTAAGCATTGCGAAGAGCTCAGGAATCATTTTATTCATCCCTTGCATATTATAGTTCATCACGAAGCCTTTGTAGCTTGGTGGCAGTGATGGGAGAACTCTGTCAATAAAACTATCAACTGGAAGTACAACTCCTAGCTGAGAGAAGTTGTTATGATACCCAGACATTTTGGGTATGTGTTCACTGACAGAACTGTTCTCCTCCATCTTGCAACTATAGAACTTTTTGGAGACTTCATATCTCTCAACTCGGGCATTTTCTTGAAATGTTAACTTCAACTATTGGAACATATCATATGCTCCATGACGTTCAAAACATCTTTGAAGTCCCGGTCCTAAGACGTAAAGCATGTCACACTGAAGTATTGAGTAGTCATTAGACCCGCGTTTGCCAGACGTTCACAACGTCTAGATTAGCAAGAGCGGGTTTGTCACCTAGAGATGCATCAAGGACATAATTCTTCTGTGCAACAATGAGGATAATCCTCAAGTTATGGCCCTAGTCCATGTAGTTGCTACCATCATCTTTCAACTTAGTTTTCTCTAGGAACGCATTAAAATTCAGGGTAATGGTAGCCGGGGCCACTGATCTACAACATAGATATGCAAAAACTATTAAGACTAAGTTCATGATAAATTACATTCAATTAATCAAATTACTTAAGAACTCCCACTTAAATAAACATCCCTCAAGTTATCTAAGTGATACATGATCCAAATCAACTAACCCATGTCCGATCATCACGTGAGATGGGGTAGTCATCAATGGTGAACGTCTCTATGTTGATCATATCTACTATATCACTCATGTTTGACCTTTTGGTCTCCAGTGTTCCGAGACCATGTTTGTACATGCTAGGCTCCTCAAGTTTAACCCAAGTATTCTGCATGTGCAAAACTGTCTTACACCCATTGTATGCGAACATTGAGTCTATCACACCCGATCATCACGAGGTGCTTCGAAACGACGAACTTTGACAACGGTGCATACCCGGGAGAACACTTTTATCTTGAAATTTAGTGAAGGGATCATCTTATAGTGCTACCGCCGTTCTAAGCAAAATAAGATGCATAAAGGACAGACATCACATGCAATCAAAATATGTGACATGATATGGCCATCATCATCTTGTGCTTTTGATCCCCATTTCCAAAGCATCGTTATGATCTCCATCGTAACCGGCTCGACACCTTGATCTCCATCGTTGCGTCGGGGTTGCCTCGCCAACTAGTGCTTCTACAACTATTGCTAACACATAGCAATAACGTAAAACAATGACATGGCGCTTGCATTTCATACAATTAAGAGACAACCCTAAGGCTCTTGCCAGTTGTCGATATTAGAAAACATGATCATCTCATACATCAACATATATCACATCACGTCCTGACCATATCACATCACAACATGCCATGCAAAAACAAGTTGGACGTCCTCTACTTTGTTGTTGCAAGTTTTACATGGCTGCTACTAGCTTCTAGCAAGAATCGTTCTTACCTACGCAAAAACCACAACGGTGATTCATCAAGTTTGCTGTTTTAACCATCTTCAAGGACCGGCCATAGTCAAGTTCGATTCAACTAAAGTAGGAGAAACAGACACCTGGTAGCCACCTTTATGCAAAACTAGTTGCATGTCAGTCGGTGGAACCGGTCCCATGTGCGTAGACATGTAAGGTTGGTCCGGGCCACTTCATCCCACAATACTACCGAATAAAAATAAGACGTTGGTGGTAAGAAGTATGACTAACACCGCCCACAACTCTTTGTGTTCTACTCATGCATATCATCTACGCATAGACCTGGCTTAGGTGCCACTGTTGGGAAACGTTGCATGAAAACAATTTTTTCTACACACATGCAAGATCCATCCAAGGAGATGCATAGCAAAGAGAGGGGGGAGTGTATCTACGTACCCTCATAGACCGTAAGCGTAAGCGTTTCTTGACGCGGTTGATGTAGTCGAACTTCTTCATGATCCAACCGATCGAGTACCGAACGTACGACACCTCCGCGTTTAGACACGTTTAGATGGGTGACGTCCTCGCCTTCTTGATCTAGCATGATAGCTAAGTAGTGGATGCGTTTCGGCAACACAACGGCATGGTGACGGTGGTGATGATGTTATCTCCGCAGGGTGTAATCGGTGGAGGGGTGCGCCGCACATGGCTAAGAGATTGTCATGGGTTTGTGTGGCGCCCCTCCCACATATATATAGGTGGGGAGAGGGGAGAGGCCATGGGGTGCCCCAAGTAGGGCCGAATCCTACTTGGGGTCTTTCCCAAGTGGCGCCCCCCTTACCATATTTGCCGGAGGGGGGAAGGAAAGGGGGGAGAGGAAAGGAAGGGGGAGGCCGACCACTCCTTTCCTTCTCTCCCCAAGGGCTGTGGCCTAAGAGGGGCGCGCCGGCCCCTTGTGGGCTGGTGTGCTCCCCCCTTTGACCCATATGGAAATTGACCTCCCCGGGGGGGGGGGGTGCCCGGAACCCCTTCCGATGACCTGATTTCTACCCGGTACATCCCGAAATTCTTCCGGTGTCCAAATATCATCGTCCCATATATCAATCTTTACCTCCGGACCATTCTGGAGCTCTTCGTCATGTCCGTGATCTCATCCTGGACTGCTAACAGCATTCATTCATCGAATCATATAACTCATATAACACTATATCGTCAATGAAAGTTAAGCCTGCGGACCCTACGGGTTCGAGAACTATGTAGACATGACCGAGACACCTCTCTGGTCAATAAACAATAGCGGAATCTGGATGCCCATATTGGCTCCTACATGTTCTATGAAGATCTTTATCGGCCGAACCTTATGACAACACATGCATAAAATTATGCACCCCATTAATGAACTCGGGGGAGCGTCGGTCATCGTACATCCATTGCCGACTCATCTTCATTACACAACATCGAAGTGACCAAATTAATACAAGTTCATCACATTAAAACAAAAGTAGAGTAATTTTATGCGTGTGGCTGAGGCAAACAAGCGGAATGATTTTATGTGTAACATCCCAAAATTCCATATGTTGGAATGTTATATTAAATAAATAGTTTTGATTGTTTGTTTGATTGTGGTTGTTTGTGTGAAATTGAGTGAAATTTGAAACTTTTTGAAAGTTGAATGACAGAGAATAAATGGACTTTCCCAAACTTTCACCTTGCATTTATGATCTCCATGAATTCAAATTCATTTCATTACAAAACCATAAAGAGAAGATGATATGACTTCTTCCATTTAATTAAATGAAAAAGGGGTTTTGAAAAGGTTTGAATTTCATTTGGAAATATTTCAAATTCGGAAACTTTATCCAACTCAATGAGTTTAATGAGAGAAGATAAAATGACTTTTTTCAAAATGCTATGAAATATGAGTTGGAAGTTTAAAAGAAACAAATTTAAAGTCCCTTTGAAGGTATTTTGAAAACCATTTTCAATTTGGAGTTATTTGTTTTTTATTCAAATTATTTTTCTCCAAAAATAAAATATGTGGAAAATAAGGTAAAATGATTCCCTACAATAGAAAATTAGAGAAAAATGAGTTTGAAATTATTTTGGTATTTTAAAACATTTTGGTTTGGTTTTTAAAGGAACAAGCAGGACTTTTTGCTTTATTTAAACATTTTCAGAATTTATTTGCCGCTGAAAATATGTTCATGTTTTAGAAAAAAAAATCCGAAAATTTTGACATATAATATGTCTATATAAAATTTAATTTAATTTTCGTTATTCAGTTTTTATTTTAGTTTTTATTTAAAAAACTATGCATGCGGCTTATAATTATTTGCCGCCCGCATGCGCAGCATAGTAGACAGGTCGGTCCGTATTTTTCATTTTCTCTTTTTATTTTTGTTAAGGTTAACAATTTTATTTATTTATTTTTTTTCTGAAAAAATTAAATTCCATTTAAGAAAAATATGAAAAAAACTGCCGTGCATTGTAAGTGCGGCCGGGCCGAACTCTTAGCCCATGCGCATGATCTTTTTCAATTTCATCTGCGTATGTATATGTTTAGTCCCACATTACCTATACTTCGACTCGTAAGCCTCTTTTGCACCTATAAATATAGACTCATATAGCCTCCAAAAATCATCCGATCCGGATTAAATCAATATTTTTGTTTGACTAGATTCATTAAAGAAAAAAAAATTCTTCTCTTTGATGGGGCTTCTGAAAGTTGTCTCCTTTCTCCGAAATCGTCTTTTCTCTACCTTATAAAGATATCTTTCTTCGTATTTTTTATATTTCCATACCTTATTAATTTTTAGACTATAATTAGATTATCAATTAGTCTCTGTATTTATACATTAGACATAGAATTCTTTTTGTCGTAACCATTTTTCTTCCGTAAAACAGCTTGGCCCTCATTTTTCAAATAGTCATAACTTTTTACTCGTTCATCCAAATCTTCTATATCTAAATAGCTAGCCCCCATTAATTTATTTCTCTCAACATGCAAGCATGACACCTCATCAGGCAACATGCATTAGTAAAGACCCACTTCAACATTCAATGAGTCATAGGAAAAGATTGACGTCAACATGCAAACATGCAAGATATATTTAATAAATATTTTACAAAAATAAAATAATCAAACACAAATAACAATATGTATTTTTAGTTTTAGCTCACATATTATTTCTCCAAGTATTCTTATTTCCATAAAATTATTAATGTCTTAGAAATATATTGCAAAATATTCCCGCAACAACGTGCGGGGCATCGTCTAGTTAGATAAACCAACGCCTACATTTTCGTCTTGATTCCGCCTATTTAGTGAATCTATCAAATTAACTTTTTGCAACTTTCAAATTTCGAAATTTGTTCAGATTCATATTCAAACTTCTTTTGATCATATCTTTTTATCCGTAGCTCCGTTTCCGATGAACCCAACTGCATCGGATTCGTATTGAAGTAATCTTTCCGTTTGCACAATTAGTGTCATCTTTCTAGCATATAATTTTGATCCTAGCCAGTTACTCTACTAATCCACCAAAGAATTGTTACACAACATTCTAAGCAGATTCAATGCTATGTTGAATTACTTGATCCATTATTTTCAATCTAATAATTCTTTTCCCTAATATTCATATTGACTTCCTACATCCAGTAGTATCATTAGTTACAACTTTTGATCATTTCAAATTTGAACGATTCAAAATTTGAATTCTAACCTTCATTTGATCATTCTTGTAAACGATAGCGCATTTTCAATTGATTCCTTATTGCAATTGAATCCCAAGACGTAATCCATCATCTTGAGCCATCACCACACTTTTTCACCGTAATTAGGATCTGATCTTGCAAAATATTTTGATTCAGTTCTTTTGAAGTTTTTGCAGTCTTCCTTTGCACTTTTTGGGGTCTTTGAGTGATTCCTTATGTGTGGATAAAATTTCTTGCTTGTGATAGATTGATCGGAGTGCTACGAGTAGAACTATCTGGATTTTTGAGTGCAAAGAATCTTCATCAATAGTAGAAGGCAAGTTCACACTTTGATCTACTTTTCATATACCCAGTTTTACTTGCATTAGATACACCCCTCAAATATTGCATGAGTAGGATTGGGAATTGGGATTTCGCTATGTAGTCGATGAGGTAGGAACATATTACCTTTGATCACCCTAGGAATATACGCTATGCTCATATTGCTTAGCCATGCTCGTAGATGGGGATTCGTATGTGAGAATCATGCAAGTTGTGAGAGATAAGGACTAAGTGAAACTTAAGGTGGCTACTTCAATACACATCTGGATGGATTGGTTGTGGGCACCTGGGGTATCCAATGTTGTCCTAGGAGATCTCAGGGTATCCGTGTGATCATCCTATGGAAGGCCACCCAGGCTCAAAGGGATAATAAGATTATTCAGGCTAGAAACTTCCGTGTGCATCCACAAGCCATTATGGGCTCTGGCATAGTTAAGTAAGTTATGGGAAACCTTTCCATGACAGGCTAGCAGATGTAGGGGGATTGTAGGTGTACCGGCCTATCTATCGGTTAAGGGGACCCCTTCGGAAAGACTATGTCTCGATCATCCGGTTCTCAAACCTCAGGCAACATACCGATCTAGGGATGACACTTAAGCACAGAGACTTCGATCCATTCGGGTCGGGTCACTACAAGATGGTATCAGAGCACATGTTGACTGTAGGACGTGACCCCTAGAAACTGGCAAGCCCTTAGGAGATGATTTCTCTAAAACTTTATTTTAAAAGGAGATCCCTTAACTCTCATCTTTTATAAGCTTTACCAAGTATTTTCCTCTCATCTCAAATAGTTAGACTATACCCTTTCCCAATTTGACCATGCGAGGACTCAACTGATGAGACTACTCCAAGAAGTACAAGATATCGGACCACTAAGACCACTTCAGAATAAAGAGGATTTTACCGTGCATCCGAATAATTAAAACTACAACGGTTGAAGACTCCGAAGGCTCGGAGAATTTGAAGGCTCTAAAGAATTCCCAGATTGGTATGAACTAGGAAAGCAACCCTTATGGAACTTGTCAGACTATTGAAGCTGCCAATACCTGAGATCAAGGTGTGTCGGAGAAAGACCGGAACATGGAGCGTTAAAACTCAAATTTTTTTTTGTCAAGAAAACCCTAAGGCAGGAGATATCAACTATGGAATGATAGCTGATGGCGGAGACATGGGCATAAACATGGATATCCATGATGTTATCGTCCGATTATGGTATTGTCACCGTGCTGAGTTGAGCATGCATTTCTTCGAAGGATTGGATGACAAAAGGGCTAATGGAGCACCTATCAGCAAAAGATGAAGTTTTAACCTTAGCTGGTGTATCGCCAGGATCTGGAGTATTACATCAAAAAATTTAAGATGGACCTTCAGGAAGCCGTATTTGCCAAGGAAGCATTCCGTGAAGAACTCAGGACCCAGAAGCTGAAAGTAGCCAAGCTGGAGGAGCAAGACCTCGAGATACCAGAGATTCGACAGAAACTGAAGGACAATATTACCATGGTTCATGCCAAGGATGTTGAAACCCAGAAGTTTGGAACGCAACTCCAGAATATTAAAGGACGTCATGAGAGACTTCTTGTCAACAGAAATGACCTGGCAGAAGAACTTGAGAAGATCAGCAAGCACGATCAAAAGAAGACCAAACCCCTGTTATATACTTACGTTAGATGCAACGATTGTGAGCTGTCATTTATTTGATGTTTTTCCGACAGCCACAAAATAAAACCTGTCTCTTCAAAACTATTGTTTGTGTTGTGTGTATCCCTCTCTATCTCTCTTATCTCACCCCAAAATCCTTGGAGCCAATAGAGGATGAATGGAGATGAACTCATATTTCCTGGACTGATGACTCAATTGGGGACGGACCGATGGATTCAGAACATCGAAGATCACATGAAGAATAACACTATAGCCAAAAAGGATATGGCCCAGCATGCTCTTCAGTGCTTTGAAAGAGGTGCTGCTATTTGGTGGAGGATGTACCAAACCATCAATGGATGGCAAAGAGTAACCACTTGGGAAAGAATTTATGTTGAAATTGCTAAAGTCTCGTCTTGTGTCTCAGGAATTGAAACCTTATGGAAATGATATGAAGAAACCTTGTGCATGCAAGCTTTGTGGAGAAATAGGACACAACCATAAAGAAAACAAGGATGAATGACCTCATTGTGAAGAAAGTCACCTAGCTGAAGAATGCCCAATGCTACCTCTTGAGCACTGCGTTAGTTTTCCCTTGAAGAGGAAAGGGTGATGCAGCAAAGTAGCGTAAGTATTTCCCTCAGTTTTTGAGAACCAAGGTATCAATGCAGTAGGAGGCTACGCGCGAGTCCCTCGCACCTACACAAAACAAATAAATCCTCGCAACAACCGCTATAATGGGTTGTCAATCCCTACACGGTCACTTACGAGAGTCAGATCTGATAGATATGATAAGATAATATTTTTGGTATTTTTATGATAAAGATGCAAAGTAAAATAAAAGGCAATGAAAATAACTAAGTATTGGAAGATTAATATGATAGAAGATAGACATGGGGGCCAGTGGTTTCACTAGTATTTTACGACGGGTGAACAAATTACTATTGAGCGATTGACAGAACTGAGCATAGTTATGAGAATATCTAGGTATGATCATGTATATAGGCATCACGTCCGAGACAAGTAGACCAACTCCTGCCTGCATCTACTACTATTACTCCACACATCGACCGCTATCCAACATGCATCTAGAGTATTAAGTTCATAAGAACAGAGTAACGCCTTAAGCAAGATGACATGATGTAGAGGGATAAACTCATGCAATATGATGAAAACCCCATCTTGTTATCCTCGATGGCAATAGTACAATACGTGCCTTGCTGCCCCTACTGTCACTGGGAAAGGACACCGCAAGATTGAACCCAAAGCTAAGCACTTCTCCCATTGCAAGAAAGATCAATCTAGTAGGCCAAACCAAACTGATAATTCGAAGAGACTTGCAAAGATAACCAATCATACATAAAAGAATTCGGAGAAGATTCAAATATTGTTCATAGATAAACTTGATCATAAACCAACAATTCATCGGTCTCATCAAACACACCGCAAAAGAAGATTACATCGAATAGATCTCCACAAGAGAGGGGGAGAACTTTGTATTGAGATCCAAAAAGAGAGAAGAATCCATCTAGCTAATAACTATGGACCCAAAGGTCTGAGGTAAACTACGCACACTTCATCGGAGAGGCTATGGTGTTGATGTAGAAGCCCTCCGTGATCGATGCCCCTTCCGGCGGAGCTCCGGAACAGGCTCCAAGATGGGATCTCGTGGATACAGAAAGTTACAGCGGTGGAATTAGGGTTTTGGCTCCGTATCTGATCGTTTGGGGGTACGTAGGTATATATAGGAGGAAGGAGTACGTCGGTGGAGCAACAAGGGGCCCACGAGGGTGGAGGGCGCGCCCCCCTACCTCGTGGCTTCCCTGTTGGTTGCTTGGCATAGGGTCCAAGTCTCCTGGATCTTGTTCGTTCCAGAAATCACGTTCCCGAAGGTTTTATTCCGTTTGGACTCCGTTTGATATTCCTTTTCTTCGAAACCCTAAAATAGGCAAAAAAATAGCAATTCTGGGCTAGCCCCCGGTTAATAGGTTAGTCCGAATAATAATATAAAAGGGGATAATAAAGCCCAATAATGTCCAAAATAGAAGATAATATAGCCTGGAGGACTCAAAAATTATAGATACGTTGGAGACATATCACCCAACAAGGCAGATTACTTGTTTCTTGTGTGAAGGGACTACCCACTACCTTGCTCAGTGTCACATTTACCCCATAGTACAACAAACCATCCAGCAGAAGAAAGAAGCAATGAAAGAAGGCCTCATGCAAATTTTGGAAGAACCTGTGATGAAGGAAGATGTCGAGGGCACACACAAAGGAAACATAATTAAACCCTGCACCAAGTCATGTTATTCATGTGGAGAAGAAGGACACATCTCCCAGTATTTTCCGAATAGTATCTAGTAGAATTCCCGATAGTTGAAGTAGATTATGACCCAGAGGAAAGAGAAGTCCTGATTGGTACAGAAAAGTCCAGGAAGAAAAACAGAATGTATCCCTAGAACATCCCAATTTCTACAAAGCAGGACCTGAGTCATATCACATGTGTTAGGTGCAATCGGGGCACTACTTCAGCGGTTGCCCAACAAGGAAGCTGACTACCCAAGGAGGCTATGTAATCACAAGGAAACCTCAAGACTCATCAGAAATAAGATGTTTTTGCTGTAATGAAGCAGGGAACTTTTCCAGAGATTGTCCCAATGAGAAGTAGACTTGTGCTAAATAGTTCAGTTGAAAAAGAAATATCGTAGAAGTAGTGGGAAACATTTCTTTTATATTGAGGTGTTGAGTTGAGGCATGTAATGGAAATGCAAGAGATTGTAGTAAATTCATGAAATCAATAAAATTCATGTGTCATGATTTCATACGTTGAATTCTAAGAGTTGTTACTCTATGAAGAAAGATTTTGACCATTTTTGAGGATATGAGAAATATGGTATATGGAAGAATTTGTGCATTTCAAGGGTGGTAGTTGTTGGGGAACGCAGTAATTTCAAAAATATTCCTACGCACACGCAAGATCATGGTGATGAACAGCAACGAGAGGGGAGAGTGTTATCCACGTACCCTTGTAGACCATAAGCGGAAGCGTTATGATAATGCGGTTGATGTAGTCGTACGTCTTCACGATCGACCGATCCTAGTACCGAAAGTACGACACCTCCGCATCTGCACACGTTCGGCTCGGTGACGTCCCACAAACTCACGATCCAGCAGGGTGTCAAGGGAGTGCTTCGTCAGCACGACGGCGTGATGACGGTGATGATGAAGATAACGGCGCAGGGCTTTGCCTAAGCACTACGACGATATGACCGAGGTGGATTATGGTGGAGGGGGGCACCGCACACGGCTAAGAGATCAATCATCAAGTTGTGTATCTATGGGGTGCCCCCTCCCCTGTATATGAAGGAGCGGAGGAGGGGAGGGGCCGACCCTCTATATGGCGTGCCCTAAGGGAGTCCTACTCCCACCGGGAGTAGGATCCCCCTTCCCTAGTTGGAGTACGAGAGCAAGGGAAGGAGGAGTAGGAGAGAAGGAAAGGGGGGCAGCCCCCCCAAACCAATTTCAATTTGGCCTCCTGCCCAAGGGGGCGCACCAGCTCCTTGTGGGCTGGTGTGCTTCCTTCTTATGGCCCATAAGGCCCATAACTTCTCCCGGGGGGTTCCGATAACCTCCCAGTACTCCGAAAAAATGCCCGAACCACTCCGAACCAATCCGATGTCCAAACATAGGCTTCCAATATATCGATATTTATGTCTCGACCATTTCGAGACTCCTCGTCATGCCCATGATCACATCCGGGACTCCGAACAACTTTCAGTTCATCAAAACACATAAACCCATAATACCGATCGTCACCGAACTTTAAGCGTGCGGACCCTACGGTTTCGAGAACTATGTATACATGACTGAGACTCACTTCCGTTTATAACCAATAGAAGAACCTGGATGCTCATATTGGTTCGTACATATTCTATGAAGATCTTTATCGGACAAACCACATAACAACATACGTTGTTCCCTTTGTCATCGGTATGTTACTTGCCCGAGATTCGATCGTCGGTACCTCAATACCTAGTTAAATCTCGTTACCGACAAGTCTCTTTACTCGTTTTGTAATGCATCATCTCACAACTAACTCATTAGTCACAATGCTTGCAAGGCTTATAGTGATGTGCATTACTGAGAGGGCCTAGATATACCTCTCCGATACTCGGAGTAAAGAAATCCTAATCTCGATCTATGCCAACTCAACAAACACCATCGGAGACACCTGTAGAGAACCTTTATAATCACCCAGTTATGTTGTGACGTTTGGTAGCACACTAAGTGTTCCTCCGGTATTCGGGAGTTGCATAATCTCATAGTCATAGGAACATGTATAAGCCATGAAGAAAGCAATAGCAACAAACTAAACGATCATCATGCTAAGCTAACGGATGGGTCAACTCAATCACATCATTCTCTAATTATGTGATCTTGTTAATCAAATGACGACTCATGTCTATGGTTAGGAAACTTAACCATCTTTGATTCAACGAGCTAGTCAAGTAGAGGCATACTAGTGACACTCTGTTTGTCTATGTATTCACACATGTACTAAGTTTCTGGTTAATACAATTCTGGCATGAATAATAAACATTTATCATGATATAAGGAAATATAAATAGCAACTTTATTATTGCCTCTAGGGCATATTTCCTTCTGCAGTACCCTGTGAGGACACTTGATCCCTGGAAACGATAATGATATTCCACGGAGTGGACTTCGGACAAAATAAGTATGACTTTTATCTCGATGTGTTGGATACCCCAAAAATATGAAGGGATGAAGTACTATTGGATATAAAGGAGGTACAATGTGGTAATATGGAGCAATTGTAACACCAGGATGTGTTCAATGTTTACAAGCGATGAGATGGACCATAACGCTCAGGCTCGAGGACCTGCCAAGAAGGAAAAACCCTGGAAGAGGATATGCCTTTATCAACAGACGATCTCATAGGAGTTACGCAAAACCTGAGAGTGTGAAGAAATGATAGATGTTTGATTGTCTTGCAGAATCAATGGATTATTCGAACTTATTTCGTGGACAAGGGAAATTCTACAATGCTTGTGAGGATGACTGAGTGTTAGAATGCGAGATTGACTAAACGATATACAAGGTAATGATTTGGGTGTGGAATGGATTGATCACCATGCCGACTTACTCTTATTATTCGCCTCTACTATATGGGATGGTAAATTTGAGTGACTTACCCACAGTAGAGAGATGACGATATCAAAACCTTGTTTAAACCTTAGAATGGTATGCCAATTTTCCCTTGTACAAGGTAGCTGTTGCCAACCGTAGGTCATACGGTGAGGTTCAACCCAGACCCTTTTCCTGCAGGAGAAACCATAAATTGATTACCGCCATGAGATATTGATAGTTTTTTAGTATTGGCGCCTGACCCATCAGCTAAGAAGATCCAATCGCAGAAGAACCGTACCAAGAATGAAAGGACATGAGAATTTAGGAAAAAGGTTATGCCACTACCGGAAGAGCCCAGAGAAGGAATTATCCTGAAGATCGGAGAAGATCGACACTGCCAACAATAAGGAGGGAATACATGAGTTTTGATGGAGCCGTAACCATGTTTCTAAGGGTGGTAGCACCCCAGACCCCCTGTGATGATCGATGTATTTTGAGAAGACCCCGAACCTAACCTATTTCTTGCTAGCCTCTTTGAATCTCGAGGGCGAGATTCAATTTAAGGGTGACATAGCGATCACGATTCCCTAGCCTATGATGAAAACCCCATCTTGTTATCCTCGATGGCAACAGTACAATACGTGCCTTGCTGCCCCTACTGTCACTGGGAGAGGACACCGCAAGATTGAACCCAAAGCTAAGCACTTCTCCCATTGCAAGAAAGATCAATCTAGTAGGCCAAACCAAACTGATAATTCGAAAAGACTTGCAAACATAACCAATCATACATAAAAGAATTCGGAGCAGATTCAAATATTGTTCATAGATAAACTTGATCATAAACCAACAATTCATCGGTCTCATCAAACACACCGCAAAAGAAGATTACATCGAATAGATCTCCACAAGAGAGGGGGAGAACTTTGTATTGAGATCCAAAAAGAGAGAAGAAGCCATCTAGCTAATAACTATGGACCCGAAGGTCTGAGGTAAACTACGCACACTTCATCAGAGAGGCTATGGTGTTGATGTAGAAGCCCTCCGTGATCGATGCCCCTTCCGGCGGAGCTCCGGAACAGGCCCCAAGATGGGATCTCGTGGATACAGAAAGTTACAGCGGTGGAATTAGGGTTTTGGCTCCGTATCTGATCGTTTGGGGGTACGTAGGTATATATAGGAGGAAGGAGTACGTCGGTGGAGCAACAAAGGGCCCACGAGGGTGGAGGGCACGCCCCCCTACCTCGTGGCTTCCCTGTTGGTTGCTTGACATAGGGTCCAAGTCTCCTGGATCTTGTTCGTTCCAGAAATCACGTTCCCGAAGGTTTTATTCCGTTTGGACACCATTTGATATTCCTTTTCTTCGAAACCCTAAAATAGGCAAAAAATAGCAATTCTGGGCTGGGCCTCCGGTTAATAGGTTAGTCCGAAAAATAATATAAAAGTGGATAATAAAGCCCAATAATGTCCAAAATAGAAGATAATATAGCATGGAGGACTCAAAAATTATAGATACGTTGGAGACATATCACCCAACAAGGCAGATTACTTGTTTCTTGTGTGAAGGGACTACCCACTACCTTGCTCAGTGTCACATTTACCCCATAGTACAACAAACCATCCAGCAGAAGAAAGAAGCAATGAAAGGAGGCCTCATGGAAATTTTGGAAGAACCTGTGATGAAGGAAGATGTCGAGGGCACACACAAAGGAAACATAATTAAACCCTGCACCAAGTCATGTTATTCATGTGGAGAAGAAGGACACATCTCCCAGTATTTTCTGAAATAGTATCTAGTAGAATTCCCGATAGTGGAAGTAGATTATGATCTAGAGGAAAGAGAAGTCCTGATTGGTACAGAAAAGTCCAGGAAGAAAAATAGAATGTATCCCCAGAACATCCCAATTTCTACAAAGCAGGACCTGAGTCATATCACATGTGTTAGGTGCAATCAGGGCACTACTTCAGCGGTTGCCCAACAAGGAAGCTGAGTACCCAAGGAGGCTATGTAATCACAAGGAAACCTCCAAACTCATCAGAAATAAGATGTTTTCGGTGTAATGAAGCAGAGAACTTTGCCAGAGATTGTCCCAATGAGAAGTAGACTTGTGCTAAATAGTTCAGTTGAAAAAGAAATATCGTAGAAGTAGTGGGAAACATGTAGCGACCCGACCCGAATGGATCAAGTCTCTGTGCTTATGTGTCATCCCTGGATCAGTATGCTGACACACACAGTACTCGAAGGATTTATAACAGAGGTAAATCACATGTATAAAGTAACGTAAATACTGTTACCTCAATCCAAAATATAGCGGAAGCAACAAGGTTGTGGATTCCCATCAACACCAACGGCAAAGTTGAGTATAGGAAATCGTAACCCTAACGTACCACTTACTCGTCGTCTGAAAAGTCTGCAACATGAAAAGTTGCAGCCCGAAAACGGGTCAGCACATGGAATATGCTGGCAATGTAACACATAGAGAGTAATGAAAGAATAGGCTATACTACATGCATATATGGCTGGTGGAAAGCTCTATGATTATAAGGTTTTTGCGTAAAGCCAATTTTTTTCCTACTACAAAGGAATAAATTTATTTAACTATCATGGTGGTTGTGAAACATTGAGAATGGTTGACAGCATTCTCAATCCCAATTAAAAATAATTAAAACCCAACAACATTAATTAGAAGTAACATGTTGAGATTCACTCGATATTCAAGTACTAGATACTCAAGTTGTCCATAACCGGGGACACGGCTAATCATGATTAGTTTGTTACTCTGCAGAGGTTTGCGCACTTTTCCCACAAGACTCGATCGCCTCCGTTTGGTTTCTCGCACTACAGGGTGTTTGAGAAGGCGGATGACCGAGACATAGTCTTTCAGAAGCACTAGCACCTTACATGTGGGGTAAACCGGTACACCTACATCCCCTACATCTGCTAGTCTACCCCGTAAGAGTTCGCACAACTTAGTCAACTATGCTAGAGCCCATAGTAGCATGTGGCTGCACACGGAAGTTTCTAGCATGAAAAATCTTATGATCCCTTTGAGCCTGGGTGGCGGTCCAAAATAAAAACAGGCAAGTCCTGATAGACATCAGGTGCCTCAATCCACCCAGATGTGTGTTTAAGTTGCCACCTTAGATAAACCATTAAAATTATCAATCTCACATCTGTCATGGATATCACTCACCCAATCCACGTCTACTAGCATAGCATAGCATAATAAGCAAACGTAGAAGTAACTCCCAAGGTTTTATAAGTAACAGGTAATAGGTACTACCTCAATTCTACTTCCCATCCCACAATTTAATTGGATCCTAATCATGCAATGTGAGAGGATTGATCTAATGCAATAAAACTGGGTAGTAGGAAAGATATGATCAAGTGTTACTTGCCTGCAATGTTGATGAAGATGATTCGCACTCAAAACTCTTGATAGATCTAATCGTCATACTCCGGTCAATCTATCGTAGGCAAGCAATAGTAACCACACAATAAGTACTCATCTAATGCACAGGGAAAAATCGAACAAGAGAACGAACCAGAAAGTTCAACTTAAGAACTCCGGTTGCAAAGAAAGAACGAGCCGAACAAACGACGAAAAACAACGGCGGAAGAAAACAACTCGGTTCTAGCAAGTTGAATCTAGGTCAAAATTTTACTGTAGCAAAAGCTTGTTCAAGTTGATTAGACGAAACGGCGGTTTCGAGATGAAACTCCAGGCGCTTGAATCACCTGATTCCGATAAACGAGCGAGAAGATAAACTAGAACGAAGATCGGATCTGAGATCGCGATCGCGGAATAAATCCGACGAGAAGAAAAAGAAGAACGGTTATACGAACAGACGTCGTTAACCGGGAAATAATCGGTGATCACGTTCGTTGAGACGAACGGTCCGAAAGAAGAACGAAAACCAATCTAGGGTTTTCGGAAAAGAGATCGAAACGAAAAACCGATCTAGAACACCGGAACGGTTTAGCGAAAAATCGGAAAGAAAACGAATCGGTAGAGAAGAAAAGAATCGGAACGGTTTATAAGAAAAACCGAACCGAGGGAAAGAAGAGACGCGGCGCGGTACCTCCGGCGAACGGCGGCGACGGTGGCGTTGACGCAGGGCGGCGGCGGCGCGGTGACGCATGGTGGCGGTGGCGGCACTAGGGCGCGGGGTTGGACGGCGTTGACGCGGCGGCGATGCACAAGGACGGCGGCGCGGGTGAGAGGCGCGGGGTGAGGCGAGGCTTGGGTGGTGCGGCGGCGCGGCGTGGGGTGTGGCGGCGCGGCGTGGGGCGGCGCGGTGGTGAGGGGTGGCGCGGTGGTGAGGCGGAGGAGAGGAGAGGAGAGGTGTTGGTTTGATGTGTTTAG
>NC_041392.1:63047553-63048714 GCF_002162155.2 Triticum dicoccoides | reverse complement strand
CTAGCACCTTACATGTGGGGTAAACCGGTACACCTACATCCCCTACATCTGCTAGTCTACCCCGTAAGAGTTCGCACAACTTAGTCAACTATGCTAGAGCCCATAGTAGCATGTGGCTGCACACGGAAGTTTCTAGCATGAAAAATCTTATGATCCCTTTGAGCCTGGGTGGCGGTCCAAAATAAAAACAGGCAAGTCCTGATAGACATCAGGTGCCTCAATCCACCCAGATGTGTGTTTAAGTTGCCACCTTAGATAAACCATTAAAATTATCAATCTCACATCTGTCATGGATATCACTCACCCAATCCACGTCTACTAGCATAGCATAGCATAATAAGCAAACGTAGAAGTAACTCCCAAGGTTTTATAAGTAACAGGTAATAGGTACTACCTCAATTCTACTTCCCATCCCACAATTTAATTGGATCCTAAGCATGCAATGTGAGAGGATTGATCTAATGCAATAAAACATGGGTTGTAGAAAAGATATGATCAAGTGTTACTTGCCTGCAATGTTGATGAAGATGATTCGCACTCAAAACTCTTGATAGATCTAATCGTCATACTCCGGTCAATCTATCGTAGGCAAGCAATAGTAACCACACAATAAGTACTCATCTAATGCACAGGGAAAAATCGAACAAGAGAACGAACCAGAAAGTTCAACTTAAGAACTCCGGTTGCAAAGAAAGAATGAGCCGAACAAACGACGAAAAACAAACGGCGGAAGAAAAACAACTCGGTTCTAGCAAGTTGAATCTAGGTCAAAATTTTACTGTAGCAAAAGCTTGTTCAAGTTGATTAGACGAAACGGCGGTTTCGAGATGAAACTCCAGGCGCTTGAATCACCTGATTCCGATAAACGAGCGAGAAGATAAACTAGAACGAAGATCGGATCTGAGATCGCGATCGCGGAATAAATCCGACGAGAAGAAAAAGAAGAACGGTTATACGAACAGACGTCGTTAACCGGGAAATAATCGGTGATCACGTTCGTTGAGACGAACGGTCCGAAAGAAGAACGAAAACCAATCTAGGGTTTTCGGAAAAGAGATCGAAACGAAAAACCGATCTAGAACACCGGAACGGTTTAGCGAAAAATCGGAAAGAAAACGAATCGGTAGAGAAGAAAAGAATCGGAACGGTTTATAAGAAAAA
>NC_041392.1:63040185-63047543 GCF_002162155.2 Triticum dicoccoides | reverse complement strand
GGGGGGGTGCTTGGGTATTTATATTGGGGAGGGGAGGGTTTTGCTTGGGGTAGGGGACAAGAAATAGACTAGGATTAGGAAACAAAAGGAAAAGATCTAGAAATAGATACGGAAGTAGATGAATCCTACTAGGAATCCACAAAGGATGGCGGCTCCCTGGCGCCTTGCGCCTGGTGCGGCTCCTCCCTGGGCGTGGCGCGCGATGGCCTCTGGCCTGGCTGGCTCGGGGGCTTGGCGGCTTGGGCCTTTGGCCCAATGCGCTGCGGATTTTTTCTTTTAAACGGTCTCGCGCGCAGAAAAATAAATAAAAGAAAATCTAAACGAACTCCAAAATTAATAAAGTAAATTTTCCCCGACTCCTAAAAATGAGCCGAACAAAATGAACTTTTCTCCGGACCTAAAAAGCAAATTTTGAAAACGCACAATTTTCCCTATCCGAATAAAATGCAAATAAAAATCCGGCAAACAAAATTTGATCTATTTATTAAATCTTCATTTTCCTAAATTTGGGAAAGTCATATTATTCCCTCTCTTATATTTTTTTGATAACGGAAAAATTATTGAAGACAAAATAAATAAATCAAATGACCCTCTTTTCAATTCGAGAAAACTCTCAAATATGAAATAACGAAATCTCCAACTCTCTCCAAGGGTCCTTGAGTTGCGTGAAATTTCTAGGATCGACCAAAATGCAAGAAAATAAATTATGCATGATGATCTATTCCAAATTGAAAATAAATTCAAAGGGGCTTTGAATTTAATTCTTTGAAACTCCCAACTGATATTTCATATAATTTGAAGAAGTCATTTTATCTTCTCTCGTGAAAATCATTGAGTCGCATAAAGTTTCAGAATTGGGATATTTCCAAATGAAATTCAAATATTCTCAACACCCCTTGTCATTTGAATAAATGGAAGAAGTCATGTCATCTTCTCTCCGGGGTTTTGTGATGAAAAGAATTTGAATTCACGAAGATCAGAAAACCAATATGAAAGTTTGGGAAAGTCCTTTTATTCCCTCTCATTTAACTTTCAAAAAGTTTCGAATTCACTCACTTTCAGTCAATCAATCAAGCAATCAATCAAATCTATCTATTTGTTTATAACATTCCAAAATTTAGAATTTTGGGATGTTACAAACTACCACCCTTAAAATGAATCTCGTCCTCGAGATTCGGAGAGGCTAGAAAGAAATAGGTTAGGGTTTGGGGTCTTCTCAAAGTCCATCGATCATCTCCGAGGTCTCGGGTGCTACCACCCTTAGAAACATTGTTACGGTTCCATCAAAACTCATATACTCCATCCTTATCGTTGACAGTGTCAGTCTTCTCAGATATTAAGGATAATCCCTTCTCTGGGCTCTTTCGGTAGTGGCATAACCTTTTCCTCAATTCCTTTGTCCTTTCATCTTGGTAAGGTTATCCCGAAACTAGGTCTTCATAGCTGACGGGTCTGACGCCAATGCTAAACAACTATCGATATCTCGTGGTGGTCAACAATTTATGGTTTCTCCTGCAGGAAAGGGTCTGGGTTGAACCTCACCGTATAACCTACGGTTGGCAACAACTGCCGTGTACAAGGGAAAAATACCTATACTATTCTCAGGTTCAAACATGGTTTTGATCGTCGTCTCTCCACTATAGGTAAGTCACTCAGATTTACCATCCCATATAGCAAAGCGAATAATAAGAGTAAGTCGGTATGGTGATCAATCCATCCCGCACCCAAATCATTACCATGTATACAGTTTAGCGAATCTCGCATACTAACACTCGGTCAACCTCACAAGCATTGCAGGATTTCTCTTGTCGATGAACCAAGTTCGAAAAATCCATTGATTCTGCAAGCCAAACAAACATCTATCGTTACTTAACAACTCTCAGGTTTTGCGTAAACTCCTATAGAATCGTCGGTTGATACAAGTCGTAACTTCTTCCAGGGTTTTTCCTTCAGCAAGAGTGTGCTTGCTTCTTGGCAGGTCCTGGGGCCTGTGGGTTATGGCCCATCTCATCACTTGCAAATCTTGAACTCATCATCTGGGCAACTGATCATTATCCCAACATCCAACTTCCTGGCATACTTAAAATCCATCCAAATGTACTGTCTCTTTTCCTTATATTTGCACCAAACGGGGACATGATTACTCAGACTCTTCATGGAATTTCCATTGATCCATATTTCCAACATCATACCTCCTTTATATCCAATAACACTTCATCTCTTCATCCTCGTGGGATGTCCCACATACCGTGATAAAACTTATACTTATGAAATCCATACTCCACATCATTTTCCTTTCCGCGGTCAAGCGTCCTTATAGGGGAATATTGGCCATCTCTGCATGGCACTTCTTCAACTGGGAAACGTAAAACACATCTTGAACTCCTGACAGTCCTCCGGGTGACTCTAACTGGTTGGCCACTTCTCCATACGCTCCAAAACTCGGTATGGTCCTACAAACCTCGGGGCTAACTGTCCCTTAACTCCAATCCGTTTAACTCCTCGCAGAGGGAACACATGAAGACATGCTCTGTCTCCAATTTCATAGACTACCTCCTTGCGTTTTTAAGTCTGCATAACTCTTCTACCTGGACTGAGCTACCTTCAGTCTATCTCGAATCAACTTAACATTCTCTTCTGACTCCTTGATCACATTTGGTCCAAACAACTGTCGGCCTCCGACTTCATCCCACATACTCTTGGGGCATCACACATATCGAGACAAAACTCGTATTTCATTTTGCCCAAAATCCATGCAGTGGAGTATCTTTATCCTTTCTGGGGTCAAAGGTTCTTACAGGGTACTGCCACCCTTAAAATACACAAATCTTCCATAGACCATATTTCTCTTATCCTCAAAATGGTCAAAATCCTCCTTCATAGAGTAGCAACTCATAAAATCCATATCAGTACCAACGAGGCTAACTTTATTAATTCTCAAATCATTACAATCTCCTGTTTTTCCATTACATGCCTCTATTCAATACCTCTATATAAAAGAAAATGTTCTCACTACCACTACTATATTACTTCTGTTACAAACTCAACTATTTATCACAAGTCTCCTTCTCCTTCGGACAACCTCTGGCAAAGTGCCCTGCTCCATTACAACGGAAACACATTACTTCTGACAGGTTTCGAGGTTTCCTCATGATCACATAGCCTCCTTGGGTCCTTTTCTTCCCTCTTGGGCAATCATTGAAGTAGTGCCCTGAATTTTTGCACCTGAAACATGTGATATGACTCAGGTCTTTCTTTGTGGAAATTGGGTTGTTCCTCGAATCCAACCTACTTCTCTTCCTGGACCTTTCCATTCCAATCATGGCTTCTATTTCCCGTGGGTCATATTCTACTTCCTCTGTCGGGAATTCTACTAGATTCCCGTTCATACAATTCTGGGAGATGTGTCCTTCTTCTCCACATGAATAGCATGACTTAGTGCAGGGTCTAATTGGCTCTTCTTTGGGTGTGTCCTCCACCTCTTTCTTCATCACAGGTTCTTCTAAACCTTCCATGAGAGCTCCTTTCATTGCTTCTTCCTTCAGCTGGATGGTTCGTTGTACCATGGGGTAAATGTGACACTGAGCAGGGTAGTGGGTAGTCCCTTGACCCAAGAAACAAGTAATCTGTCTAGTTGGGCATTCTTCAGTTGGGTGACTTCCTTCACAATTAGGGCATTCATCCTTGTGTTCCTTATGGGTGTGCCCGATTTCTCCACAAATCTTGCATGCACAAGGTTTCTTCATATCCTTTCCATAAGGCTTCAACTTCTGGGACACAAACTGAGACTTTAGCAAGGTCAACTTAAATTCTTTCCAAGTGGTTACTCCTTGCCATCCATTGATGGTTTGGTACATCCTCCACCAAGTAGCAGCACCTCTTTCAAAGCATTGAAGAGCATGCTGGGCCATATCCTTTCCGACTATAGGGTTGTTCTCCATATGATCCTCCATGTTCTGAATCCATCGGTCTGTCTCCAATTGACTCATCGGTCCAGAAAATACAAGCTCATCGCCATTCATCCTCTATTGGGTTCAAGGGTTTGGGGTGAGATAAGAGAGATCAAGAGAGAGGAAAGCACACAATACAAGCAAAAGTTTTGAAAAGACAGATTTTGTTGTGGCTGTCGAAAAAACATCAAACAAATGACAGCTCACAAACGTCGCATCTAACGTAGGTATATAATAGGGGTTTGGTCTTCTAAAGGTCAATGAATCTTCAACGTCTCCAAACTCTTCAAGTCATGTTCATGTCTCCGATGGCTTCTTCCAATCGTGCTTGTCCTGCTCAAGTTCTTTTGCCAGATCATCTCTGTTGACGCGAAGTCTCTCGCGACGTCCTTCAATATTTCTGGAGTTACGTTCCAACTGCCGGTTTCAACATCCTTGACATGATCCATGATCCTACTGTCCTTCAGTTATTGTCAAATCTCCGGTATCTCGATGTTTTGCTCCTTCATCTTGTCTACTTTCAGCTTCTGGGTCCTGAGTTCTTCACCAATTGCCTTATTGTCAAATATTGCTTCTTGTAGGTCCATCTTAACTTCCTGATGTAACACTCCAGATCCTGGTGAATACACCAGCTAAGGTTAACACTCCAACATTTGCAGATAGATGCTCCATCAGCTTTCTACCATCCAATCCTTCCATGCATCTGCATGCTTTAACTCCGCACGGTGACAATAGCATAGGCGGGCGATAACATCATGGATAGCCGTGTTTTTTTATTTTTATTTTGCTCTTGTCATTTCCATGAGTTAATAACTCCTGCCTTAGGGTTCTCTTGACAAAACTTTGAGTTACTAACTCTCCATGCTCCGGTCTTTCTCCGATACACCTTGATCTCGGTATTGATAACATCCATAGTCTGCCAGGTTCCATAAAGGTAGCCTTCCTGGGTCATACAAATTTGGGAATTCTTCAGAGCCTTCAAATTCTCCAAGTCTTCGGAGTCTTCAACAGTTGTAGTTTCCATTTACACGGTAAAATCCTCTTCATTCCAAATGGTCTTAGTTGTCCGATATCTTGTCTCCTTGGAGTGGTCTCATCAGTCAAATCTTCGAGTGGTCAAAAGGGAAAAGGGTATGCTCTCACTAAAGGAAATTTTTGAATAAGCTCAGAAGATAAGAGAGGTAAAAGATCTTTTTGAAAGGGAAAGTTGTAGAGAAAAATCTTTGCTATGGGCTTGCCAATTTCTAGGGTCACGTCCTACAGTCAACATGTGCTCTGATACCATCTTGTAGCGACCCGACCCGAATGGATCAAGTCTCTGTGCTTATGTGTCATCCCTGGATCAGTATGCTGACACACACAGTACTCGAAGGATTTATAACAGAGGTAAATCACATGTATAAAGTAACGTAAATACTATTACCTCAATCCAAAATATAGCGGAAGCAACAAGGTTGTGGATTCCCATCAACACCAACGGCAAAGTTGAGTATAGGAAATCGTAACCCTAACGTACCACTTACTCGTCGTCTGAAAAGTCTGCAACATGAAAAGTTGCAGCCCGAAAACGGGTCAGCACATGGAATATGCTGGCAATGTAACACATAGAGAGTAATGAAAGAATAGGCTATACTACATGCATATATGGCTGGTGGAAAGCTCTATGATTATAAGGTTTTTGCGTAAAGCCAATTTTTTTCCTACTACAAAGGAATAAATTTATTTAACTATCATGGTGGTTGTGAAACATTGAGAATGGTTGACAGCATTCTCAATCCCAATTAAAAATAATTAAAACCCAACAACATTAATTAGAAGTAACATGTTGAGATTCACTCGATATTCAAGTACTAGATAGTCAAGTTGTCCATAACCGGGGACACGGCTAATCATGATTAGTTTGTTACTCTGCAGAGGTTTGCGCACTTTTCCCACAAGACTCGATCGCCTCCGTTTGGTTTCTCGCACTACAGGGTGTTTGAGAAGGCGGATGACCGAGACATAGTCTTTCAGAAGCGCTAGCACCTTACATGTGGGGTAAACCGGTACACCTACATCCCCTACATCTGCTAGTCTACCCCGTAAGAGTTCGCACAACTTAGTCAACTATGCTAGAGCCCATAGTAGCATGTGGCTGCACACGGAAGTTTCTAGCATGAAAAATCTTATGATCCCTTTGAGCCTGGGTGGCGGTCCAAAATAAAAACAGGCAAGTCCTGATAGACATCAGGTGCCTCAATCCACCCAGATGTGTGTTTAAGTTGCCACCTTAGATAAACCATTAAAATTATCAATCTCACATCTGTCATGGATATCACTCACCCAATCCACGTCTACTAGCATAGCATAGCATAATAAGGAAACGTAGAAGTAACTCCCAAGGTTTTATAAGTAACAGGTAATAGGTACTACCTCAATTCTACTTCCCATCCCACAATTTAATTGGATCCTAAGCATGCAATGTGAGAGGATTGATCTAATGCAATAAAACATGGGTTGTAGAAAAGATATGATCAAGTGTTACTTGCCTGCAATGTTGATGAAGATGATTCGCACTCAAAACTCTTGATAGATCTAATCGTCATACTCCGGTCAATCTATCGTAGGCAAGCAATAGTAACCACACAATAAGTACTCATCTAATGCACAGGGAAAAATCAAACAAGAGAACGAACCAGAAAGTTCAACTTAAGAACTCCGGTTGCAAAGAAAGAACGAGCCGAACAAACGACGAAAAACAAACGGCGAAAGAAAAACAACTCGGTTCTAGCAAGTTGAATCTAGGTCAAAATTTTACTGTAGCAAAAGCTTGTTCAAGTTGATTAGACGAAACGGCGGTTTCGAGATGAAACTCCAGGCGCTTGAATCACCTGATTCCGATAAACGAGCGAGAAGATAAACTAGAACGAAGATCGGATCTGAGACCGCGATCGCGGAATAAATCCGACGAGAAGAAAAAGAAGAACGGTTATACGAACAGACGTCGTTAACCGGGAAATAATCGGTGATCACGTTCGTTGAGACGAACGGTCCGAAAGAAGAACGAAAACCAATCTAGGGTTTTCGGAAAAGAGATCGAAACGAAAAACCGATCTAGAACACCGGAACGGTTTAGCGAAAAATCGGAAAGAAAACGAATCGGTAGAGAAGAAAAGAATCAGAACGGTTTATAAGAAAAACCGAACCGAGGGAAAGAAGAGACGCGGCGCGGTACCTCCGGCGAACGGCGGCGACGGTAGCGTTGACGCAGGGCGGCGGCGGCGCGGTGACGCATGGTGGCGGTGGCGGCACTAGGGCGCGGCGTTGGGCGGCGTTGACGCGGCGGCGATGCACAAGGGCGGCGGCGCGGGTGAGAGGCGCGGGGTGAGGCGCGGCTTGGGTGGTGCGGCGGCGCGGCGTGGGGTGTGG
>NC_041392.1:63014832-63039876 GCF_002162155.2 Triticum dicoccoides | reverse complement strand
GGCGTGGGGCGGCGCGGTGGTGAGGGGTGGCGCGGTGGTGAGGCGGAGGAGAGGAGAGGAGAGGTGTTGGTTTGATGTGTTTAGAGGGGGGGGGTGCTTGGGTATTTATATTGGGGAGGGGAGGGTTTTGCTTGGGGTAGGGGACAAGAAATAGACTAGGATTAGGAAACAAAAGTAAAAGATCTAGAAATAGATACGGAAGTAGATGAATCCTACTAGGAATCCACAAAGGATGGCGGCTCCCTGGCGCCTTGCGCCTGGTGCGGCTCCTCCCTGGGCGTGGCGCGCGATGGCCTCTGGCCTGGCTGGCTCGGGGGCTTGGCGGCTTGGGCCTTTGGCCCAATGCGCTGCGGATTTTTTTTTTAAACGGTCTCGCGCGCAGAAAAATAAATAAAAGAAAATCTAAACGAACTCCAAAATTAATAAAGTAAATTTTCCCCGACTCCTAAAAATGAGCCGAACAAAATGAACTTTTCTCCGGACCTAAAAAGCAAATTTTGAAAACGCACAATTTTCCCTATCCGAATAAAATGCAAATAAAACTCCGGCAAACAAAATTTGATCTATTTATTAAATCTTCATTTTCCTAAATTTGGGAAAGTCATATTATTCCCTCTCTTATATTTTTTTTGATAACGGAAAAATTATTGAAGACAAAATAAATAAATCAAATGACCCTCTTTTCAATTCGAGATAACTCTCAAATATGAAATAACGAAATCTCCAACTCTCTCCAAGGGTCCTTGAGTTGCGTGAAATTTCTAGGATCGACCAAAATGCAAGAAAATAAATTATGCATGATGATCTATTCCAAATTGAAAATAAATTCAAAGGGGCTTTGAATTTAATTCTTTGAAACTCCCAACTCATATTTCATATAATTTGAAGAAGTCATTTTATCTTCTCTCGTGAAAATCATTGAGTCGCATAAAGTTTCAGAATTGGGATATTTCCAAATGAAATTCAAATATTCTCAACACCCCTTGTCATTTGAATAAATGGAAGAAGTCATGTCATCTTCTCTCCGGGGTTTTGTGATGAAAAGAATTTGAATTCACGAAGATCAGAAAACCAATATGAAAGTTTGGGAAAGTCCTTTTATTCCCTCTCATTTAACTTTCAAAAAGTTTCGAATTCACTCACTTTCAGTCAATCAATCAAGCAATCAATCAAATCTATCTATTTGTTTATAACATTCCAAAATTTAGAATTTTGGGATGTTACAAAACATTTCTTTTATATTGAGGTGTTGAGTTGAGGCATGTAATGGAAATGCAAGAGATTGTAGTAAATTCATGAAATCAATAAAATTCATGTGTCATGATTTCACATGTTGAATTCTAAGAGTTGTTACTCTATGAAGAAATATTTTGACCATTTTCGAGGATATGAGAAATATGGTCTATGGAAGAATTTGTGCATTTCAACGGTGGTAGTTGTTGGGGAACGCAGTAATTTCAAAAATATTCCTACGCACACGCAAGATCATGGTGATGAATAGCAATGAGAGGGGAGAGTGTTACCCACGTACCCTCATAGACCATAAGCAGAAGCATTATGATAATGCGGTTGATGTAGTCGTACATCTTCACGATCGACCGATCCTAGTACCGAAAGTACGACACCTCCGCATCTGCACACGTTTGGCTCGGTGACGTCGCACAAACTCACGATCCAGCAGGGTGTCGAGGGAGAGCTTCGTCAGCACGACGGCGTGATGACGGTGATGATGAAGATACCGGCGCAAGGCTTTGCCTAAGCACTACGACGATATGACCAAGGTGGATTATGGTGGAGGGGGGCACCGCACTCGGCTAAGAGATCAATCATCAAGTTGTGTGTCTATGGGGTGCCCCTCCCCTGTATATGAAGGAGCGGAGGAGGGGAGGGGCCGACCGTCTATATGGCGTGCCCTAAGGGAGTCCTACTCCCACCGGGAGTAGGATTCCCCTTCCCTAGTTGGAGTAGGAGAGCAAGGGAAGGAGGAGTAGGAGAGAAGGAAAGGGGGGCAGCCCCCCAAACCAATTTCAATTTGGCCTCCTGCCCAAGGGGGTGCACCAGCTCCTTGTGGGCTGGTGTGCTTCCTTCTTATGGCCCATAAGGCCCATAACTTCTCCCGGGGGGTTCCGGTAACCTCCCAGTACTCCGAAAAAATGCCCGAACCACTCGGAACCAATCCGATGTTCAAACATAAGCTTCCAATATATCGATCTTTATGTCTCGACCATTTCGAGACTCCTCGTCATGCCCGTGATCACATCCGGGACTCCGAACAACTTTCGGTTCATCAAAACACCTAAACCCATAATACCGATCGTCACCGAACGTTAAGCGTGCGGACCCTACGGTTTCGAGAACTATGTATACATGACTGAGACTCACTTCCGTTTATAACCAATAGAAGAACCTGGAAGCTCATATTGGTTCCGACATATTCTATGAAGATCTTTATCGGTCAAACCACATAACAACATACGTTGTTCCCTTTGTCATCAGTATGTTACTTGCCCGAGATTCGATCGTCGGTACCTCAATAACTAGTTAAATCTCGTTACCGACAAGTCTCTTTACTCGTTTTGTAATGCATCACCTCACAACTAACTCATTAGTCACAATGCTTGCAAGGCTTATAGTGATGTGCATTACTAAGAGGGCCTAGATATACCTCTCCGATACTCGGAGTAAAGAAATCCTAATCTCGATCTATGCCAACTCAACAAACACCATCGGAGACACCTGTAGAGAACCTTTATAATCACCCAGTTATGTTGTGACGTTTGGTAGGACACTAAGTGTTCCTCCGGTATTCGGGAGTTGCATAATGTCATAGTCATAGGAACATGTATAAGTCATGAAGAAAGCAATAGCAACAAACTAAACGATCATCATGCTAAGTTAACGGATGGGTCAAGTCAATCACATCATTCTCTAATTATGTGATCCTGTTAATCAAATGACGACTCATGTCTATGGTTAGGAAACTTAACCATCTTTGATTCAATGAGCTAGTCAAGTAGAGGCATACTAGTGACACTCTGTTTGTCTATGTATTCACACATGTACTAAGTTTCTGGTTAATACAATTCTAGCATGAATAATAAACATTTATCATGATACAAGGAAATATAAATAGCAACTTTATTATTGCCTCTAGGGCATATTTCCTTCAGCAGTACCCTGTGAGGACACTTGATCCCTGGAAACGATAATGATATTCCACGGAGTGGACTTCGGACAAAATAAGTATGACTTTTATCTCGATGTGTTGGATACCCCAAAAATATGAAGGGATGAAGTACTATTGGATATAAAGGAGGTACAATGTGGTAATATGGAGCAATTGTAACACCAGGATGTGTTCAATGTTTACAAGTGATGAGATGGACCATAACGCTCAGGCTCGAGGACCTGCCAAGAAGGAAAAACCCTGGAAGAGGATATGCCTTTATCAACAGACGATCTCATAGGAGTTACGCAAAACCTGAGAGTGTGAAGAAATGATAGATGTTTGTTTGTCTTGCAGAATCAATGGATTATTCGAACTTATTTCGTGGACAAGAGAAATTCTACAATGCTTGTGAGGATGACCGAGTGTTAGAATGCGAGATTGACTAAACGATATACAAGGTAATGATTTGGGTGTGGAATGGATTGATCACCATGCCGACTTACTCTTATTATTCACCTCTACTATATGGGCTGGTAAATTTGAGTGACTTACCCACAGTAGAGAGACGACGATATCAAAACCTTGTTTAAACCTTAGAATGGTATGCCAATTTTCCCTTGTACAAGGCAGCTGTTGCCAACCGTAGGTCATACGGTGAGGTTCAACCCAGACCCTTTTCCTGCAGGAGAAACCATAAATTGATTACCGCCATGAGATATCGATAGTTTTTTAGTATTGGCGCCAGACCCATCAGCTAAGAAGATCCAATCGCAGAAGAACCGTACCAAGAATGAAAGGACATGAGAATTGAGGAAAAAGGTTATGCCACTACCGGAAGAGCCCAGAGAAGGAATTATCCTGAAGATCGCAGAAGATCGACACTGCCAACAATAAGGAGGGAATACATGAGTTTTGATGGAGCCGTAACCATGTTTCTAAGGGTGGTAGCACCCCAGACCCCCTGTGATGATCGATGTATTTTGAGAAGACCCCGAACCTAACCTATTTCTTGCTAGCCTCTTTGAATCTCGAGGGCGAGATTCAATTTAAGGGTGGTAGGTTTGTAACATCCCAAAATTCTAAATTTTGGAATGTTACATTAAATAAATTGTTTTGATTGTTTGTTTGATTGTGGTTGCTTGTGTGAAATTGAGTGAAATTTGAAACTTTTTGAAAGTTGAATGAGAGGGAATAAAAGGACTTTCCCAAACTTTCACCTTACATTTATGATCTCCATGAATTCAAATTCATTTCATTACAAAACCCTAGACAGAAGATGATATGACTTCTTCCATTTAATTAAATGAAAAAGGGTTTTGAAAAGGTTTGAATTTCATTTGGAAATATTTCAAATTTGGAAACTTTATGTAACTCAATGAGTTTCATGAGAGAAGATAAAATGACTTCTTCAAAATGCTATGAAATATGAGTTGGAAGTTTAAAAGAATCAAATTTAAAGTCCCTTTCAAGGTATTTTGAAAACCATTTTCAATTTGGAGTTATTTGGCTATTATTCAAATTATTTTTCTCCAAAAATAAAATATGTGGAAAATAGGGTAAAATAATTCCCTAGCGTAGAACATGGGAGAAAAATGAGTTTGAAATTATTTTGGTATTTTAAAATATTTTTATTTGGTTTTTAGAGGAACCAGTAGTACTGTTTGCTTTATTTAAACTTTTGCGCCACTGAAAATATGTTCATGTTTTAGGAAAACAAATTCTAAAAATTTAACATATAATATGCCTATATAAAATTTTATTTTATTTTCATTATTCAGTTTTCCTTTCCGTTTCTATTTAAAAAAACTATTCGTGTGGCTCATAATTATTTGTCGCCCACATGCGCAGAATAGTAGACAGGCCGGCTCGTATTTTTCTTTTTGTCTTTTTATTTTCGTTAAGGTTTACAATTTTTTTATTTTATTTCAGGGAAAGAAAAATATTAAAAAAACTGCCTTGCTTTTTCAATTTTTGTTAGGGTTACGATGTCTACACTCAACTTAGCCGTTTGTGTTGTTGGGACTCCACAGCTTTGTTGTTTCTTCCACTTTTTGAATTGAGGTAATAGTATTTACGTTACTCTATACATGTGATTTACCTCTATTATAAATCCTTGAGTACCGTGTGTGTCAGCATACCGATCCAGGGATGACACTTAAGCACAGAGACTTCGATCCATTCGGGTTGGGTAGCTACATTATGTGTTGTCCTTGTGGTGTCTGTAAGAATACTAACGATTACTCTACCTCAAAAATCCTTCACAACCACCTGCTTTAGTTTGATTTCATGTTCGGCTATACCTATTGGACCAAGCACGTACAAAGAGAGGTTATAATGGAAGACAATGAAGAATAAGAGGATGATGACTACTATCCTAGGTTCCCTGAATAAGATGGTATTACAGTGGGGGAAGCTGGAGAAGAGGCATTAGATGAGACTGCTTGGTCGGGCCATTACTGATGCAAAGAGAAACTGCGAAAGTGAAAAAGGAGAGGTTGAAGTTGGAGCGCATGTTAGAGGATCATAAAAAAATGTTATACCCAAATTGCGAAGATGAGAAGAAAAAGTTGGGTACCACACTGGAATTGCTGCAATGGAAGGCAGAGAATGGTGTATCCGATAAGGGATTTGAAAAGTTGCTGAAAATGATAAAAAAGATGCTTCCAAAGGATAATGAATTGCCCGAAAATACGAACAAAGCAAAGAAGGCTGTCTACCCTCTAGAATTAGAGCTGCAAAAGATACATGCATGCCCTAATTACTACATCCTCTACCGCGGTGAGGAGTATGAGAATTTGAATGCATGACCTGAAGGAAATATGCCCTAGAGGCAATAATAAAGTTGTTATGGTGAAGCCCGTATTTATAAGAAAGTGAGTGGGAGCTCTATAGTATTTCTGATATTATATGTGGATGACATATTGTTGATTGGAAATGATATAGAAGCTCAAAATGGATCAACCAAAGAAAGGGTTCTTGTCTGTGTTACAAGGTTTGAAATTGAGCCATACTCAAAGCCCGACCACTTCAGAAGATAGAGAGAAAATGGAAGTCATTCCTGATGCCTAAGCCATAGGTTCTACCATGTATGCTATACTATGTACCAGACCTGATGTGTGCCTTGCCATAAGTTTGGCAGGGAGGTACCAAAGTAATCTAGAGTGGATGACTGGACAGCGGTCAAGAACATCCTGAAGTACCTGAAAAGGACTCCGCGACGGCGCTTGGAACCGTCACCAAGTGAGTGTGGGCGATAGGGGGTCCTTCCTGCACGACCCAGAAAACATCGGGGATAGGCCCTCCTGGCACACAAAATGGGCTCGTGTGCGGTCTAGCGAGGCATCGAAACCCAATCGTTTTCGTTCGTATGTACATCCCACACGGAGAATCCTAGAAAAACATTTCCGTTCGTATGTACATCACACATAGGTTTTTGTGTGGAAACGTTTGTGCAAGGTGGCCTAATGCAAACAGTTCTCTGCCAGAAGCCGTGTGAGATTGTTAATTGATCGAACACACCTACTTTCTAGGAACTGTGTGGGTTGTTTGAGTTCATCGCCCACGGTGCTGTCTGAGTAACCATCTGCAATAGAAAACCCCAATAAGCAGAGTAATTAGCCTATTATTGATAATCCATGTAGTAATCAAATTGATATTTCTTATAAAACACACCAGATATTTCATATCCGTATGACGGAAACCAGGATTTCATAATCGAATTACATCAGATAGCTTCGGCACTCAGTTACGCCATTACACAATAACACCAAGTTTCACATGCAACATCAAAAACCTTGGGAAAGTAGCATCATACATGGTAAATAGACAGATGCATCTCATATGGGAAACTGCTGAAGCGGAAGGCAAATATTGAGACTTCAGTGATGTTGAATGTCCTTGCAACTTTAGGACAGTGGCTATGGATAATTGCCCGCCCAACCTTCGTCCTCTTCAGGAAGAATTAAATATTGTACCGTGGGTGTTGAACGAATACGTACCTGCTACCTCTTGAACATGCGTTGGTTTTCCCTTGAAGAGGAAATGGTGATGCAACAAAGCAGCGTAAGTATTTCCCTCAGTTTTTGAGAACCAAGGTATCAATCCAGTAGGAGACCATGCGCGAGTCACCTTGTACCTACACAAACAAATAAGAACCTCGCATCCAATGCGATAAAGGGGTTGTCAATCCCTACAAGGCCACTTGAAAGAGTGAGATATGATAGACATAATGATAATAAGAAAAATATTTTTGGTATTTTTATGATATAGATTGAAAGTAAAGATTGCAAAATAAAATAGATGGGAAACTTGTATGATGGAAAATAGACCCGGGGGCCATAGCTTTCACTAGTGGCTTCTCTCAAGATAACATAAGTATTATGGTGGGTGAACAAATTACTGTCGAGCAATTGATAGAAAAACGGATAATTATGATAATATCTAGGTATGATCATGTATATAGGCATCACATCCGAGACAAGTACACTGACTCTTGCCTGTATCTACTACTATTACTCCACACATCGACTGCTATCCAGCATGCATCTACAGTATTAAGTTCATAATAACGGAGTAACACTTTAAGCAAGATGACATGATGTAGAGGGATAAACTCATTCAATATAATATAAACCCCATCTTTTTATCCTTGATGGCAACAATAAAATACGTGTCGTTTCCCTTTCTGTCACTGGGATCGAGCACCGCAAGATTGAACCCAAAGCTAAGCACTTCTCCCATTGCAAGAAAGATCAATGTAGTAGGCCAAACCAAATAGATAATTCGAAGATACTTGCAAAGATAACCAATCATACATAAAAGAATTCAGAAAAGATTCAAATATTGTCCATAGATAATCTTGATCATAAACCCACGATTCATCGGATCTCGACAAACACACCGCAAAAGAAGATTACATCGAATAGATCTCCAAGAGAATCGAGGAGAACTTTGTAGTGAGACCCACACAGAGAGAAGAAACCATCTAGCTACTAGCTATGGAACCGAAGGTCTGAGGTAAACTACTCACACATCATCGGAGGGGCCATATAGTTTATGTAGAGGCCCTCCGTGATCAATGCCCCCTCGGACGGAGCTCCGGAAAAGGCCCCAAGATGGGATCTCTTGGGTACAGAAGGTTGCGGTGGTGGAAATAGGGTTTCGTGGTGCTCCTAGATGTTTTCAGGGTATGTCAACATATATAGACGGAAGAAGTAGGTCGGTTGAGCCACGAGGGGCCCACAAGGAGGAGGGCGCGCCCAGGGGGGTAGATGCGCCCCCTGCCTCGTGGCCGCCTCGTTGATTGCTTGACGTCAAATCCAAGTCCTCTGGATCACGTTTGTTCCAAAAATCACGTTCCCGAAGATTTGATTCCGTTTGGACTCCGTTTGATATTCCTTTTCTGCGAAACACTGAAATAGGCAAAAAACAGCAATTTGGGCTGGGCCTCCCGTTAATAGGTTAGTCCCAAAAATAATATAAAAGTGTAAAATAAAGCCCATTAACATCCAAAACAGATAATATAATAGCATGGAACAATCAAAAATTATAGATACGTTGGGGACGTATCAAGCATCCCCAAGCTTAATTCCTGCTCGTCTTCGAGTAGGTAAATGATAAAAACAGAATTTTTGTTGTGGAATGCTTTCTAGAATATTCTTCAATGTATTTTTCTCTATTGTGGCATGAATGTTCAGATCTGAAAGATTCAAGATAAAAGTTTATTGTTGACATAAAAATAGTAATACTCCAAGTATGATAATCAAGCAATTATGTCTTATCAAAATACCATAGCCAAACAAAACTTATCCCTACAAAGTCATATAGTTTGGCCATGCTTCATTTTTGTCACACAAAATGCTCTCATCATGCACAACCTTGATGACAATCCAAGAAATTGTTTCATACATAGCCTTTTCAGACTCTTTCAACTTTTACGCAATATATGAGCGCGAGCCATGGACGTAGCACTATGGGTGGAATAGAATATGATGGTTGAGGTTGTGTGAGAAGACAAAAGGGAGAAAGTATCACATTGACGCGGCTAATCAATGGGCTATGGAGATGCCCACCGATTGATGTCAATGCAAGGAGTAGGGATTTCCATGCAACACATGCACTAGAGCTATAAATATATGAAAGCTCAGCAAGGAAACTAAGTGGGTGTGCATCCAACTCGCTTGCTCACGAAGACCTAGGGCATTTGAGGAAGCCCATCATTGGAATATACAAGCCACGTTCTATAATGAAAAATTCCCACTAGTATATGGAAGTGACAAAATAAGAGACTCTCTATCATGAAGATCATGGTGCTACTTTGAAGCACAAGTCTGGAAAAAGGATAGTAACATTGTACCTTCTCTCTTTTTCTCTCATTTTATTTTTTTATTTTTTTCTTTTGGCCTCTTTTCTCTTTTTTATTTTATTTTATTTTTCGTCCGGAGTCTCATCCCGACTGGGACAATGCTCTAATAATGATGATCATCACACTTTTATTTTCTTACAACTCAAGAATTACAACTCGATACTTAGAACAAAATATGACTCTATGTGAATGCCTCCGACGGTGTACCGAGATTGCAATGAATCAAGAGTGACATGTATGAAAAATTAAGCATGGTGGTCTTGCCACAAATACGATGTCAACTACATGATCACGCAAGGCAATATGACAATGATGATGCGTGTCATAATAAATGGAACGGTGGAAAGTTGCATGGCAATATATCTCGGAATGTCTATTTTGAGGAAGATATAAGGAGGCTTATGTGTGATAGAGCATATCATATCACGGGGTTTGGATGCACCGGCGAAGTTTGCACCAACTCTCAAGGTGAGAAAGGGCAATGCACGGTAGCAAAGAGGCTAGCAATGATGGAAGGGTGAGAGTGCGTATAATCTATGGACTCAACATTAGTCATAAAGAACTCACATACTTATTGCAAAAATCTACAAGTCGTCAAAACCAAGCACTACGTGCATGCTCCTAGGGGGATAGATTGGTAGGAAAAGACCATCGCTCGTCCCCGACCGCCACTCATAAGGAAAGCAATCAAAGAACACCCCGTGCTTAAAATTTGTCACATAACGTTTACCATACGTGCATGCTACGGGACTTGCCAACTTCAACACAAGTATTCATCAATTTCACAATTAGTCAACTAGCACACCTCTAATATTACCACCTTTATATCTCAAAACAATCTATCAAGCATCCAACTTCTCTTAGCATTTAAAATTTATAACCAAAGTGAATTACCACGCTGTTCTAAAGGACTCTCAAAATGATATAAGTGAAGTGTGAAAGATCAACTATTTCTATAAAATAGAACCAACGCCGTGCTCTAAAAGATATAAGTGAAGCACTAGAGCAAAAACTATATAGCTCAAAAGATATAAGTGAAGCACATAGAGTATTCTAATTAATTCCAATTCATGTGTGTCTCTCCCAAAAGGTGTGTACAGAAAGGATGATTGTGGTAAACTAAAAAGAAAATACTCAAATCATACAAGACGCTCCATTGCAAAACACATATGATGTGGCGAATAAAAATATAGCTACAAGTAAAGTTACAGATGGATGAAGACGAAAGAGGGGATGCCTTCCGGGGCATCCCCAAGCTTAGGCTTTTGGTTGTCCTTGGATTTTACCTTGGGGTTCCTTGGGCAATCCCAAGCTTAGTCTCTTGCCACTCCTTGTTCCATAATCCATCAAATCTTTACCCAAAACTTGAAAACTTCACAACACAAAACTTGAAAGAAAATCTTCATGAGCTCCGTTAGTAAAAGAAAACAAACCACCACTTCAAGGTACTGTAATGAACTCATTCTTTATTTATATTGGTGTTAAATCTACTGTATTGCAAATTTTCTATGGTTCATAAACTCTATTACTAGCCATAGATTCATCAAAATAAGCAAACAACACACGAAAAAAAGAATCTGTCAAAACCAGAACAGTCTGTAGTAATATGTAGGTTTCGAATAATTGTGGAACCCCAAAAAATTTAAAATAAATTGCTGGACGTGAGTAATTTATCTATTAATCATCTTCAAAAATAATAAACTAAATATCACTCTGCAATGAAAAATGGCAGCAATTCTCGTGAGCGCTAAAGTTTCTGTTTTTTACAGCAAGATCAAAAAGACTTCCCCCAAGTCTTCCCAACGGTTCTACTTGGAACAAACACTAATTAAACAGAAAAAACACAACCAAAACAGAGGATTGATAAATTATTTATCACCAAAAAGTAACAAAAAGCAAGGAATAAAAATAAAATTGGGTTGCCTCCCAACAAGCTCTATCGTTTAACGCCCCTAGCTAGGCATAAAAGCAAAGATAGATCTAGGTATTGCCATCTTTGGTAGGCAATCCATAGGTGGATCTCATAATAGATTCATATGGTAATTTAATTTTATTTCTAGGGAAGTGTTCCATGCCTTTCCTTAATGGAAATTGGAATCTAATATTCCCTTCCTTCATAACAATAATTGCACCAGTCGTTCTAAGGAAAGGTCTACCAAGAATAATAGGACATGAAGGATTGCAATCTATATCAAGAACAATGAAATCCACGGGCACATGATTCCTATTTTCAATGATAATAACATCATTAATATTTCTCATAGGTTTCTTAATAGTGGAATCTGCAAGGTGCAAGTTTAAAGAACAATCATCAAATTCATGGAAACCTAGCAAATCACACAAAGTTTTTGGGATCGTGGAAACAGTAGCACCCAAATCACACAAGTCATAGAATTCATGATATTTAATTTTTATTTGAATTATAGGTTACCACTCATCATAAAGTTTTCTAGCGATAAAACTGCCAACTCAAGTTTTTCTTCATAAGATTGCATCAAAGCATCAACGATATGTTTAGTAAAAGCTTTATTTTGACTATAAGCATGAGGACAATTTTAGCACGGATTGCAACAAGGAAATAAAATCTATCAAAGCGCAATTATCATAATTAAATTCCTTGAAATCCAAGATAGTGGGTTTGTTGCTATCTAAAGTTTTAACCTCTTCAATCCCACTTTTACCATTTTTGCATCAAGATCTAAAAACTCCGAATCATTGGGACGCCTTCTAAATAAAGTTGACTCATCTCTAGTCCCATCATTATCAAGATTCATATTGCAAAACAAATATTTAATAGGGGATATATCAATAACTTTTAGATCTTCATCATTATTATCATGGAAACTAGAAGAACATGCTTTCACAAAGCAATCTTTTTTAGCACGCATCCTAGCGGTTCTTTCTTTGCACTCATTAATGGAAATTCTCATAGATTTGAGAGACTCATTGATATAATGCTTAGGTGGAATAGATCTAAGTTTCAATGAATCAACATCAAGATAAATTCTATCCACGTTCCTAGCCAACTCATCAATCTTAAGCACTTTTTCTTAAATCAAAGCATTGAAACTCTTTTGCGAACTAATAAGTTCTTTAATAGTAGATTCAAAATCAGAGGGCATCTTATTGTAATTTCCATAAGAATTGTTGTAGGAATTACCATAATTACTAGAGAAATTACTAGGGAACGGCCTAGAATTAAAATTACCTCTATACATGTTATTACCAAAATTGTTCCTACCAACAAAATTCACATCTATAGATTCATTATTATTCTCAATCAAAGTAGACAAATGCATATCATTAGGATCAGTAGGAGAACTCTTATTAGCAAACAATTTAATAAGTTCATCCATCTTTCCACTCAAAACATTAATCTCTTCAATTGCATGCACATTTTTACTAGTAGATCTTTCCGTGTGCCATTGAGAATAATTAACCATAATATTATCTAGGAGTTTAGTAGCTTCTCCTAAAGTTATTTCCATAAAAGTTCCTCCCATGGCTGAATCTAAAAGATTTCTAGAAGCAAAATTCAATCCGGCATAATTTTTTTGTATAATCATCCATAAATTCAAACCATGTTTAGGGAAATTACGTATCATTAATTTCATCCTCTGCCAAGATTGTGCAACATGCTCATGATCAAGTTGCTTAAAATTCATAATATCATTTCTAAGAGACATGATCTTAGCGGGAGGAAAATACTTAGAGATAAAGCATCCTTGCACTTATTCCATGAATCAATACTACTTTTAGGCAAAGACAAAAACCATGCTTTAGCACGATCTCTAAGCGAAAACGGAGATAGCTTAAGTTTAACAATATCATTATGAACATCTTTCTTCTTTTGCATATCACACAAATCAACAAAGTTGTTTAGATGGGTAGAGGCATCTTCACTAGGAAGGCCAGAAAACAACGGATCTTTCATGACAAGATTCAGCAAAGCAGTATTAATTTCACAAGATTCAACACCGGTAAGAGGAGCAATCGGAGTGCTAATAAAATCATTATTGTTGGTATTGGCAAAGTCACACAATTTAGTATTATCTTGAGCCATCGTGACAAGCAAGAAATCCAACACACAAGCAAACAGGTGAAGAAAAAGCAAACGGAAAGAGAGGGCGAAAGGAAAAGAGGGCGAATAAAACGGCAAGGGTGAAGTGGGGGAGAGGAAAACAAGAGGCAAATGGAAAATAATGTAATGCGAAGGATAAGAGTTGTGATGGGTACTTGGTATGTCTTGACTTGGCGTAGATCTCCCCGGCAACGGCGCCAGAAATCCTTCTTGCTACCTCTTGAGCATGCGTTGGTTTTCCCTTGAAGATGAAAGGGTGATGTAGCAAAGCACCGCAAGTATTTCCCTCAGTTTTTGAGAACCAAGGTATCAATCTAGTAGGAGACCATGTGCGAGTCACCTTGTACCTACACAAACAAATAAGAACCTCGCAACCAACGCGGTAAAGGGGTTGTCAATCCCTTCACGGCCACTTGCAAGAGTGAGATTTGATAGAGATAATGATAATAAGATAAATATTTTTGGTATTTTTATGATATAGATTGAAAGTAAAGATTGCAAAATAAAATAGATGGGAAACTTGTATGATGGAAAATAGACCCGGGGGCCATAGCTTTCACTAGTGGCTTCTCTCAAGATAGCATAAGTATTACGGTGGATGAATAAATTGCGAATAATTATGAGAATATCTAGGTATGATCATGTATATAGGCATCACGTCCGAGACAAGTAGAATGACTGCTGCCTGCATCTACTACTATTACTCCACACATCGACCGTTACTCATAAGAACGGAGTAATGCTTTAAGCAAGATGACATGATGTAGAGGGACAAGCTCATGCAATATGATATAAACCCCGTTTGTTTATCCTCAATGGCAAAAATACAATACATGTCATTTCTCTTTCTGTCACTGGGATCGAGCACCGCAAGATTGAACCCAAAGCTAAGCACTTCTCTCATTGCAAGAAAGATTAATGTAGTAGGCCAAACCAAACTGATAATTCGAAGAGACTTGCAAAGATAACCAATCATACATAAAAGAATTCAGAAAAGATTCAAATATTGTTCATAGATAATCTTGATCATAAACCCACGATTCATCGGATCTTGACAAACACACCGCGAATATATCTCCAAGAGAATTGAGGAGAACTTTGGATTGAGATCCAAAGAGAGAGAAGAAGCCATCTATCTACTAGCTATGGACCCGAAGGTCTGAGGTAAACTACTCACACATCATCGGAGGGGCCATGGATTTGATGTAGAGGCCCTCCGTGATCAATGCCCCCTCCAGCGAAGCTCCGGAAAAGGCCCCAAGATGGGATCTCTTGGGTATAGAAGGTTGCGGCGGTGGAAATAGGGTTTCGTGGTGCTCCTGGATGTTTTCGGGGTATGTGAACATATATAGGAGGAAGAAGTCGGTTGGTTGAGCCATGAGGGGCCCACGAGGGGGGAGGGTGCATCCAGGGGGGTAGGTGCGCCCCCTGCCTTGTGGCTGCCTCGTTGATTGCTTGACGTCCACTCCAAGTCCTCTGGATCACGTTTGTTCCAAAAATCACGTTCCCGAAGGTTTCATTCCGTTTGGACTCCGTTTGATATTCCTTTTGTGCGGAACACTAAAATAGGCAAAAACAACAATTTGGGCTGGGCCTCCGGTTAATAGGTTAGTCCCAAAAATAATATAAAAGTGTAAAATAAAGCCCATTAACATCCAAAACTGATAATATAATAGCATGGAACAATAAAAAATTATAGATACATTGGAGACGTATCAGTACCTTTGTCGCCTCTTGACCATGCACGTGGTTTGAGAGGTAATCATCGACGAACTATTTTGAGAAGTACTGAAAACATAGATATGCATAAATCATTGTTATAAATTTTGACATGGCGCAAGGGGAAAAACAAGGTAAAAGAGAGTTAGTACCATCCTATAGTTTACTGATGTCTTCTTCATTGTGCAAACAAAGATCTTGCTGTTATTCATCGCAAGTTTCTTCATCCTAACAATATTTCTGAGTTTCTTGATTTGACTGATATTCATGGACATATCATTTCCCCACATGCAAAATGGGTCGAATAGTGGGTCCATGTCTTTGATAGCAGGACCTACATGTGCAAGACAAAATTGTAAGAAACCTAAATATTAGAATGATTCCTGCAACTGCACAATAATGTGCTATTAGAGAAAGGACCATGCATGAGCATACCTCGATGGTAAACCGCAGTGTCTCCCATTGTCTCCCCGCAACACACATAAGGAAGATCTTCATCAGGTTAACTAAGAGTTGCCATACTATCAGTAGAATATGTTTGAGTACATCCAAATTCGATTTATTTCACATGCATAACAATACAAAATTGTACCCATAGCAAATGAAAATCAAATTGCAGAATCGAATGAAATAGTTAAATGGACAACAGACCAAATGAACCAAAATAGTTAACTGAGCACGACATTGCACAATAGAAACATGTACTACAAGATAAGACAGTTAACAAAACAAAGAATGCTTGAGAACAATACTACAAAATGTAGCAATTTTTGGACCAAACTGTTAACTAAACATTACATTTCAGACGACCAAACATTTAACTAAACATTACATTTTAGAGGACCAAACTTTTAACTAAACATCAGATTGAATATTGACATTATAGAGGACAAATCCCTAGAAGGCACTGGCGGTGGCCTTGAGAAAACAACATGAACTCTGTTTTAAAGTAGACAACCGCGTGGTGGTGTCGATGGTGGCCTCGAAGATGAGGTGATCCTCCAAGATCTAGGATCGACACGCATGGCATCCATAGCGACCCCGTGCGCGCGTGTGGCCGCGATTTGCTTCTCCGCAGCCAGATGCTACTAAGCTCCATGTTATAGCGTGCAAAATGGCTGTGGGTGGCGCTTAATTGGAGGAGGGGGACAGTGGTTTCGGCGGAAGGTGCCGCGCCATCGGCCGGGGCATGTGGGACGGAGATGGAGGAGGATGGTGTGGGCGGGGTGTGGATTACCTAACAATACCGACGAGGCCGCGCAACAAGAAGAAGGGTCGGCAGCGAGGAGGCCGCCCAACAAGAAGAAGGGTCGCCGGCGTGGAGGCGGCACTGCAAGAAGAAGGGTCACCGGCGAAGAGGCGGCTGTCGTTGTTCTAAGTCTGATAGTAAAGTAGGGGGAAGGAATGTAGAGGCAAGATCCTAGCTACGGTGAGATTGTGCACGCAAGATGTACGAGTTCAGGCCCTTCGCGGTGGAAGTAACAGCCCTACCTCTCGGTGCCCGGAGGCTTGGCTGATTGGGTTATGCATGAAGTTACAGGGGGTGCGAACCCTTGTACCAGAGGAGCGGGGTGGCTTATATAGAGTGCGCCAGGACCCCAGCCATCCCCCGTTACACAGGGTTCAATGTACATTAAGACAAGGCGTTACTGGTCACGCCAGCAATAAAGTCATATAACTGATCATTAATACTACGGAGTGAATGCCTGTCCGTTGCTGTCTGGGGTGACTTTAGGCCTTCTATACTCCAAGTGGTTTTTGTATAGTCGAGTGATGATATACCAGTCGAATGGAATTGGGGTATCCGAGGGGAGACGTTGGTCGAGTGTTCATGTATTGAGGTGATTCTAGTCGGTAGAATTTGCTGTCCTTTGATTGTCTTTGATTCAAGGGAAGTGTCCTTGGGAGGGGTGCTTAGATCAGGCCTATTTCCCTACCATAGGTACACGGCATCGTCATTAGCCCCTGAATGGTTCTAGGTTTGAGTGGAAAGTGGAGTTGATGACGTTTCCGACCCAACCTTTATGCTGTGGAAGCATATTACTGGATTGGTGAACCATGCAACAACTTCGACTTCATATTCATTCGCCTTGAGCCATTCAGAGATTGTCGAGTGAAATTTCTGCTGATAAGTTTCGACTGCTAGTGTCCCATAAAGATTTCGGCATGATTGACTGTTCCGCCATTTCCGGATCTTGCGGATTCAAAATTTGGAGAAGCGCATGAGGCGGAGAGGGCCGTAGTAATCGGAGAAGATTAGGTAGGAGCGCCTCAATTCTCGTGCCACCGTTTTCGCCACGTACCACGCACGCCTGTTGTCGCACTTGACAAGATCATCTGGGTCCACAGTTAGTCACTCGGAGAAAGGGGCCATATAAGGCGTCGGAGCCGATGCCTTAGCACTGTGCGCCCTATTCTTCCCCTCCTTCCTCCGCTCCCCATTGCTTCCGCCTCTCCTCTCGGCGCCACCGCCTAGCTCGAGCTCATTCCACCATAATGGGGTAGGAGAAGACCGCCGCTCTAGAGCGCGCGAAGAAGGCGACGACGAAGGGGAAGAAGACAAGCTGGGGCGGGTCGTCGTCGAGATCTGCCCTGCCGGCCGACTGGATCCAAGGCGACTGGATCCAGTCGACGATCTTCAAGGAAGACATGGAGGATCTGGTTGACATGGGGCTGATCGCCCATAAGTCTTGGCGGCTTCCGGGGGACGAGACCGAGCCGCGACCGCAAGAGGGTGAGTGCGTCCTTCTTGCGACCCACGTCGACCGTTGTTTTTCTTTGCCTGCCCATCCTTTCTTCCGGGGTTTTCTGAATTTCTTTGGAGCCCAACTTCATCATTTTTCTGCCAACACCATCACATACCTTGCCGTGTACACGTCCATGTGTGAAAACTTTCTGGGATGTCGACCGCACTGGGTCCTCTTCAAGTATATTACTGGATTGGTGAACCATGCAATAGCTTCGACCTCGTTTTCAGTCGCCTTGAGCCATTCAGAGATTGTCGAGTGAAATTTCTCCTGATGAGTTTCGACTGCTAGTGTTGCATAAAGATTCCGGCATGATTGACTGTTCTGCCGTTTCCAAATCTCACGGGATTTGAAATTTGGGGAAGCGCGTGAGGCGAAGAGGGTTGTAGTAATTGGAGAAGATTAGGCAGGAGTGCCTCAATTCCCGTGCCACCTTTTTCACCACATACCGCGTGCGTGCCTGTTGTGGGACTTGACAGGATCATCTGGGTCCACAGGTCAGTCACTCGGAGAAAGGGGCCATATAAGGCGTCGGAGCCAATGCCTTAGCACTATGCACCCTATTCTCCCCCTCCTTCCTCCGCTCCCATGGCTTCCGCCTATGCTCTTGGCGCCTCCACCCAGCTCGAGCTCCTTCCACAACAATGGGTAAGGACAAGACCGCCGCTCTGGAGCGCGCGAAGAAGGCGACGACGAAGGCGAAGGGGAAGAAGACGAGCCAGGGCGGGTCGTCGTCATGATCTGCCCTGCCGCCCGGCTGGATCCAAGGCGACTGGATCCGGTCGACGATTTTGAAGGAAGACATGCAGGATCTGGTTGACGGGGGGCTGATCGCCCACGAGTCTTGGCGGCTTCCGAGGGACGAGACCGAGCCGCCACCGCAAGAGGGTGAGTGCGTCCTTCTTGCGACCCACGTCGATCGTGGTTTTTCTTTGCCCCCCATCCTTTCTTCAGTGGTTTTTTGAATTTCTTTGCAGCCCAACTTCATCATTTTTCTCCCAACACCATCACATACCTTGCCGCGTACGTGTCCATGTATGAAAACTTTCTGGGATGTCGAACCCACTGGGACTCTTCAAGCATATATTCACCTGCCATTCTCAGTCGGTTAAGAAGGCCAATCCGAGTGATGAGAGGACACACGTGATCCAGATGTGTGGGGGTTTAGGGATCCAGATGAGGAACAAAAGTACTTTCCCAGCTGTGATTCTTCCCGAGTCCGTCAGGGGGTGGCAGTCGACTTGGTTTTACCGTAAGGATCAACCGACCCACGGTTAGTCGACTGGTCTTCCCCCGTTTTCCACAGATCGATTCGAAAAACCTTCTCCCTTGAGAGTGACTCCGGTTGAGAAAGTGGAGGTTAATATGTTGGTTGAGCGAGTCATCCAGCTTGTCCACGACAGGGTGACTGGCATGGACCTACTAGAAGCATTTCTCAGTTGACGCATCTAGCCACTCCAAGCCCGTGACCATCCAAAGTGGATGTATTTGGGAGTTCAAGATAGCACTCGGATCCATCCGGAGGAGGTCGAAGAGGAGATGGTGGCGTTGTGGCTGCAAGGTATCATTGGCAACAAGGACAATCCCAGGGGATCTAGGAGGGTTGCTCCACTCGACCACACCACCGAACCTGACAAGGTCTTATCCTTTGCTTTCGAGTGTATCTTGTTCTGATATGTATTTTCTCTTGAAACTGATTGGTATCCACTCGACATCATGTCTTGCAAATCTACACTGAGAAGTACTCGATGCCCAACAGAGAGCAGGAGGATGACGGGGAGGCGAGTGGAGGCGATAGCAATGACTAGCATTCTGACGGAGGAGGAGACAAGGAGAGTGAGGACTCGAGCAGGGGCGAGGAGGTCGACTCTCCACCTCGTACAAAAAGGCTCTCCAAGCAAAGACAGGACCCAACCGGTGTTCGCGGAAAAGTGACTCCGCCTACTGCACAAACCTCCAAACGCACTCAGACGTCGTCTCCTGTGCCGACAAAGAAAGCTCCTAAGCAACCCAAGGTCATGACATCGAATCCTCGAAAGGCCCTGCCGAAGATAAAAGTGGTTGTCTTGTACCTACTGAGCTCGACTTCTTAGTTCTTGCATGACTCAAACTTTGGTCGACTCACTCTCTTGTTTTGACCGAGTGAATTCTAAAACTTGCAGTGCTGCCTCTTGAACTTCCATTTACCGAGACGATGATGACGAGGAAATGGAGGACGCAGTCACTTCCCACGCGGGTATAACTTTTATCACTTTGACTCTTCTTTTTCGGCCGCTTTGATGGTCGACTGAACTTCTGTAATTGATTGCTTTGCAGCTCCGCCCAATGTGATTGAACTTCCAAATGATGAAGAGGACGTGTCGCAGAGGGCCATGGGAAGGAGGGGCAGAGCTTCGAGCAGGAAAGCATCAGCTGGCCAGACGTCCCAATCGGTGCCAGTGACGGAGCCGGTGACTCAACGACCTGAAGACGCGAACTGGGCTTGAGTTACCTTTGCTGTTCCAGTGTCGAGTGAGCGTCCTTCAACATCGACTGTGCCAGTCCCTGCTTCATCTGTCAAACATCATGACTGTACTGCCGTCTCCATTCTTCACTACCCATCATGTTCCGTAGGACCAAGCCAGCGCCGCTGCAGAAACCATACGCCAAGTGGGTCTGATGATGGAGCAAGTGAAGACGGTGCACGAGAACATCCAAGCTGCTTACGATGCAAGTGCAGCCCTCCGAGAAAATGTGCAGGTAAATCGGTTTCCGACTAAACTCTTATCTTGAAGCTTGTTCTATTAGGATATGCTACCCGAAAAACATTTCTTTGTGCATCAACCTGTTAGTCTGCACTTCACATCTGCACACCCACTAGGTGTTTCCTCTGACAGTAAAGTAGGGGGAATGAATGTAGAGGCAAGATCCTAGCTATGGTGAGATTGTGTACGCAAGATGTACGAGTTCATGCTCTTTGCGGTGGAAGTAACAGCCCTACGTCTTGGTGCCCGGAGGCTCGGTCGATTGGATTATTCGTGAAGTTACAGGGGGTCTGAATCCTTGTCCCTGAGGAGGGGGTGGCTTATATAGAGTGCGCCAGGACCCCAGCCAACCTTCGTTACACAGGGTTCAATGTACATTAAGACAGGACATTACTGGTAACGCCAGCAATAAAGTCTTATAACTTATCATTAATACTACAGAGTGAATCCTTGACCGTTGCTGTCCGGGGTGACTTCAGGCCTTCTATACTCCGAGTGATTTTTGTATAGTCGACTGATGATATACCGGTCGAATGGAATTGGGGTATCCAAGTGGAGACGTTGGTCGAGTGTTCATGTATTGAGGTGATTCCAGTCGGTAGAATTTGTTGTCCTTTGATTGTCTTTGATTGTAGGGCAGGGTCCTTGGGAGGGGTGCTTAGATCATGCTATTGCCCTACCCTAGGTACATGACATCGTCATTAGCCCCTGAATGGTTTTGAGTTAGCATGGAAAATGGAGTTGATGACGGTTCCGACCGAACCTTTATGCCGCGGAAGAATATTACTGGATTGGTGAACCATGCAACAACTTCAACTTCGTTTTTAGTCGCCTTGAGCCATTCAGAGATTGTCGAGTGAAATTTATGCTGATGAGTTTCGACTGCTAGTGTCGCATAAAGATTCCGGCATGATTTACTGTTCTGCCATTTCCGGATCTCGCGGGATTCGATATTTGGGGAAGTGCGTGAGGCGGAGTGGGCCGTAGTAATCGGTGCAGATTAGGCAGAAGCGCCTCGATTCCAGTGCCACCTTTTTCACCACGTACCGCGTGCGTGCCTGTTGCTGGATTTGTCTGCATCATCTAGGTCCACAGGTCAGTCACTCGGAGAAAGGGGCCATATAAGGCGTCGGAGCCGATGCCTTAGCACTATGCACCCTATTCTCCCCTCCTTACCCCGCTCCCCATGGCTTCCGGCTGTGCTCTCGGCGCCGCCACCCAGCTTGAGCTCGTTCCACCGCAATGGAGAACGACAAGACCGCCGCTCTGGAGCGCGCAAAGAAGGCGACGGCGAAGGCGAAGGGGAAGAAGACATGTCGGGGCGGGTCGTCGTCGTGATCTGCCCTGCCGCTTGGCTGGTTCCAAGGCGACTCGAAACGGTCGATGATCTTGAAGGAAGACATGGAAGATCTGGTTGACGGGGGGACTGATCACCCACGAGTCTTGGCGGCTTCCGGGGGATGAGACCAAGCCGCGACCGCAAGAGGGTGAGTGCGTCCTTCTTGCGACCCACGTCGACCGCGGTTTTTCTTTGCCCCCCATCCTTTCTTCCGAGTTTTTCTGAATTTGTTTGGAGCCCAACATCATCATTTTTCTCCCAAAACCATCACATACCTTGTCGCGTATGTGTCCATGTGTGAAAACTTTCTGGGATGTCGACCGCACTAGGCCTCTTCAAGCATATTTTCACTTGCCGTTCTCAGTCAGTTAAGAAGGCCAATCCGATTGATGAGAGGACACCGTGATCCAGATGTGTGGGGGTTTAGGGATCTTGATGAGGAACAAAAGTACTTTCCCAGCTATGATCTTTCCGAGTCGGTCAGGGGGTGGCAGTCGACTTGGTTTTACTGTAAGGATCAACCGACCACTGGTCAGTCGACTGGTCTTCCCCCGTTTTCCACAGATCGAATCGAAAAACCTTCTCCCTTGAGAGTGACTCTGGTTGAGAAAGTGGAGGTTAATATGTTGGTTGAGCTAGTCGTCCAGTTTGTCTGCGACGGGGTGACTGGCATGGACCTGCCCATGACCATCCAATGTGGATGTATTCGGGTGTTGAAGACATCACTGGGATCCATCCGGAGGAGGTCGAAGAGGAGACGGTGACACTGTGGCTACAAGGTATCACTGGCAACAAGGACAATCCTAGGGGATCTAGGAGGGTTGCTCCACTCGACCACACCACCGAACCTGACAAGGTCTTATCCTTTCCTTCCGAGTGTATCTTGTTCTAATATGTATTTTCTCTTGAAACTCATTGGTATCTACTCGACTTCATGTCTTGCAAATCTATACTGAGATGTACTCGATGCCCAACGGAGAGCAGGAGGATGACGGGGAGGCGAGTGGAGGCGATAGCGGCGACTGGCATTCTGACGGAGGAGGAGACAAGGAGAGCGAGGAATCGAGCAGCGGCGAGGATGTCGACTCTCCGCCACGTACGGAAAGGCTCTCCAAGCAAAGACAGGACCCAACCGCTGTCCGCGGCAAAGCGACTCCGCCTACTGCACAAACCTCCAAACGCACCCGTACGTCGTCTCCTGTACCGACAGAGAAAGCTCCTAAGCAACCCAAGGTCATGGCGTCGAAGCCTCGGAAGGCCCTGCCTAAGATAAAAGTGGTTGTCCCCATTGCTTCTGGGTACCTACTGAGCTCGACTTCTTAGTTCTTGCATGACTCAAACATTGGTGGACTCACTTTCTTGTTTTGACTGAGGGAATTCTGAAACTTGCAGTGCTGCCTCTGGAACTTCCATTTACCAAGACGATGATGACGAGGAAATGGCGGACGCAGTCACTTCCCATGTGGGTATAACTTTTATCACTTTGACTCTTCTTTTTCGGCCGCTTTGATGGTCGACTAAACTTCTGTAATCGATTGCTTTGCAGCTCCGCCCAATCTCGTTGTACTTCCAAATGATGACGAGGACGTGTCGGAGTGGGCCATGGGAAGGAGGGGCAGAGCTTCGAGCAGGAAAGCATCAGCTGGCCAGACATCCCAATTGGTGCCAGTGACGGAGCCGGTGACTCAACGACCTGAAGAGGCGAACTGGGCTTTAGTTACCTTTGCTGTTCCTGTGTCGGGTGAACGTCCTTCAACATTGACTGTGCTAGTCCCTGCTTCATCTGTCCAACATCACGCCTCAAATTCTCAGGCTACCACGACTGAACTGCCGTCTCCATTCTTCACTACCCATTATGTTCCAGAGGACCAAGTCGTCGCCGCTGCAGAAGCCATACGCCAAGAGGGTCTGATGATGGAGCGAGTGAAGACGGTGCACGAGAATAGCCAAGCTGTTTATGATGCCACTGCAGCCCTCCGAGCCAATGTGCAGGTAAATAATTTTCCGACTGAACTCTTATCTTGACGCTTGGTCTGTTAGGATATGCTACCCGAACAACTTTTCTTTGTGCATCCACCTGTTAGTCCGCACTTCGCATCATCACACCCACTGGGTGTTTCAATTCATGTCGAATAAATTTTCCAGTTGACTCGACTAGGTTGTGTCGATTGTAGTTTTGGACTAGTGGGGGCACGCGGAGTGCACCCGCTGGGTGTAGTCTCCGAGGCCATCGTCGAATGTGTGATTCGGCGGGGGCCTTGATAAAAATATGTTGTCCTTTAGTTCTTCCACTCGGTCTGGGCGGACCATGTCGAGTGGAATCTGGTCTAGTGGTGGAACGCAAATTGCACCCACTGGGTGTAGTCCCCGAGATCGCGGTCGACTGCGGGCAGTCGATTGGGGCCTGAGAATAACAGTGTGTGTGTGTTTTTTCCTCTCCACTCAGTCTGGGCGGACCATGTCGAGTGGAGTTCGGACAAGTGGGGGCACGTTAAGTGCACCCACTCACTACTAGGGAAAACCTTATACACAGAATGTTACCAGCAGCGCTTGTTAAAATGAGGCGCTACTCCTACTTAGCAGTAGCGCGTCTACTAGAACGGCGCTACTGTTACCCGCTTAGCAGTAGCGCGGCAGGAACATAACGTGCTACTACTATAATTGCCACACCGTTCCCGACATGCTAGGTATAGTAGTAGCACCCTTCTACGAACAGCGCTACTACTACGGATTTTAGCAGCAGCGCGTTTTGCCTCCGCACGCTACTGTTAAAGCTATTTTCACCTAACCCCCCGCGCGGCCTGATTCCCTCTCCTCTGCTTCCTCCCCCAATTCTCCTCTACTATTCCTCGTCGCCTCCGCCTCGCCGCCGTCTCCCCCG
>NC_041392.1:63000927-63014585 GCF_002162155.2 Triticum dicoccoides | reverse complement strand
GCCTCGCCACCGTCTCCCCCGACCCCGCCTCGCCGCGCCTCGGTGCCGCCATCTCCCCCGACCCCATCTCTCTCCCCGCCCTCTATAAGCACTCTCCCCTTCCGATCCCTCGTCTTTGCTTAGTATGAACCCTAGCTATTTAGTGCTAGTTAGTTAATTACTTTTATGGTAATTAGGGCAGTAGTTCCTAGGTACTAATTAGTTAGTAAGAACTAGGTACTAATTAGGTATTAGTTTATTTTTATTTATAGTATGTTTATTTTTAGTAAGAACTAATAGAATTAATAGAACTCGTTAGTAAGAACTTGTTGCTATGTTTTTAGTTAAAGCAATTTTTTCCCGCATCGATGTCGACGATGCCTATCCCGCATCCTAGTCGTCGACTCGGCGGAGGACGACACCTGCTTGACCAGACGGGCCATGTCCGGGACTGGGCTCTGCCGGGGTGGTATTGGGAGGTGCTACCTACCGGGAGGCGCAGGTTGGGGAGGAGCCAGCCTGTCGTTGACCCGGACCTTTTTTGGTGGTGGTCGCGTGGGCCAGTGACGGTCCAGAGGCTCGAGGACCCTGTGGAGGAGCTGCATCACCATGTCAGTGAGGAGGACGCGCACATCCGTCGCTACTTGTTTGCGTTGGAGCACAGGTTCTCCAATACCTGTCAGGTTCTCCAGGGATCTCACTGGAGCTATGATCCCGTAATGTTTCCTTCTCTGTGGGTGTCCACTGCCCGTGCCGATGCCCGTCGTGTGCTAGGGTTTTGGATGTATTATGATGTTATATGTATGACACTCTTCGGGATGTATTAGTGATAATATTCGATGATGTACGGACACATAAGATGATTTACTTTTTCTTATTGAATGCATGCTAATTTGAGTCCTATAAGATATTTTGAAATGTATATCTTGTGTTGCTCAAATAGGATATGTTCTTGCCCAAGTGGCCGGTCATGTTTGCAGGTTACACCTCCGAGTGGCCTATGTTCTGCCGGAGTGTTGATTCATTTCCGTTCCGGCAAATTTCAGGCGCTCGATATGTCCTATTTTAGCAAAGGTCATGCCGGATTTTTCCGTGAATTTTGGCATGATTTGTGCTATAATATGTAGGAAATATCGAGTGCCCCGGATTCGTGTGTTGAGTATCCTGGTAGTTGTCTTCGATCAATTTTCAATTAATGTTTTAACTATGAACATAGGAAATGTCTGACGATGAAAAGGATTTCGGTATTGGCAAATACTGCAAGGAAGAGCACGGCCTGTGCGACGGAATCTTCCTAGATGATGATAGGCGCTTCAACATCAAGCTGGACGAGAACTTCGAAGTGGATACAGTAAGTCACAACGACAAGTCTTTTTTCTTAATTAAGCATGACATTTGCTTCATTTGCTTCAACTTACAATTTAAGCATGACATTAAGCATGAAAAGTCTTTTTTTACTATTCTACTAGCGTATCCCCTGCCATGCAAGAGTTTTTGTATTGGATAAGATAGGTTTCAATCGTACTATGGAGGAAAAGAAATTTTACTTGAAGACCGAGCATGGTTATATTTGTTGGGGAACGTAGCATAATTTTAAAATTTTCTACGCATCACCAAGATCAATCTATGGAGTCATCTAGCAACGAGGGAGAGGGCAGTGCATCTACATACCCTTGTAGATCGCGAGCGGAAGTGTTCAAGAGAACGGGGTTAATGGAGTCGTACTCATCGTGATCCAAATCACCGATCACCAAGTGCCGAACGGACGGCACCTCCGCGCTCAACACACATACGGTTGGGAAGACATCTCCTCCTTCTCGATCCAGCAAGGGGAAGGAGAGGTTGATGGAGATCCAGCAGCATGACGGCGTGGTGGTGGAAGCAGCGGTGATCTCGGCAGGGCTTCGCCAAGCTCCAACGAGAGAGAGAGAGAGAGGTGTTATGAGGGGAGAGGGAGGCGCCAAGGGCTTGGGTGCGGCTGCCCTCCCTCCCCCCACTATATATAGGGCCCCTAGGGGGGGCGCTGGCCCTAGGAGATGGGATCTCCAAGGGGGGGCGGCGGCCAAGGGGAACTTGCCCCCAAGCCAAGTGGGGCGCCCACCCCTAGGGTTTCCAACCCTAGGCGCAGGGGGAGGCCCATGGGGGGCGCACCAGCCCACCAGGGGCTGGTTCCCCTCTCACTTCAGCCCATGGGGCCCTCTGGGATAGGTGGCCCCACCCGGTGGACCCCCGGGACCCTTCCGGTGGTCCCGGTACAATACCGATTACCGCTGAAACTTCCCCGATGGCCGAAACTGCACTTGCTATATATAAATCTTCACCTTCGGACCATTCTGGAACTCTTCATGACGTCCGGGATCTCATCAGGGACTCCAAACAACTTTCAGGTTACCGCATATTAATATCTCTACAACCCTAGCGTCACCGAACCTTAAGTGTGTAGACCCTACGGGTTCGGGAGACACGCAGACATGACCGAGACGACTCTCCGGTCAATAACCAATAGCGGGATCTGGATACCCATGTTGTCTCCCTCATGTTCCACGATGATCTCATCGGATGAACCATGATGTCGAGGATTCAATCAATCCTGTATTCAATTCCCTTTGTCAATCGGTACGTTACTTGCCCGAGATTCAATCGTTGGTATCCCAATACCTCATTCAATCTCGTTACCGGCAAGTCACTTTACTCGTACCATAATGCATGATCCCGTGACCAAACACTTGGTCACATTGAGATCAATATGATGATGCATTACCGAGTGGGCCCAGAGGTACCTCTCTGTCATACGAAGTGACAAATCCCAGTCTCGATCCATGTCAACCGAACAAATACTTTCGGGGATACCTGTAGTATACCTTTATAGCTACCCAGTTATGTTGTGACGTTTGGTACACCCAAAGCACTCCTACGGTATCCGGGAGTGACACGATCTCATGGTCTAAGGAAATGATACTTGACATTGGAAAAGCTCTAGCAAACGAACTACACGATCTTGTGCTATGCTTAGGATTGGGTCTTGTCCATCACATCATTCTCCTAATGATGTTATCCCGTTATCAATGACATCCAATGTCCATAGTCAGGAAACCATGACTATCTATTGATCAACGAGCTAGTTAACTAGAGGCTCACTAGGGACATGTTGTGGTCTATGTATTCACACATGTATTACGATTTTCGGATAACACAATTATAGCATGAACAATAGACAGTTACCATGAACAAGGAAATATAATAATAACCATTTTATTATTGCCTCTAGGGCATATTTCCAACAGTCTCCCACTTGCACTAGAGTCAATAATCTAGTTACATTGTGATGAATCGAACACCCATAGAGTTCTGGTGTTGATCATGTTTTGCTCGCGAAAGAGGTTTAGTCAACGGATCTGCGACATTCAGATCCATATGTACTTTGCAAATATCTATGTCTCCATCTTGAACATTTTCACGAATGGAGTTCAAGTGATGCTTGATGTGCCTGGTCTTCTTGTGAAACCTGGGCTCCTTGGCAAGGGCAATAGCTCCAGTGTTGTCACAGAAGAGAGTGATCGGCCCCGACGCATTGGGTATGACTCCTAGGTCGGTGATGAACTCCGTCATTCAGATTGCTTCATGCGCTGCCTCTGAGGCTGCCATGTACTCCGCTTAACATGTAGTTCCCGCCACGACGCTTTGCTTGCAACTGCACTAGCTAACTGCCACACCATTCAAAATATACATGTATTCGGTTTGTGACTTAGAGTCATCCAGATCTGTGTCGAAGCTAGCGTCGACGTAACCCTTTACAACGTGCTCATGGCAAACATATCCTTAGTCCTTTTCAGGTACTTCAGGATGTTCTTGACCGCTATCCAGTGTTCCATGACGGGATTACTTTGGTACCTACCTACCAAACTCATGGAAAGGTTTACATCAGGTTTGGTACACATCATGGCATACATGATAGACCCTATGGCTGAGGCATAGGGGACGACACTCATCTTTTCTCTATCTTCTGCCGTGGTCGGACATTGAGCTGAGCTCAATTTCACACCTTGCAACACAGGCAAGAACCCCTTCTTGGACTGCTCCATATTGAACTTCTTCAATATCTTATCAAGGTATGTGCTTTGTGAAAGACCTATGAGGCGTCTCGATCTATTTCTATAGATCTTGATGCCTATTATGTAAGCAGCTTCTCCAAGGTCCTTCATTGAAAAACACTTATTCAAGTAGGCCTTAATACTGTCCAAAAGTTGTATATCATTTCCCATCAAAAGTATGTCATACACATATAATATGAGAAATGCTATAGAGCTCCCACTCACTTTCTTGTAAACGCAGGCTTCTCCATAAGTCTACATAAACCCAAACGCTTTGATCATTTCAATAAAGCGAATGTTCCAACTCCGAGATGCTTGCATCAGCCCATAGATGGAGCGCTGGAGCTTGCATACCTTGTTAGCATTCTTAGGATCGACAAAACCTTCCGGCTGCATCATATACAATTCTTCCTTAAGAAAGCCGTTAAGGAATGCCTTTTTGACGTCCATTTGCCATATCTCATAATCATAGTATGCGACAATTGCTAACATGATTCGGACGGACTTCAGCTTCGCTACGGGTGAGAAGTTCTCATCGTAGTCAACCCCTTGAACTTGTCGATAACCCTTAGCAACAAGTCGAGCCTTATAGATGGTAACATTACCATCCGCGTCCGTCTTCTTCTTAAAGATCCATTTATTCTCTATCGCTCGCCGATCATCGGGCAAGTCTGTCAAAGTCCATACTTTGTTTTCATACATGGATCCTATCTCGGATTGCATGGCTTCAAGCCATTTGTTGGAATCTGGGCCCGCCATTGCTTCTTCATAGTTCGAAGGTTCACCATTGTCTAACAACATGATTTCTAGGACAGGGTTGCCATACCATTCTGGTGTGGAACGTGTCCTTATGGACCTTTGAAGTTCAGTAGCAACTTGATCCGAAGTACCTTGATCATTATCATTAACTTCCTCTCTAGTCGGTGTAGGCTCCACAGGAACATCTTCCTGAGCTGCGCTACTTTCCTGTTCAAGAGGCAGTACTTCATCGAGTTCTACTTTCCTCCCACTTACTTCTCTCGAGAGAAACTCTTTCTCCAGAAAGGACCCATTTTTGGCAACAAAGATCTTGCCTTCGGATCTGAGGTAGAAGGTATACCCAATGGTTTCCTTAGGGTATCCTATGAAGACGCATTTTTCCAACTTGGGTTCGAGCTTTTCAGGTTGAAGTTCCTTGACATAAGCATCGCATCCCCAAACTTTTAGAAACGACAGCTTAGGTTTCTTCCCAAACCATAATTCATACGGTGTCGTCTCAACGGATTTAGACGGTGCCCTATTTAAAGTGAATGTAGCAGTCTCTAGAACGTATCCCCAAAATGATAGCTGTAAATCAGTGAGTGACATCATAGATCGCACCATATCCAATAGAGTGCGACTACGACGTTCAGACACACCTTTACGCTGAGGTGTTCTAGGCGGCGTGAGTTGTGAAACAATTCCACATTTCCTTAAGTGCTTACCAAATTCGTGACTTAAATATTCTCCCCCACGATCTGATCGTAAGAATTTGATCTTTCGGTCACGTTGATTCTCTACCTCATTCTGAAATTCCTTGAACTTTTCAAAGGTCTCAGACTTGTGTTTCATCAAATAGACATACCCATATCTACTTAAGTCATCAGTGAGAGTGAGAAGATAGCGATAGCCACCGCGAGCCTCAACGCTCATTGGACCGCACAAATCAGTATGTATAATTTCTAATAAGTTGGTTGCTCGCTCCATTGTTCCGGAGAACGGAGTCTTGGTCATTTTACCCATGAGGCATGGTTCGCACGTGTTAAATGATTCGAAATCAAGAGACTCTAAAAGTCCATCTGTATGGAGCTTCTTCATGCGTTTGACACCGATGTGACCAAGGCGGCAGTGCCACAGATATGTGGGACTATCATTATCAATCTTACATCTTTTGGTATTCACACTATGAATATGTGTAACATCATGTTCGAGATTCATTAAGAATAAACCATTGACCAGCGGAGCATGACCATAAAACATATCTCTCATATAAATAGAACAACCATTATTCTCGGATTTAAATGAGTAGCCATCTCGTATTAAACGAGATCCAGATACAATGTTCATGCTCAAAGATGGCCCTAAATAACAATTATTGAGGTTTAAAACTAATCCCGTAGGTAAATGTAGAGGTAGCGTGCCGACGGCGATCACATCGACCTTGGAACCATTCCCGACGCGCATCGTCACCTCGTCCTTCGCTAGTCTCCGCTTATTCCGCAGCTCCTGTTTTGAGTTACAAATGTGAGTAACCGCACCGATATCAAATACCCAGGAGCTACTGCGAGTACTGGTAAGGTACACATCAATTACATGTATATCACATATACCTTTAGTGTTGCCGGCCTTCTTGTCCGCTAAGTATTTGGGGCAGTTCCGCTTCCAGTGTCCCTTTCCCTTGCAATAAAATCACTCAGTCTCAGGTTTGGGTCCATTCTTTGACTTCTTCCTGGCCACTGGTTTACCAGGCGCGGCAACTCCCTTGCCGTCCTTCTTGAAGTTTTTCTTACCCTTGCCTTTCTTGAAACTAGTGGTTTTATTGACCATCAACACTTGATGTTCCTTTTTGATTTCCACCTCCGCTGATTTCAGCATTGAAAATACTTCAGGAATAGTTTTCACCATCCCCTGCATATTGTAGTTCATCACAAAGCTCTTGTAACTAGGTGGGAGCGACTGAAGGATTTTGTCAATGACCGCCTCATCCAGGAGGTTAATGTCCAGCTGGGACAAGCGGTTGTGCAACCCAGACATTTTGAGTATGTGCTCACTGACAGAACTATTTTCATCCATCTTACAACTGTAGAACTTGTCGGAGACTTCATATCTCTTGACCCGGGCATGAGCTTGGAAAACCATTTTTAGCTCTTCGAATATCTCATATGCTCCGTGTTGCTCAAAACGCTTTTGGAGCCCCAGTTCTAAGCTGTAAAGCATGCCGCACTGAATGAGGGAGTAATCATCAGCACATGACTGCCAAGCGTTCATAACATCTTGGTTCTCTGGGATGGGTGCTTGACCTAGCGGTGCTTCTAGGACATATGCTTTCTTGGCAGCTATGAGGATGATCCTTAGGTTCCGGACCCAGTCCGTATAGTTGCTGCCATCATCTTTCAGCTTGGTTTTTTTCTAGGAACGCGTTGAAGTTGAGGTTGACATGAGCGTTGGCCACTTGATCTACAAGACATGTTGCAAAGTTTTTTTAGACTAAGTTCATGATAATTAAGTTCACCTAATCAAATTATTTAATGAACTCCCACTCAGATTAGACATCCCTCTAGTCATCTAAGTGATACATGATCCAACTCAACTAGACCGTGTCCGATCATCACGTGAGACGGACTAGTCATCATCGGTGAACATCTCCATGTTCATCGTATCTTCCATACGACTCATGTTTGACCTTTCGGTCTCTTGTGTTCCGAGGCCATGTCTGTACATGCTAGGCTCGTCAAGTCAACCTAAGTGTTTTGCATGTGTAAATCTGGCTTACACCCATTGTATGTGAACGTTAGAATCTATCACACCCGATCATCATGTGGTGCTTCGAGACAACGAACTTTCGCAACGGCGCACAGTTAGGGGGAACACTTTGTTTAAATTATTGTGAGGGATCATCTTATTCACTAACGTCGTTCTAAGCAAATAAGAAGCAAAAACATGATAAACATCACATGCAATCAAATAGTGACATGATATGGCCAATATCATTTGGACCTTTTGATCTCCATCTTCGGGGCACCATGATCATCATCGTCACCGAGATGACACCCTGATCTCCATCATCATGATCTCCATCATCGTGTCTTCATGAAGTTGGCTCGTCATCTATTACTTCTACTACTATGGCTAACGGTTTAGCAATAAAGTATAGTAATTACATGACGTTTATGTTGACACGCAGGTCATAAAGAAATTAAGACAACTCCTATGGCTCCTGCCAGTTGTCATACTCATCGACATGCAAGTCGTGATTCCTATTACAAGAACATGATCAATCTCATACATCACATATATCATTCATCACATCCTTTTGGCCATATCACATCACACGGCACATGCTGCAAAAACAAGTTAGACGTCCTCTAATTGTTGTTGCAAGTTTTTACGTGGCTGCTATAGGTTTCTAGTAAGAATGTTTCTTACCTACGCCAAAACCACAACGTGATATGCCAATTTCTATTTACCCTTCATAAGGACCCTTTTCATCGAATCCGATTCGACTAAAGTGGGAGAGACAGACACCCGCTAGCCACTTTATGCAACTAGTGCATGTCAGTCGGTGGAACTAGTCTCACGTAAGCGTACGTGTAAGGTCGGTCCGGGCCGCTTCATCCCACGATGCCGCCGAATCAAGATAAGACTAGTAACGGCAAGTAAATTGACAAAATCAACGCCCACAACAACTTTTGTTCTACTCGTGCATAGAAACTATGGATAGACCTAGCTCTGATACCACTGTTGGGGAACGTAGTAGAATTTTAAAATTTTCTACGCATCACCAAGATCAATCTATGGAGTCATCTAGCAATGAGGGAGAGGGGAGTGCATCTACATACCCTTGTAGATCGCGAGCGGAAGCGTTCAAGAGAACGGGGTTGATGGAGTCGTACTCATCGTGATCCAAATCACCGATGACCAAGTGCCGAACGGACGACACCTCCGCATTCAACACATGTACGGTTGGGAAGACGTCTCCTCCTTCTTGATCCAGCAAGGGGAAGGAGAGGTTGATGGAGATCCAGCAGCACGACGGCGTGGTGGTGGAAGCCGTGGTGATCTCGGCAGGGCTTCGCCAAGCTCCAACAAGAGAGAGAGAGGTGTTACGAGGGGAGAGGGAGGCGCCAAGGGCTTGGGTGCGGCTGCCCTCCCTCCCCCCACTATATATAGGGAACCTAGGGGGGGCGCCGATCCTAGGAGATGGGATCTCCAAGGGGGGGCGGTGGCCAAGGGGAACTTGCCCCCCAAGCCAAGTGGGGCGGCCCCCACCCCTAGGGTTTCCAACCCTAGGCACAAGGGGAGGCCAATGGGGGGCGCACCAGCCCACCAGGGGCTGGTTCCCCTCCCACTTCAGCCCATTGGGCACTCCGGGATAGGTGTCCCCACTCGGTGGACCCCCGGGACCCTTCCGGTGGACCCGGTACAATACCGATTACCCCCGAAACTTCCCCGATGGCCGAAACTGGACTTCCTATATATAAATCTTCACCTGCGGACCATTCCAGAACTCCTCATGATGTCCGGGATCTCATCTGGTACTCCAAACAACTTTCGGGTTACCGCATATTAATATCTCTACAACCCTAGCGTCACCGAACCTTAAGTGTGTAGACCCTATGGGTTTGGGAGACACGCAGACATGACCGAGATGACTCTCCGGTCAATAACCAACAGCGGGATCTGGATACCATTGTTGGCTCCCACATGTTCCACGATGATCTCATCGGATGAACCACGATGTCGAGGATTCAATCAATCCCGTATTCAATTCCCTTTGTCAATCGGTACATTACTTGCCCGAGATTCGATCGTTGGTATCCCAATACCTTGTTCAATCTCGTTACCGGCAAGTCACTTTACTCGTACCGTAATGCATGATCCCGTGACCAAAAACTTGGTCACATTGAGCTCAATATGATGATGCATTACCGAGTGGGCCCAGAGATACCTCTCCATCATACAGAGTGACAAATCCCAGTCTCGATCCGTGTCAACCCAACAAATACTTTCGGGGATACCTAAAGTATACCTTTATAGTCACCCAGTTACGTTGTGACGTTTGGTACACCGAAAGCACTCCTACGGCATCTGGGAGTTACCCGATCTCATGGTCTAAGGAAATGATACTTGACATTGGAAAAGCTCAAGCAAACGAACTACATGATCTTGTGCTATGCTTAGGATTGGGTCTTGTCCATCACATTATTCTCCTAATGATGTGATCCCGTTATCAATGACATCCAATGTCCATAGTCAGAAAACCATGACAATCTATTGATCAACGAACTAGTTAACTAGAGGCTCACTAGGGACATGTTGTGGTCTATGTATTGACACATGTATTACGATTTCCGGATAACACAATTATAGCATGAACAATAGACAATTCCCATGAACAAGGAAATATAATAATAACCATTTTATTATTGCCTCTAGGGCATATTCGAACAATATTTTCAATGTAAAATTATACAATTCAGACGACTACACCTATTTTGGATGCAAAACATGGCGATCACTATGCAAGACTTATGCATTTGAGCCTGGTATGGTTATCACCTTTGATATTCGTTTGGAAGATGATATTGAAGGTAATACCGACATCTGGGTCGATGCACATATGCCTCTTGTTATACCGTTATGTAAGTTTCTCAACCATATTTATGTCTGTGATATTGTTTATTCAAAAATAGTTGACAACTAATTTGTATTGTCAGCTTATTTCGGTGCAAGCAAACATGTCCAGCGCTTGGTAGACAGGACCTACTACTGTCCCGGGGCTGAACTAAACTGCGAGGAGCTAAGTCATTATGTTTCATGGCTTGAGGATCTTGATACTGTCAAGACAAATTTTCTTCCTGCACTTAGAAATGTTAGTACTGAAAACGTGCGACCAATAGTGTTTGTAATGAACTACGGTCACATCTATTTAGGAAGGATGGTAAGATTTTTACTATTTGTCCTCAGTGCATCTTTTCCATACATTATTTCTGAAGCTAAACTTCATTGCTAAGTATGTTACCATACGATGTTCTTCAACATGGACTCCCAATGAATGTTGTGCCTTATGGGATCGATACTAAAGGTACCATGAGTATTATTAGCTTGTGGCCAAGATATCCTACAGATTACTTTAGTGCATTCAAGATTAGCGACAGATGCTTAATAGTGCAAGACTGGACCAAATCTGTGCTGGGGGAGCGCAGAGAAGTACTAGGGGGCAGCAAACAGATGCGCTACCCACGATTAGGAGACAGGTTCATCTGCATGCTCCAAATTGATCAAGGAGGAGAGCTACACATGTTTTATGATATTTTACCTAAGAGAGAGCAGCAGGACTGATTTGCTAGCTAGAAATGAGTTTGAGGATGATGATGTGCTACACTATTACTATGATGATAAAATAGCTAGTGTTGGTGGTAATGACTATGATGATTATTATTAGCTAGTGTTAGTGGTGATTAAATAAATACTGTTGGTGGTAATGACTATGATGATGATTAAATAGCTTGTGCTGGCGGATTAGATTCAAGTGGAGGCAACATGTGGTGCACATCGAAAGTACTACTAGTCCAAACTAGATCAAGTTTGGATTAGTAGTATACTTTTGACATGCACCACATATTGCCTCCACTTGAACCTAACCCACCTGCATTTGACACACTGTTATGGACATAATGATGTAAACCTCATACCTGGTATTGTACCAATATTTATGGTGCATAAATACACTAAAAATAAAAAAGAATAAAAAAAAGAATACTAGTAGCGATGGAGAGAAAACACGTTGCCAGTAGTTACATTAGCAGTAGCGTGGGAGTGAACAAATGCTGCAGCTATTTGTCCTAGCAGTAGCGCGTGCGGGCATGCGTTCCTGCTAAGCAATAGCTTTAGCGCCTTATTAGTAGCGCGCCTACCCACACTACTAGTGAGCACAAAACCAGCGCTACTGCTAGGGTTTTCCCTAGTAGTGACTTGGTGTAGTCCCCGAGACTATTGTTGAATGTTTGATTTGGCAGTAGTCTTAGAGTTCTTTTCATTCGGAAGCGAACCATCTTTGATTTTGTCCACTGATGTAACTTTTTGCCGATTTTAGAAATCCCTTGAGCTCATCTCCAAATTTGCTAATTTCGAGGAGAACCAGAGACAACTCAATCTTGACTTGGAGCTGGCCAATCAGAGTTTGCAAAAGGCTAAAGATGAAGAAGCTGGTACGGAAGGTAACAACATGTTGACTGTCTATCTTGACCATCTCTCCAGTTATCTCTTCATTATTCTCTCTGACCGGAGTGTATATTCTTCAGAGAAAATGAAGCAAGCTCTGGCATAGAAGGACCTTGATCTTGCAGCTGCGCTGAAGGAGGCTCAGGAGAAGACATCACTCGCCGACCAGAAGCTGGCTTCAGTCGGGGCACTGGAGGAAGATAACACCAAGCTAAGGGCATCTCTTACCGAAGCCAACAAAGAAGTGACCCGTCTGAAGAAAGACAAAGTAGCTTTGCACGAGAATATTGAAGGAATTTCTCGTAAGAGAAATAACCTGGAGGCCTATCTAGGAGCCCTCACCAATAAGTTATTCCTTATGCTTGAAGGTATTTTTCCTTGTCTGACTATTTTGCCGGTTGTCAAGTCACCATAAATTGGTCGACTCACTAGCTCTTTGTGGTTGCAGAATTCTGCCAAAACTTTGAGGAAGAAACTAGGCGAATCGAGACAAGGTTGGACCCCATCAATTCCCCTATCAACGATGAAGCTGCTATGAAAATACTGCGACTGGAATGTCGCCTTGCCGTCATCACAGACTACCTCGCCCGTCTGAAGGTTGCGGTGTCGCGAATTGACACGGCGCTCTAGCCGAAGGAGACGCTCTAAAATGACCTCGAGTCTTTTATGACTCGACTTAATGAGATCCCTTGTCGAGTGCAGGAATGGAAGAAGTCGTATGCTCGATGCGGTGCTAACGTAGCTCTATCACTAGTTCGAGTCCATTGCAAGGAGGCCAAGGAGGAAAAGCTAGCAGCAATCAAGGTTGCCCACACCAGGAAACACGACTTCTAGTATTTCATGGAGACCTTTATTGCTGCCGCCACTCGAATTGCAGATGGAATTGACCTAGATGAGTTCGCCGAGCCTGCCAGTCCTCCTCCCACGGAGTGAAAAAACTTTTATGATCCGATTAAATTTGCCTTGGTATGCGAGTGGTTTTGTAACTGTTAAACTGCTTCGGCCTGATGCCCGAGTACTTTAAACTGTGGTTTGGAATCTCATAGGATTTATCTGAATTTTTTTGCTTTTAAATCTCTTGACTCTGAGTGGAATTTGATTCTTCAATCTGAATTGCTACTGACTGTGCTTTAGTCGAGTGGATCATGGATAGGGGCACTCGGTGTCATCCATGATCTGCACCTCGTCGTCCTAGTGGATCGGGATGGAGCGGACGTTGTATTTGTCCCGCAGCTCTAGGGATAAGGGCGCTGTCGACCTGCACCCTGTCGTCCTTGTGGATAAGGATGGAGCCGACGTTGTATTTCTGCCGTAGCCCCGAGGATAAGGTCGCGGTCGACCTGCACCTCGTCGTCCTTGCGGATAAGGATGGAGCGTGTTTTGAGCTTAGGCGAGTACTGGACTGCAGCTAAGCCCCCGAGTGGGAGGGTTGCTATCCACTCGGTAGGATTTTTTAAACTTAGGATTTTTCAAACTTAGGTGAGTACTGGACTGCAGCTAAGCCCCCTAGTGGGAGGGTTGCTCCCCACTCGGTGGGATTTTTTAACTTAGGCGAGTACTGGACTGCACTTAAGCCCCCGAGTGGGAGGATTGCCCTCCACTCGGTAGGAATTTTCAAACTTAGGC
>NC_041392.1:62882293-63000742 GCF_002162155.2 Triticum dicoccoides | reverse complement strand
AGGATTTTTTAAACTTAGGTGAGTACTGGACTGCAGTTAAGCCCCCGAGTGGGAGGATTTCTCTCCACTCGGTAGGATTTTTCAAACTTAGGCGAGTACTGGACTGCAGCTAAGCCCCCGAGTGGCAGGATTGCTCTCCACTCGGTAGAATTTTTCAAACTTAGGCGAGTACTGGACTGCAGCTAAGCCCCCGAGTGGGAGGATTGCTCTCCACTCAGTAGGATTATTTAAACTTAGGCGAATTGGATTCGCAGCTAAGCCCCCGAGTGAGAGGATTGCTCCTCACTCGGCGGGATTTTGTTTTTTGAAACTTAGGCGAATCGGATTCGCACCTAAGCCACTCACTAGGGGATTTTGGACACATTTATAAGTAATAACAATCATTTAGGAGATTGCAAAAAGATGTCTTTGATAAACAAACTAAAAGGTACTTCTTATTACATCTCAACAATCTAAATGCTTGAGTGTTAGAGTGGCGGAGAAGCTCCGCATTCCAGGCGCATCACTCGTCTTTCTTGTGTTCCACATCGTACATGTGATATGCACCATTGTGGAGCACTTTCGTGATGATGAAGGGGCCCTCCCAGGAGGGAGCAAACTTGTGTCGACGTTGCTGATCCACTTGGAGAACCAGGCCCCCTTCCTAAAATGCTCGACCTCTTACATTCTTAGCATGGAACCGACAAAGGTATTGCTGATAGATGGTCGACCTGATTAGGGCCATCTCTCTTCTTCTAAAAGATCAACAACATCTTGACGGGCTTGTTCTGCTTCTGCTTCTGAGAAGAGCTCCACTCACGGGGCATTATGGACTAAATCAGTCGGTAACACGGCCTCGACTCCATAAACCAGGAAGAAGGGATTCCGGCCAGTAGACTGATTTGGTGTTGTCCTCAGGCCCCATAGTAATGATGGTAAATCATCAACCCAGGCACCCGCTGCATGTTTGAGGTCTCGCATCAATCTGGGCTTCAACCCTTGGAGGATCAAACCATTTGCTCTTTCTTCTTATCCATTCAACTCTGGGTGGGTGACTGAAGCATAGTCGACCCGAGTGCCTTGTGAAGCATAGAAATCTCTAAACTCATATGAATCAAAGTATGAACCATTGGATGTGATCATGCTGTGTGGGACTTCAAACCTGAATGTTAACCCCTTGATGAAGCTGAATGTAGTGCCTGAATCGAGGTTCTTCATGGGCTTGGCTTCAATCCATTTAGTGAACTTGTCGACTACAACAAGCACGTGAGTGAAACCACTTCTGCCAGTCCTCAAGGGCCAACCATATCCAACCCCCAAAGAGCAAATGGCCAGATGAGTGGAATGGTTTTCAAAGCTGAAGCGGGCTTGTGAGACATGTTGGAGTAGAATTGGCAGCCCTCACACTTGTCAACTATTTCCTTTTCCATTTCATTTGCTCGCGGCCAGTAAAAACCTGCTCGGTATGCTTTGGCCATGATTTTCCGAGAGGACGCATGGTGACCATAGGGGTAATGCATGACTGAGCAACCCCAGTCACACTTTCCCTGTACAGTCGACCGCTTATCAGGGTGAAGGCTTTGGATTGACGGACGATCTGTCGCGCTTCATCTTCATCTTCTGGCAGTTCTTTCCTGAGAATATATGCGATATACGGCACAGTCCAGTCAGGAATGACGACCAAAACTCCATGACTAGGTTAACCATGGCTGGGATTTCGACTTCAGTCGGATCAATGGAACTCTTAGGTCGCGGGGGCTCTTCTGTGAAGGAATCCTCTTGAATTGATGGTGTGTGAAGATGTTCCAAAAACACATTGCTGGGAATGGGTTCTCGCTTGGAACCTATCTTTGCCAGGTCATCCGCTGCCTGGTTCTTCAGTCGGGGAATGTGGTGGAGCTCTATACCTTCAAACTTCCTTTCTAGCTTTCTTACTGCATTGCAATAACCAGTCATAACTGGACTTATGACATCCCACTCTTTCATCAGTTGATTGACCACCAAATCTGAGTCGTTGTAGACCATTAGGCGACGGACGCCAAGTGAAATGGCCATTCGCAAGCTGTACAGAAGTGCCTCGTATTCAGCTTCGTTATTGGAGGAATCAAAGTGAATCTGAAGGACATAATTGAGTTTATCACCTTGCAGGGATACCAAAACTACTCCAGGGCCAGAACCATTCAACATCTTGGATCCATCAAAAAACATAGTCGAATGTTCCGAGTGGACTTGAGTCGGTTGCTGTTGTTCAATCCATTCGACAAGGAAATCTGCTATTGCCTGGGACTTGATTGCTTTCTTTTCCTGAAACTTGATATCCAACGGAAGGAGTTCAATCGCCCACTTTGCCACTCGACTAGTTGCATCTCTGTTCTTCAGAATTTCGGACAATGGGGCATCATTGACGACTGTGATGGAGTGATCTAAGAAATAATGTGCCACCTTCTTCGAAGTCAAGTAAATTCCATAGACAAGCTTCTAATAATGCGGATATCTCTGCTTGGACGGAGTTAAGACTTCAGAAATATAGTACAATGTGCGCTGAACCTTATAGGCTTTACCTTCTTCTTCCCGCTCGATCGTGAGTACTGTACTGACAACTTGTCAAGTGGCTGCAATATAAAGCAGTAAAGGCTCTTTGCTGATTGGAGCAGCGAGCACTGGCTGGGTTGAAAGCAGGGTTTTGAGCTCTGCAAACGCTGCGTCAGCTTCAGGAGTCCACTCGAACTTATCAGATTTCTTCATCAATCAGTAAAGAGGCAATGCCTTCTCACCGAGACGAGAGCTGAATCGACTCAAGGCGGCCAAACAACCAGTAAGCTTCTGAACGTCATGTATGCGCACATGGCTTTTCATTCAGAGTATTGCGCCAACTTTCTCTGGGTTAGCATCGATCCCACGTTCGGAAACAAGGAAACCGAGTAACTTTCTGCCTCGAACTCCAAATGTACACTTTGACGGGTTAAGCTTGATATCATATCTTCTCGGGCTGGCAATGGTTTCAGCAAGGTCAGTCAGCAGGTCAGAACCTTTACGTGACTTAACCACGGTCTCAACCATGTACGCTTCCACATTCTGACTGATTTGAGTGAGCAGGCACTTCTGTATCATGTGCATGAATGTGGCGCCAGCATTTTTGAGACCAAAGGGCATGGTAACATAGCAAAAACACCCGAATTGGGTGATAAAAGCTGTTTTTATTTCATCGGGTCCATACAGTCGGATCTGATGATACCCGGAGTACGCGTCCAGAAAGGACAGTCGCTCACATCTCGCAGTCAAGTCAACTATTTGATCGATGCGGGGGAGAGGGAAATGATCTTTCGGGCAAGCTCGATTGATGTGCTTGAAGTCAATACACATACGGAGTGAATCGTCTTTCTTCTGTACCATGACGACATTGGCGAGCCACTCGGAGTGGTAAATCTCTTGGATGAACTCGGCTGCCAGAAGCTGAGCCACTTCCTCGCCAATTGCCTTTCTCTTCTCCATGGCGGACCATCGGAGGTGCTCTTTGAGGGGTGTTTCTTTTGGGTCGACTCGCAAATGGTGCTCAGCTAGTCCCCTGGGCACACCTGACATGTCAGAAGTTTATCATGCGAAGATGTCCCAGTTCTCATGGAGGAACTGGATGAGTGCTTCTTCCTATTTGCTATCGGGTGTTGTTGATATATGAGTCAGAGCAGCATTGGGATCAGTCGGGTGAATATGAACTGACTTTGTTTCACTAGATGACTTAAATGCAGACTCTGAAGCAGGCTTCTTAGCTCCCAACAAATCACTCGGATCTGGTGTCTTCTTGTATTCCTCCATTTCTATTGCTGCCATCTGTTCATCGGCAATCTTCGAGCCCTTTTGGAAGCACTCTTCTGCTCACTGCTGATTACCAGTGACTATAATCACACCCCTAGGGCCAGGCATGTTGAGTTTGAGATACACATAACATGGTCGAGCCATGAAACAAGCATACCCAGTTCTGCCCAGGATAGCATGATAGGCACTGTGAAAATCCACGACTTCAAATGTCAACTTTTCCTTTCGGTAATTCTTTGAATCACTGAAAGCCACATCAAGAGTGATCTGGCCGAGTGAATCGGCTTTGTTTCCCGGTATGACTCTGTGGAACTGCCTGTTACTCTCACTAAGTTTGGACGTCGGAATGCCCATCCCTTAGAGGGCCTCAGCATAAAAAATGCTCAATCCGCTGCCACCATCCATCAAGACTTTGGTCAGTCGGGTGCCTCCAACGACCGGGTCGACCACCAACGCTTGCCTCCCAGGGGTGGCAACATGTGGCGGGTGGTCTGACTGGTCGAATGTGATAGGAGTCTTTGACCATTTCAGATACGTCGTGGTTGCCAGACCAACCATGTTTACTTCCTTGTTGATGACTTTCAGTCGACTTTTGCTTTCAACATCAGCAAAAATCACCAAAGTGGAATGGATATTGGGAAATCCATCATCATCCTCTTCCTTGTCCTTATCCTTATCAGACTCCTTTTCCTTCTCACTGGGTTGCTTTTCTCGGAACTGCTAAATAAGGATGCGACACTGCCGAGTGGTATGCTAGGGATAGATAAGATTTCCCTCTTCATCCTTCATGATGTGAATGTGACATGGTAAATCCAGCACGTCGTTCCCGGCTGAATCTTTCACCTTCTTAGGGGTCTAGGGCCCTTTAGGTTTTCCTTTAGATTTTCCTTGGGTTGCGACTTCAACCTCTCCAGGTGCCGCAAGTTCTGCTTTGCGCTTCTGCTTCCGATTGGAATTACCTCCTCCAGTGTCCTGGCCAACTGGTTTGCTCTTGCCACTGCTGAGTCAGTATTCTTCTTCGTCGTTGGCGTACCGAGTGGCTATCTCCATCATTTGAGTCAAAGACATGTATTCTGTCCGACCGAATCTTAGGTTGAGCTCCCAGTACCGAACGCCCTCCTTGAAGGCACAAACTGCTTGATGGTGAGACACATTCTCCATAGTGTTGTGTAAAGTAGTCCACCTCTGGATGTAATCCCTGAAAGTTTCATTCAGCTTTTGTACGCAATGTTGCAATTCTGTCAATCCTGCTGGCCGTTTGCACATGCCCTGAAACGTTCTAACAAACACTCGGGCCAACTCTTCCCAGCTGAAAATACTGCCTTGAGCCAACTGATTCAATCAAGATCTAGCTGACCCTTCAAGCATCAGGGGAAGATGCTTCATGGCAACTTCATCATTTCCTCCATCGATCTGCACAGCCACTCGGTAGTCCTCAAGCCAGGTGTCAGGCTTTGATTCACCAGTGAACTTACTGACCCCAGTCGCCAACCTAAAGTTGGGAGGGATCTCTATAGCCCTGATGGCTCTGCTAAAACACTCGGGACCAGAAACATGTACTCTGCTTCCAGTCGGGCGATCTCTGTCTTGCCCTTCTCTATGTGCAAGAATCCTGTCCACCAAACCTTGTACCAAAATGGACCTTGCATCAAACCTTGGTTTTCTTGGGTCGACTGGCCTCCTCCGCTCCTTGCTGTACGGGAGCCGATCATCATAATGTCGATGCACATATGATTTGCCCCTCGGAGGGGGCGTAGGCACTCGACGGCGGTCATCACGGTCGAGCCGATGATCTTGCTTCTCATGATTCCGACCCAAATACTGCCCTTGACGATACCCACATCCCTCACGCCGTGGAGGCGATCTTGGGCTGTGAGCCGACTGAACAATATCAGCCACCACAGATCTTCTATGAATTCTGTTGCGCGACTGACATAATGCAGTGTCCTGCTCTCCTGCTGCTTGGAGTAGCGCTCTGATCTGCATCAAACCTCTACCAGCTTCCGACTGGGACGGCTGAATGGATTCTACTATACGGGCCGCAGCCGTAAGATTCTGAATCGGAGTGCGGTATACCTGTGGTTCGGGTGGAAATAACTGACGCTGCCGTCGACTAGACTCGGGGATCTGTCGATGAGCGTGGTCATCGAGTGCACGCTGGACGTTCTCCAGGCGGGTGCGCTCAGCCAAAGTGGCCAAACGCGGCTCCTCCAAGGCCCGAGCCTTAGAGGACTCACCGACAACGGGCGTGTGGAAGGCCTCCACATTGCGGCGGTGAAGTTCCTCCCTTTGCTGAGAATAGAGAGTTTCGGGGTGGTACTCTTCATGAACACGCGATGGATTGCTGCCATCATCGTCGCCGCCGTAGCGACGCATGCCAGGCGGACTATGAGGTGTGTCGACCATCAGGACCTCCGCCGCGGGGTCGCTGCTGTCGCACTCACACAGGGTCTCGACAGAGCCAGTCGACAGGTCGAATAGGCCGTAGAGAGATTCGTCAGGCTCGATTGCCGCGACTTGAGGGGTGGCCGACTGACGCGCCACCGCGTTCTTCACTCATCGCTGAAGCCGTCACCGACCAGATCGCTTGTGGCGACAAGCAGCGGGGAGCGAAGATGTTGCGGGAGCCGACCGATACTAAGTCGACTGCTGCCGCAGAAGGACGCCGTGAACGCACGCGCGAAAGTGCATCGCCCCGCGGAAGGGGAGCGCCTCGACATCGAGAGGAGCTTCCTGAAGCCAAGCGGAGTTGTCGGCAATGAAGACGAGCGCGCTGAGACGGATCTCGCGGCCCTCAGCCAAACCTTCGCCGGAAGCCATGATGAAAGGACTGGAAGAAATCAGAACCTCATCAGGAAGTCACTAAGAGACCTGCCCCACGGTGGGCGCCAACTGTCGTGGTTCTAAGTCTGACAGTAAAGTAGGTGGGTAGGATTGTAGAGGAAAGATCCTAGCTACGGTGAGATTGTGCATGCAATATGTACGAGTTCAGGACCTTAGCAGTGGAAGTAACAACCCTACGTCTCGGTGACCGGAGGCTCGGTCAATGGGATTATGCTTGAAGTTACAGGGCGTGAGAACCCTTGTCCCAGAGGAGGGGGTGGCTTATATAGATTGCGCCAGGACCCCAGCCATCCCCTGTCACAAAGGGTTCAATGTACATTAAGACCTGACGTTACTTGTAATGCCAGCAATAAAGTCATATAACTGATCATTAATACTACGGAGTGAATGCCTGACCGTTGCTGTCTGAGGTGACTTTAGGCCTTCTATACTCCGAGTGGTTTTTGTACAGTCGAGTGATGATATACCGGTCGAATGGAATTGGGGTATCCGAGTGGAGATGTTGGTCGAGTGTTCATGTTTGAGGTGATTCCAGTCGGTAGAATTTGTTGTCCTTTGATTGTCTTTGATTCTAGGGTAGTTTCCTTGGGAGGGGTTCTTAGATCAGGTCTATTGCCCTACCCTAGCTACACAACTTCATCAGCAGCACTTCAAGAAGAAGGGCAGCTAGCAAGGAAGTGACGCCGCAAGAAGAAGGGTCGCTGGCGAGGAGGCTGAGCTGCCAGTAAGCAGCAATGAAGGTTTGAAATTGGAAAGCAAGGAGGAACAACGAAAATGTGGCTTTTGGTAGGAGGGAGGGGTGGGGAGATAGATATTTCCACGGTGGCAGAAAAATTTCGCTTGGTGCCGCAAGAAACTGGCGCGCAAGTGTGGTTCAAGTGGGGGCGGTGGACTGTAGACGATGAAGCTTCCTGTGTAAGCCAGACAAGTCGGTGCGCCAAGATATTTTATATCACATCCCACACGATTCTTTCTAGTAAACTGTTTGTGGTATACCTGATTTTTTCATTATGTTTTGAAAGACAAAATGGTGTTACGGAGGGAAAGGATGGTGAAGTGTATGCTAGAACATTTATGTAAAGTGAACATGCAACTACATGAGTGTTGTGTTTAAATTTGGAATTATTCCAGGTTCATTTGGCATTTTTATGCATTACTTGAGTTTGTAGGCATTTAATGTGCATAATTCAAATTTGAACTACAAGCACATGCTCCAGTGCACCAAAGTTTGTTGAAAAATCACATGTCTGTCTTTGGGTGAATTTATAGGACCTATGCAAGAAATAAGAATGAAATTCAAACATCTAGGCGTCGTGGCTCGACCAGGAACATTGAGAAAGTTGGTTTTTAAATTCCTAGAAATTCAAAACTAGCCTGAAAATCATAAAACTTTGCATGGTGTCATTTCATGGCACCAACATGTTGTGGTAAAAAATTGGCCACATTTGGACAAGTTATTGGGTATAAGCTTCTTGCAAACCAGAACTTCTCTCGAGAAGACTCGTGGTTCCCGAGGGGGGACATGTCACCTTTGTGGGCGAAACGATATATGCTGCCTCTCCCTTGATTTTTTACAGAGGCAACATAGAACTATATGAGTATCGTGCTAAATTTTGGAATTATTCCGGGTTTGTTTGGAATTTCTTATACACAAATTGAATTTCTGGTCATTTAATATGCATAATTCAAATTTTAACTAGAAGCACATGCTCCAGTGCACCAATGTTGGTTGAAAAATCACATGTGTGTCCTTCGGTGATTTTCTAGGTCCCATGCAAGAAATGGGAATGAAATTCAAACATCTAGGCATCGTGGCTCAGTTGGAAAGATTGAGAAACTTGGTTTTTTAATTCATGTAGATCCAAAACATGGCTGGAAATCATGAAACTTGGCATGGTGTCATGACATGGCACCAACATGATGTGGTAAATTTTTTGGATGAAATGGGACAAGCATTGGTACAAGCTTCTTGCAAACCGGAGCTTCTCTCAAGAAGGCTCGTGGTTCCGAGAGGGAACGTATCACCTCCGTGTGTGAAATGACATACGTACACTGCCTTCTCCCGCCTTTTATTACACATGCTGATTAGACCAAATAGAAGTATCATGCTAAATTTTGGAATTATTCTGGGTTCGCTTGGCCTTTTTTATAAATTAATTGAATATCTGGGCATTTAATGTTCATAATTCAAATTTGAACTACAAGCACATGCTCTAGTGCACCAAAGTTGGTTGAAAAATCACATGTGTGTCTTTGGGTGAATTTCTAGGTCCCATGCAAGAAATGGGAATGAAATTCAAACATCTGGGCGTCGTTGCTCGACCGAAAAGATTGAGAAACTTGGTTTTTTAATTCTTGTAAATCCAAAACAAGCCTGAAAATCATGAAACTTGGCATGGTGTCATGACATGGCACCAACATGTTGTGGTAATTTTTTTGGCCAAATTGGGACAAGCTTTGGTATAAACTTCTTGCAAACCGGATCTTCTCTCAAGAAGGCTGGTGGTTCTGAGAGGGAACGTGTCGCATCCCTGTGCGGAACATTATACACTGCCTTCTCCCGCCTTAATTTTTTTACACAGGTAGATTAGACCAAATAGAAGTATCATGCTAAACTTTGGAATTATTCCGGGTTCGTTTGGCCTGTTTTATACATTAATTGAATTTCTAGTCATTTAATGTGCATAATTCAAATTTGAACTACAAGCACAGGCTCCAGTGCACCAAAGTTGCACTACTAGGAAAATGCTTACCAGTAGCGCCGGTTTTTGTGCTACTAGTAGCGCTGGCACCGGCGCTACTGCTACGACGCTACAGCTATTTTGTAGCAGTAGCGTGTTTTTAGGCCAGTGCTACTGGTAAGTTCAACTACTAGTAGCGCGTTTTTAGGCCAGCGCTACTGCTAACTTTTATGGGTTTTTTAGCATTTTGGCGCTGTACATGTTTAAACAGATATATCTTTTATACAATAACAACTCATCATGAACTAGTACGTTTAAATAACATATTCACTACCACTTGTCGTCACCATCAAACAATGTTCATCAATGGGACATCATATAACAAGTTGGTCACTAGTCATAATCACAACTCCTCCTCATCATCATCAACTCTAACACATTGTAGCACATAATAACACATTCTAGCTACGACCTACTCCTCTCATAGGACTTACTCTACCCTCTCTTAAGTAAAATATCATAAAACAAGATAGGCATTGATGCCGCATTAAGGAAAATTACCTCTCCATAATAAAGAACGGAGATCATCTTGTCTCCAAATCTTGGCCTACGCACAATGTTGCTTCCAAGTAGCTCTCTACGATGGTTCAAACATTTTTTTAAATCATCAATTATCATGGCTTCCTCGCTTTTAGAAATCTAGTATGGACAGGAGTGATGTGGATACTGAGGCTGACCTGGTTGTGGTGGCCGTAAGCTCATAACATTAATGCGACCTCTCGTCAACATCAGATGAGCCACACAATCCATGAGAATTTTCTGTTCAAAAACATAGTAATAACTTTGTAGTTAGCAATATAGTTTAGTTTTAGAAGAATTTATGCAAAAGACGCACGGATGTCGTAATAGTAGAAAATCTTACCATGATATCTCCATTGATGTTACCGTAGTTCAACACGTGCACTAGTGGCACGTATTGACCATAATGTGGAGGAGTTTGATAATAGCTATTGTAATTCTCAATATCAGTAAAAAATGCAATAAGACCATCTTGCTCCTTATAAGTTAATTGTGCTTCATCATTGTAGTAGTAGGTTCTGTCTAGCATTTTCTGTACATTTTTTGAAGAATGAAAATAAGCTGTCAATGGAAATAAATTGTCAAATATTTTGAAATAAACAATATAAATCACTTAGTAAATATGTTTAAGAAACTCACACAATGGTAGAACTGGAAGCGTGTCAACAAGGACCCAAATGGTCATATCATTTTCGTTGATGTCAGGATCACCAAGATCGAAGGTTAGAAGCATACCCTCATGAAAATCATATGCCTTGCAAAGGGCTTCCCAATTCAGGCAACCAATATTGGATGAGTTCACAGAATTGTATAGATTTACAGCAAAATCATAACCATGATGGGTCCTTAGTTGAATTTTCTTTGTCTCCATTCTTTCATGATCTTCAAAACCCATCTTCTCTAAGACATAGCGTCTTGCATGGCATGGGATAAGCTAGTCGAATTGTAAAAGACGGAAATTACATGTTGAAGAAGCAGAGAAGTCGTGCAAAAAATAACAAAAAACGCTTTTCGTCGTTGCGTACTGTTTCAACATCGAAGGTCTCTTGGATCTTGATGTTGAAGCGCCGACCTTCTACCAAGTGAGGCCTGTCGCACAGACCGCGCTTATCTTCGCAGTACTCGCACATAGCGAATTCCCTTTCGTCGTCAGACATTTCCTAATAGGTAATTAATAATCCATCATCGAATACATATATAGTAGTTTGTAGCAAAGATCATCATATAACAACTAAAACACCTAAAATTTGTAGTTTGTAGTAGTTTGTAGCAAAGATCATCATATAATCCATCATGAATACATATATAGTAGTTTGTAGCACAAACAACGCTCATCTTTTGCATTCAATAAGCAAATAACTAATAGGTAATTAATAATCCATCATCGAATACATATATAGTAGTTTGTAGCAAAGATCATCATATAACAACTAAAACACCTAAAATTTGTAGTTTGTAGTAGTTTGCAGCAAAGATCATCATATAATCCATCATTAATACAAATGTAGTAGATTGTAGCACAAACGGCGCTCATCTTTTGCATTCAATAAGCAAATAACTAATAGGTAATTAATAATCCATCATCGAATACATATATAGTAGTTTGTAGCAAAGATCATCATATAATATCACTAATACATCTCAAATAATAGCTCCTCTAGGTTCAGTGGGCCGCGGTGTACACCCAAAGAGAAGGAACCATCACCGGATCATAGCTCCGGTGAGATCCCCAAATAATCTTCCAGGTATTCGAGAACTGGCCGTTCGCCAACGCAACCAAGTAGCGCTGGACGTGCGCGTTCTCCTCCGTGACACGGTGCTATACCACCTGCGCGTGGGACTCAAGCCTCTCCACCGATGCAGGCCCACGTGACTGCCACCAAAGAAGCTCTGGGTCGACGACGGGCTGGGTCCTCACTAAGTTGCGATCACCAGAAGGTAGCACAATCCAGTACCAGCCAGGCGGAGCCCAATCCCAGACATGGCCCCTGGGCTCAACCAGGAGTCCTCCGCCGAGTCGACGACAAGGATGAGGGATAGGCATCGTCAACGTCGAGATCTAAATGCTTAATTATGAAAACAAAATTAATAAACACTTAGCAAAATTTGGCATGACCTCTGCTAAAAATAGGACATATCGAGTGCCTGAAATTAACAAAAACATAAACAAATCGACATTTCTGGCAAAACATAGGCCACTCGGAAAAATATGACATGTTCCAAATATGACATGTCCATTGCAAATTTGCATATAACAGGAAAAATTGCTTTAACTAAAAAAATAACAACAATTGCTTTAACTAAAAAAATACCTACAATTCTCTTAACTACACCTAAAACAACTAAAACACCTAAAATTCTGTTAACTACACCTAAAACAACTAAAATACCTAAATTCTATTAACTACACCTAATTAAAAACCTAGCTAAATTTCTGTCCTAACTATAAAACCTAGCTAAATTTAAAAACCTAGGGTTCATACAAATTAACTAGGGTTCATACCTAATTATTCTAATAACCTACATTTTTTCAACTACATAGGATTCAAAATAACTACTCTAATAACTATAACTAGCTAGGGGGTGGGAGGAGGAGGAAGGAGAGGGAGGAGTACCTCTCGGTACGATGGAGGAGGACCGGCGCGGAGGAGAGCCGGCGCGGGGACGGGGCGGCCGGCGGGGGAGGAGGCCGACGCGGGGGAGGGTCGCCGGCGAGGAGGAGGGCCGGCGCGGGCGAGGGCGGCCGAAGCAACAGGGAGGAGGCCCGGCCCGGGGGACGGCAGCGTGCGGGTCGATGACGGCGCGCGGGGGATTGAGAGGGAGGAGTGTGGAGAGTGTGATTGAGCTTTAGTGAGAGATGAGGCAGGCCGGGCCGGGTGCGCGCAGGGGGAGAGGGAGTGGGCTTAACAACAGTGCGGGCAATGGGCCAGCGCTACTGCTAAGCCCACTAGCCGTAGCGCTGACGCAAAACAGACGCTACAGCTAAGTGGCCTGCCATTTGGCCCCGGCAGCCCGCTAAATAGCAGTGCGGCCCGCACCAACCAGCGATGCTACAACTCACTAGCAGTAGCGCCCGTTCTGGCCGCCGCTACTGTTAAATACCAGTAGAGTGTGTGCCCAAACAGGCGCTACTGCTAAAATTCTATGTATAAGCATTTTCCTAGTAGTGTTGGTTGAAAAATCACATGTGTGTCCTTGGGTGAATTTCTAGGTCCCATGGAAGAAATGGGAATGAAATTCAAACATCTAGGCATCGTTGCTCAGCTAGAAAGATTGAGAAACTTGGTTTTTTAATTCCTGTAAATTCAAAACATGCCTGAAAATGATGAAACTTTGCATGGTGTCATGACATGGCACCAGCATGCTTTGGTAAAAAATTTGGCCGAATTGGGACATGCATTGGTACAAGCTTCTTGCAAACCGAAGCTTCTCTCAAGAAGGCTCGTGGTTCCGAGAGGGAACGTGTCACCTCCAAGTGTGAAATGACATAAACTGCCTTCTCCTACCTTAATTGTTTTTACACATGTAGATTAGACGAAATAGAAGTATCGTGCTAAATTTTGGAATTATTCCGGGTTCATTTGGCCTTTTTATACGAGTGAAGTCTATTTTAAACCTTAAAATCATAGAGCTCGTCGGAATCAAACCCTCATGAGTAAATCCCTGAAATCGGTACCCTAAACTCTCAGATCCCGGTCAATATCAACCCTACATCCACCCTAGCCCCGTTTATGGCACTGAAAAAATTTAATCCCGGCAGGGATTCTACATCCACCCGGTACATATTGTCGTGGCCTGCCGCACGACATAGTTGCGAAAGATGTGATTGCCGTGGGACTAGAGCACGAAGCCGAGAAGGCTGTGTAGGCATTGTACGCACGCGCCGCGTCACACACCTCTAGACGGCCATCGCCATGACGAAGGTCGCCGGCCACCTCCACGCCATGCGCCATCGTGGGTTGTCACCTCGCGGCGACCCAGCGGCTCGTGCTATGCCACCGTCTCATATCCCCATTGTGTAGACGTTATTCCACAACATTGGTGTGCGCCGGCCACCTCCACGCCATGTGCGCCATCGCAGACCTTCACCTCGCAGCTTCAGTTCTTCCTCCCACGTCTCATCGCCAGCACTGGCGCCGGCCACATCGTCCTCTGTGTGGAGCAGACCAGCATGGATGCCCCCGTGCGGGCCATGCTGACCAAGAAAATGCCAGAACCGGGAGCCCTCCATCCACACCTTCCGGCGGTACAGCCGCAAGTTCTGATGATTTCAGGAAAGATAGGGAAGAGGATTGGGATAGAAGATGGAAATGACATGTGGGGTAATTATGTCAGTTAGTGTAGGCTATGATCCCGGGCCGGATGAATCTTTTCCCTGTGCACCAAACAGGTCCAGGGTTGATATTGACCGGGATCATTGAGGTTAGGGTACCGATTTCAGGGATTTGGAGGTGGGGGTTCCATTCCGACGAGCTATATGAGTTTAAGGGCATTAATTGAATTTTTGGGCATTTAATGTGCATAATTCAAATTTGAACTACAAGCACATGCTCCAGTGCACCAAAGTTGGTTGAAAAATCACATGTGTGTCCTTGGGTGGATTTCTAGGTCCCATGCAAGAAATGGGAATGAAATTCAAATATCTGGGTGTCGTGGCTCGGCTGGGAATATTGAGAAACTTGGTTCTTTAATTCCAATAAATCCAAAACACACTTGAAAATCATGAAACTTGGCATGGTTTCATGACATGGCACCATCATGCCGTGGTAATTTTTCTGTCCGATTTGCAAAGGCGCACAAATTAACAATCAACAAAGTCATTTTGGAACAAGTGCCGTAACGTTACAAATCGGAAACACAAGTGTTATTAAAACCATGGGCGTTCTACTTAGCAATTACGTGCCGCCACGCGTCCCCTTTTTTTATTGGTTAGGAGGTGTCATGCAGGGTAGCTATTTGAGTACGGGAGGCATGCGATCAGACCCCTGTGCGTGCTCATTGGGAGGAGAGCCCTTTGACCTCTATCCGCCGCGCATCTCCCACCCAACGTCTTCATTAATGGCGCCCGAGCCACTATTTCATGGCCAGGCTATGTCTCACTGGACTTAGATTTAAGAGAGAAAAGAAAATCTAAAAAGAAAGTTTTGCACGGATCTTGATGTAAGATCCGACGGACATATATAGCATCGAATGCGACTTATAGCAAGATTGATGAATATAAGGACAATGACAATGCATAATAATTGTCTTACATAATTAGGAAGATAGTTAAAAAAGCCACATGCGGCTATGCCCGAAATACACAAGGGCAGAAGAAGAAGGAAAACACATACAACGATTTGGCTCGCTGATCTCTACTTTCTTGATGCGCTGCAGGTCGCAGAGACTAGTTCTCGCAACGAGCGGCGATGATCTCTTTTATCAGTTTCATGTCCTTAACACGCAGCTTGGCAACATCCATAGATTCCTTCACCAGCCTTTTATGCTTGATGCGGAGCATGGCATTCTCGTCCATAAGTTTCTTGACGATGATGTCCGTCCTCTTCAACAAGGTAGCGGTTTCCTCTACCTGCTTCGCCCTTCCGGCCCAGAGCTTCGCATTGCCCTCCCGTAGTTGCCGGATGACACTGGTAGCCTATTCAAACGAGGCTTTCATGTTCTCCTGCACTCTCGCCCGACCGGAGATCTGATCCATCTGGCTATGGATGATCGCATGCGTGCGCATGTAAGAGTCATCGCCTGCCCGCGAGACATTTTCCCAGGCCACCGCGGTGCGGCGGCGGGACATCTCTGCTGCATTCGTGGCGTGGCGGGACATATCTTCTGCTTCCGCGGCACAACCGGATTAGTTTGCTGCATCGACTACGAGGCAGGACCTCCGTGCTTCTTTGGTGCCGCCGCGGGACCTCTGTGATTCTACGGCCGCGCGGCGGGACATGATGACTGCTTTCGGGGCGAGGCAGGACATATCTCGTGCTTCCTCTTCCATGCTCGCCTCTCGATGGTGGCAATATCTCGACCCATAACTCACGCTGGCCATGGCTGACGCAAGGGAACAATGATGAATGACTCGCTTGTTTTTGTGGATGAGGAGTTGAGGAGGAATGTGCAGTCATCTTGGAGTAGTAGTATTTGTAACTGAGTACTAATACACTCCTAAGTGGGAAACCATTCAGGTTTTGATCGGTGTGAACAGATTTGCAATTAAATATAGCATGGTAGTAATTTGGAATGTGACAAGACACAGGCTCAAAATTTATTGACGGTTCTAAGTGCGGCACTATTCACAGAAGGCGTAAAGTGGGCACGCTTTCTCGGCCGCGTACGTGGCGGTTGCACCATAGGGTGCACCGCAATAGGCAATATCAGCACACGTCATGTTCCAACAACCGTGCGTGCTCGTTATTACCATCACGCACGCTTCTTTTAATTAGAATGTGTGCTCGTCTAGCGCACACACGTTGATATGTCTAACTGTTTCTGTTTGTTGTGGCTAATGGCAAATAGTTCATTCATGTGAAGTGTATGCCATCAATCGTCAGACACTTTGATCTAGCTGACTATTTTTGTTCTGTTTCCTAATCACAAATAGTTAATCCTTCTGATGCGTATGCCCTCAATCACACACACCTTTATCTAGTTGCCCATTTCTGTTGTTCCTCCACATCATAAACAGTTCATCAAAGTGAACCATCTGCTGTATATCGCACACACCTTCATCTGGCTGCCCGTTTCTTTTGTTCCTCCTCATCGCAAACAGTTAACTGAACTAAACCGTATGCCCGGCATTGCACACGCAACAAAAATCCAAACCGTGTTTGATGCATCCGTCATCGCAAATGTTTTGCACCTTTTTTAACGTTTTTTACACCCCCCATTTGCGATTATTGCATTGCACACAGCTTCTTCGAAGGGTCTATGATCGTAGTGTCGCGTTAGCAGCATCCTATGGTAGTGTTTGTGAAAGTCCTATTAAGCTTCTCTATCTATCCCTATAGATCTTGATGCCCAATATATAAGCAGCTTCACCGAGGTCTTTCATTGAAAAATTCTTATTCAAGTATCCTTTTGTGCTATCCAGAAATTCTATATCATTTCCAATCAACAATATGTCATTCACGTATAATAAGAGAAATGCTATAGAGCTCCCACTCACTTTCTTGTAAATACCTTGCTTCACCATAACAACTTTATTATTGCCTCTAGGGCATATTTCCTTCAGGGCATGCATTCAAATTCTCGTACTCCTCACCGCGGTAGAGGATGTAGTCATTAGGGCATGCATGTGTCTTTTTGACCTGTAATTCTAGAGGGTACACAGCCTTCTTTGCTTCGCTTGTATTGTCGGGCAATTCGTTATCCTTTGGATGCATCTTTTCTTATCATCTTTAGAACTTTTCAAATCCCTTGTCAGATATACCATTCTCCGTCTTTCATTGCAGCAATTCTAGAGTGGTACCCAACTTTTTCTTCTCATCTTCGCAATTTGGGTATAACAGTTTTTTGTGATCCTCTAACATGCGGTCCAACTTCAACCTTTCATTTTTCACTTTCGCAGTTTCTCTTTGCATCAGCAATGGCCCGACCAAGGTCATCAGCGCTCTCATTTGATGCCTTTTCTCCAGCTTCCCCATTGTAGTACCATCGTATTCAGGGAACCTAGTATAGTTGTCGTCATCCTCTTCTTCTTCATTGTCTTCCATTATAACACCTCTTTGACCGTGCTTGGTCCAACAGTTATAGCCGGACATGAAACCGGACTGAAGCAGGTGGTTGTGAAGGATTTTTGAGGTAGAGTAATCATTAGTATTCTTACAGACACCACATGGACAACACATAAAACCATTCCGCTTCTTTGTCTCAGCCACACACATAAAATTATGCACACCATTAATGAACTCGGGAGAGCGTCGATCATCGTACATCCATTGCTGGCTCATCTTCATTACACAACATCGAAGTGACCAAATTAATACAAGTTCATCACATTAAAACCAAAGTAGAGTAGTCACCAAATGTTATTACTATGAAAGTATATACATAAAGTTCATACATACTTCTAATAAAATAATATACAACTAGCTAAAGCATTTAAATGCAACAAAATATGCGATGAAAATCGCAACTAACGTAATAATTGATCCAACAACATACTGATGCCAAGCCTCTTTATTAATGACATGTTTTCTAATCTTTCTAATCTTCAAGCGCATTGCATCCAGCTTGATCCACTGGTGCGCGTCGATCCTAAACAAATGGTTTTTAACCTCTTTCCGCGTCGACATTTGGAACCGTTGCCAAGTGAGTGTGGGCGATAGGGTGTTCCTTCCCACACGACCCAGAAACCATCGGGGATATGGAGCAGTGATCCAGAGGCCTTCCAAAATGTAATAGCACACACTAAATTCTTTCGCACATGCGGTATCGGTGATTAAGCGTTTCTAATGACGTAGTCAAACCATACGGTTTGTCGTAACAAACCGTTTGGGAAACAGTATGTAAGGCACACGGCCAATATATGAACTATGTGCGATTTGTGCCCCATCCACACGAGTTTTCTACGTAACCCGTCTGCCATGCTAGACTCCATCGCACATGTTTTCTAATAATTACCGCCTGCGATAATGTTCTATCACAAACGGTTCAGGAGCCCCTTCGCACACATTCAAGTGCGACAGACCGTTTGTGATTTGTTAGGTATCACTGACGGTTGCTGCAAGAATGACGTGTGCTTTTCGTTTGGGATCCCACCGTTTTCTGTAAAAATTACGACTGGGATTGTATTTTGCATTGTGCACGGTTTACTCCTAGTTCTCGTGTGCGATAACGCGATATCACAAACGGTTTCGGAGAACCTACGCACACGTAGTAGTGCTGCAAATCGTTTGCGATCTGCTGTGTATCACCGACGGTTCTGCTACAATTGACGTAAGCTTTCCGATGTGGATCACACACACTCATTTAGTTGAACCGTGTGCGGAGCAATTGCCAAGTTAAAACAAAAATATTCCATTTTGAATCGGCATGCAAAAAGTAGATACGCCACAATATTCAATTGAACAAATAAACAAAAATATCCCATTTTGAATCGGCACACAAAAAGCAAATTCACCACAAGATTCAATTGAACAAATAGTGTCCACAGGAAGAACATTCATCATATTTCGCAACAATTGCAATTGAACATATGGTAGCTAAATTCTAATGATTTGTCCACACATATATGCATTACATAATTAATCATAGTGTGCGAAACACGAAGACCTCTTCAGATGGAAAACAATGGATCCATGTGTTATATGTTTAGCGGCTAACTCTTACTCAATGTTTCAGGAGAAGGCATGCTAAAATCTTCATTATCACCAATGGGATTGACGTAGTGATCCAGGAAGAAGTCGCTGATAAATCTCCGAACCATCAGCAATTCACCAGCCGGGAGTGGTTCAGGGGTCCTCGGTTTTAAGATGAGCTGCAGTATTTTTAAGATCAGAATGTGCCATATGAGTGGAGTAGAAGATATTAATTAAGATAGACTTACTGGTACTAATTTGCGAGGATTGTCACAACTATCAGCAGATTTGCAGATGGAGATCATGTGTTTGCAAACATAGTATCCACAAAGGTTGGTCCCTGCTTCTTGTTGAGGACACTGAAATTTTTTGTACAAAATTAGTCATGTATTTGTCCTATTAGGAACAACCTAACCTGTGTTAAATGTATTATTTTCTTTGGACAAAATAGAAAGAGGTTTATTTAGAATCTTGAACATTTGACTAGCGTAAGGAAAGATATTTGCACACTATTGGATAAAATTTCCGAAAATAACGGATTTCGGTGTGTTACCGGAGAAACGATCTCGTGCTGCATGGGTCAGGTTAAGTTTTGAACAAGTTTCCTGGTTTAGTTTTCCACAATGCGAGCACACTGTAAATGTTGATGAATTTTGACAACATCAATTATTGAACAAGATATTAATGCAATTTAATTTCAACATCATAGAATTCAATACCTCTCCAAAAATTACTAAACATGCGTCAGATCCTGAGCGTTTGTTGACTCTATGAGAAAAAATCGATGTAGTAAACGGTGTTCTTGTTTGGAACAATGAATACCAATATCCAATGATCTATTATATACATAATACAGAAGACAAATAAGCCACCATGTTCGTCCACACAGATTAAATTACCTCAACCGTTAATTTTAGATATAGACGGTTGAGATTTAAAAGATGTAACGTTACATACAAATATATCACGTACAAACAATTTGGCACGTCACATAGAAATAGTCCAACACGTCTTTGGTCTAACTCATATGCCTTTCTAGAAAAAAAAGAATCGGACACAATCAGACACATAGGCTTACGTTGGTATCTATCTATTATATAATTAAGAGAAGAGTAAAACAAGCTACCACAAGCATCCACACATATTTAATTTTCACAGCCGTTAATTCTTAGATATGAACTTTTGAGATTTAAAGATATAACATTACACACAAAAAAATTTGTAGGGATATATTTTGTTGCACATATGAATAATGTCACGTACAAGTACCTATGTAAAAAAAAGGGGATGAGCCTCTTCAAGGAGCGATCCAGACTCACCCTCCACAAGAAAAGGAGTCCGGTTCGAACCATGTACCCCTTTTTTTTTTAGATTCTCACGTACATGTACCTACGTAAATAAAAGATACCTAAAAAGGAGATGAGCCTGTTCACGGAGCGATCCAGACTCACCCTCCACAAGAAAAAGAGTCCGGTTCCAAGATCCCCATTAACCCACACGTCGCAGAGATGCCCGGCCGACGGCTAGGATTCCCAATTTTTGGCGTTGCATACCCCGCAGTCCCGCATGTCGCACAGAAACCAAGCGGCTGGGGTTTTCAATTGGCTGCCGCTGTACAATCAGGAGGTGGCTTACGCATGCAGTTGTCAACTACAAACACCAAGTACAACCAGCTGCGGTGCCCGCGAAGCAGATGAAGATCTCAAAGAAGAAGGACGAGGTTGTCGCCAAGGATCACTACATGGGCCTGTGCCTCCTCCAGATCTTACTCACCAACGACAACGCGGCTGGCGAGACTAGGCACATAATCTCAGTGACTGGATTCATGGAGATGGATCTGTTGGCAGGGGAGATGAAGTCGATCGGGTCGTGGATGGCTTGGAGAAGAATGGGAAGGCCGCACAAGCTGTGGCTCCACACCATCGCCAGCAGTATTTGGTGGACTTCATGGACAGCAAGGCCAGGCCACCAGCTCTAAATATACTATATGTGCGGCGTGCGCGCCTTGAGCCCTCCCCTCTGATAGTACCACTACCTCCGGAAGATGATGCATGCATGGAACAACTGTCCCAGCGGCAACAACGTCTAGATATAACATTGATAATTGCACAGCCGCCAACTGGCCCACCGTGACTCATCTTTGGCTCATCTATTCTCAGGTTTGTTCATCTTCTGCGTACCTCAATTTGGTGGTCTCTAGAATTAATGGATGCAGATTGTTGGATTCTCTATTGATTTGCATAGAGACTTAGATGTTCTGGGGCTTGCGCAAGAAGCAAAGTATGAACAAATGAAGAGACGAGCAGGATATCCTTATGTGGCATAGAGCTTGAGTTTTCTGCTAGCAAGTTCAGTGTGTACTGCTCGATTCCAGGGAAGCAAATTTGATCACCAATCGAACATGTACGCGACAATCAATCGACTCTCAAACTAAGAAATATCAAGCATGTATGTTCTAAGGTTTGTTCATATTCTGCATACCTCAAATTTAGTGGCTGCTAGAATTAATGGGTGCAGATCGTTGGATTCTCGATCAATGTGCTTAAAGATTTGGACTAATGATGCGCCTATGTAAATAAAATTTAGAGTTGGACAGCACATGCATAACCCGAAACCTTTTGGGTCCTTGACTATTATAGTAATAGTTTTTTGTCATTTTATTTTGCAGCACGACATTGGCATAGCTACCTCTACTCCGACTGGATTTATATATCAAGAGTAATCTTATTTGCAGACCAATAAAAAGATTATTTTCCTATTCATGATAAAACAAACGAGACAGTGCGTACCAAAGAAAATATTTGGTGGAGTTGTACAATTAATTCCTGGTGTACCATGTATTGCAAATACAATTGATTCTGTTTCAAACAAGATGATGTTCATTTGAGCTACTAATACCTGAGCATTATAGCACATACAGGAGAAACTCGACAGGAAAAATTTGAACAAAAGGAGGAACTCCCCAATTATGAGCAAACTGTGCTAAGTTTATAATTCAATAACTTTTTGATTGACCAACTTATACGACATGTACTTCTTTTAAATAACTGTACCATTTCATTTTCTGAACAGTTGTACATCTTCAGGTCAACCTTGAATCCGACTGAGCGTTGCACAATCAGTTAAAATAGTCCTGAGACCTGAGTATATCTAACAAAAATACTTATTACTGAAGGGCTTCCGCATGCCACGGGGCTGCACACTTGCGAGGCGGCGATGTTGCCACAAGCATGGCAGCCGGCAGCCTCGCTGCTCCACGACTTGGTAGTGCGTCCTTCACACTTGCAGGATCCATCATAGCATCTCGGACAGGTAAGACATTCAGTAGCAAGCACATCAGCCAAAGTGTGTGCAAACAAAGAGACGCAAAAGAAAGATTTCTCTGGCATAGGGCTTGAGATTGCTGCTAGCAAATTCAGTACTTCAGTGTATACTGTCGTTCTTCTCCCGGTTAGCAAGTTTGATTACCAATTTCACATGTACGTGACAATCAATACGTCTTTTCAAACAAGAATAATCATGCTAAGCTGGATGATTATAGCATGAAAATAATTTGAATTTAGCTACCGATAATATGACGGGTTGTTGTCCATTACACCATATATACTACACCGCGGCATTACACAAATAGATTGGATATATATCGATGAGAAGCAAGGAAAAAGTAACTACTGGAGTGAAGAGATACATTCTGCAAACTTTACACTTATTTCTTATAGTGGAACTATGTCTCCAATATAGGTGATCAAACCAGCTAATACAAATTTGAGGAAAATAAAATAAACATAAAAGAGGATATATGCCAGGATAAAAATAGATAAAACAGGCCAAGATTTGTCAACTTTTCATCATTACAGCCTATCTGTATCGGATACATACATATGCCAAAATTTAGCAGGTGCACCCACACAATATCATGTTAGATATTACATTTTGTTGGTTTATTTTTCATAAAATTGATTAAAGACAGACAACATTATATAGATTGGAATGACTTGAGCTTACTACAATGATATGTTTCTCTTCTTGGAGATGAAATCCATTGCTAACAACTCATCACACAGGATGAAACAAATTTAAACGAGATGACTAATATCGCCTCATGATATAAATATTGGCTACAATTGTTTTTGACCAATGAGTTTTTGTGTATACTGTGCATTCTCAACACATTTATATAATTTTGCAAGTCTACATAACATCCTATAGCAACATCTCAATGCTAATTTAGATTTAAAACACAAAGGAAATCTAGCCGCGCAAATGCGCGGGAAGGAATAGTTTGACCACGCAGAGAAGGAAAGAGATACATATGTATATGTTTTGTTACAGCACGGCGGTAGCTGGTCATGTCACGTGGTCAGCTAGGGTCCCTATTTACATAAAAATCGGAGGACCATAAGACGTTCTTTTTGCATCTGACCTGCACAAAAATTGCAAGCTGTGGCATAATGGATGATGTCATAGCCAATACGTTTAATAAATCCAGTGAGCCAATGTGCTACTTTTCTTTTTCATATGTTTCACTTAATATAGCAAGTGTTCTAAAAGTTTAATTTTGCAAGCTATCGATCACTAAAAATACTTGAGAAAATCATCCTTCCTTTTTTTTACCGGAATCCACCGGGTTCTTTGACACTAGAAATAGAAAATAAATTAAAATAAGAAAGTATCCCGTTTTAACCGAAGCCTCTTTTGGATTGCATGTAATTCCATTTTCTCTGTCTTTGTTGTAGCCCATTAATATATCCCACTCTCTTAATAAAGCCCAGAAATTAAAACAAAAAATTGTTAGACGAAAACTATCAATGTCACGCTAGATCTTAACCCCCAAAAGGGTAATATTACACTATTAATAGGTGCTGATACATACTAAAAAACCCAGAGGATAAATACACACGTGCAACGAAAAAATCTTACAATATGCTACAAAATATATGCATGTAATCTTAACTCTTCTTTGTGGGCCTTCAAAAAAAATTAAACACTCACTTTGGCTTACTTATGCAGATAGACTGAATAATCTCATCCATCGGTTATATCACGGACCCTAATTATAATAATGCTGATTTAAAGAGAACCTGGCTGAACATTTTCGTGTCAAAAACTACGATTCTGGAAAAAATAGAAGACACTGATGACATCATGGGTAGCTTCAGCAAAAGAAAAATATTTTACGCTTTTTCTTCCATGGTGTACTTATATATACATATATCAAAGATATGTGTGTTCATCTAAAAAGTAAATAGGGATCGAGTGTGTTTGTTCGTTCGACCGGCTCCATAAGTTGCAGCTGACGACAAACTTAAACATTTTATAAGATTTGCACAATAAATCCATTGGCCGCAAGGCCATGTCATAGTTGGCACACATATTCCATGCATGCAATGACATCTCACTTAATATACATTTGGAAAAACAAATCCTAATATATCCCCATATACAATTGTTAATTTATGGATCAATTAAGTGGTTGAGAGTAAAAAAAAGTATTGTAATAAGTCACTATACACCCCTTGGATATATCGACATGGATACACAAGCTACGATGATCAGGCTAAGAGAGGATGTTTGCGAGTCTTAACCGGCTCAATCCCTTTTTCATCCACTTCTCGCTATTTGGAATTCTACTTGAATTAGTTCTTCCTATGTTTAGTGTGGTGAGTATTGCATCCATAACTAGAGGACATGCTTTTCTGCTTGGCTCCCAGGGGGAAGTTGGATTGGATAAGACATATTTGATGATTTTTTATTACCATTAACTTTATAGTGATGATCATGGTGACTCAGAAAATTCTTATTAGTTGGAAATTTTCTTTAGATATATAGTCTAATGACATGCAAGTTTCATATCATATGGATAAAAATAAGAAAAATGGGTAGCAATTTTCCTTATTTAGACACTACGTACACAAAGTATAAGAAATAGCTAGAGATTATATATGCAATTCAACCTACAAACTACACATGGAATTAAAAAATAGCAATTGCGTCCAGTCGACATCATATAATATGTAGTAATGGAAGAAATGTTATTCAATGTAACATGCCAAAGTTGATTGGGCAAGTATGTGTTACTTCGGCAAACAGAAAAATATGAGAAGTGTATGAAATGTATCAACATGAATGGTTTTGGTAGTATATAAAAGTAGTTCAACGCGAATACTAGAGATGCACGGAAGCATATATAAATTGATCATCATTGGTAGATTGAATTCATGGTGACGTGAAGCAAGTGAGATTTGGTAGATTGGTAAGGATTAACATATACTAATATGGAGGACAAATATAGCATTAGGAAAGAAGAATCGACTGGCCATTGTTATGCCATCTCTACGAGGTAGAGTATCATGAAAAGAATGTAACATTGAGTCATGCCAAATAGTTGGATGCAGATATTATGTCAACTATGTGATAATATTCTTAGTGTGACAAGTAATACAACTTGGTGCAAACACCATGTATCGAGACGACCATAAGGTATACACATTGTGTTGAGAGTTATGGAGCTGGAATGATTTAGAAAATTTGGATGAGTGGGCCCTCATAAAAACATTGTTAGATATGCGGGCCATAACACATATTTCAGATGTACAATGCACTGAACGAATATTTTAAATGAAATGTCGCACTGCTGATGAGGTGGGTGAGGAAGGACATGAATGTTTAGATCACGTTCTTTGTTCCAAATTATCTAGAAGATATTGAATAAAATTAGATATATCTATGTTAAATCGTAAAGGTATAGATTGAGGAGAATGTGTTATTTAGATTAGTCAAATAAAATTATTATAATATTATTTTCATTTTATGTAATCTTATCGTCATATCGCTTTTGTACAAACATTCATATATAAAATAATGGTCAGAGTTATGTACCATAAATTCTCAAAATCTAATACGACGTTAACAAGATGTAAGGTGAGCAAACACACATGTCACTAACAGAAAAAAAAAGCCTGGAACTATCTCCAAACATAGATAGATGACTTTATCCTGTAATACATCCAACCAAAGTGCTGACATTTTATGTATCTATATGTAAATAATAATAATAGTAATAACAATAATTCATCACCAACCTCTTATTAATAAATCATTAGTTGATCTGCATAAGTGCGAGTCTATACAATAGTAATAACCAAAGATATGCACTATATACCGTATAGAAATATGAAACGACAACTATGACAATACTGAATAAATCTAGCCGCGCAAATGCGCGGGTCACCCTGCTAGTTGCTACATATTAAGAAAGCCATGAACTTACGAATGATGTCGAAATCGGAAAGAAAATCACTGTAGGCTGGTTGTTTACTTGACTTACCATTCATGATATGGCCAGAGAAATGATTCTGCATGGGACGTGTTTTCGAAGATACGGAGGACCTGTTAACGGCCCAGTCCCATCGGTCCTTACCATCTAATGCTGTGCCATTTGCTAATGCAGGATCTATGAAATACACACTCTCCCTTATTCTTCTCTGCGTGTTTAATCCCCTGAGAAGAATAAAATGCAGTTAGTTGTTTATCACTTACATCTTTGTATGGAGAAGTTAGTCAGAGTTTCTTAAGTACTTACAAAATCAGGCATCTAAAAAGTGTGGCATCGAGCACGTCGAAGTTGAAGAAGTAATGTAAGTCCTCAAAACTCACATTGATTGAACCAGCATCGTGTCGGAAATGATCTCTATTGTAGTGGACTAGCAAAGCATGATAACCTGCTGACATTTGATCCATGCAATATTCATGTAACTCGCTGCAACTGGAGTTGCACTCATCAAAGTATTCACCAACAAGAAATGGCTGGCCATGGACATAATTGTGTGCTTCAAGTACGTCTGCTTTACTTTTAGCAAGCAACAATTCTACTTCTTCATCATCCATGGCGTCAGAAATAATATTACTCCCCGATTAGAACAAGTTGCTGGTAATTTGGTTCTGGGCGATGAGTGCATTAAGTAAGACGCAATCGTTCTATTTCCTCTTCACTCTCCTGCTGCCCTTCCTCGTGGTCGTGGTTGTAGCCTTTTTGGCCACTTCCTTCTTGGTACTTGAAGCATTTCTGTCAGAACGTCTGGTTGTCTGCAAGGTAGATTGCCGAGCAGATGGTGAAGCTTGGACGAACTTCTTAGAAGATGGTTTATCTATGCCAGACCACTGAGCTGGCGATGCTGCTGTGATGTACTGCTGGGCTGTAGGTGCAGAGACATCGGACTGCTGACCATGCGTTGAAGCTATGTCGGGTTTCTGCGCAGGTCGTGCCAACTTGTCGGTGTGCTAAGGAGGCCGTGCCAACGCGTTGGTTTGCTGAGCAGGAAGTGCTGACGCATTGGTATGCTGATCACGCGCCTGCGGACCGAAGGATTGATGAGAAGTCGGTTGTGGACCTATAGACTTCTTAGCAGGCGGTTCCGAAGCATCAGACTGCTTAGCAGTCTGTTCCACCAGGTTGGTCTACTGAGCATGTGTTGCAGTTGGGTCTCCCCCCGCTGCTTCAGCGGCCAGCATCTGAACCAGTGGTGCGTCATCAGTAGTTGTAGGCCTTGCCACTGGCTACTTTGGGGTGGAGGATGACATGGCATGTACGCCACAAAGTTGGGCCGGCTGATCACAGGTTGATGCATCAACCCGCGAGAGCTGCTGTGGTAAGGAGAGCGTCACGGGTTGAGGGGCGACAGTGGTTGCTCTTGGCGGGGCTTCAGGAATCTCATCGATGAACTCTATTTCCTTTCGTGGCCACTGGATGTGATGTAACAATGTTTCTCCCAAGGTCCTTTGCTCATTGAAGTCTCCTTGGACATTCTTCAAGGCCAATTCATTGAATCCATACTTTACTTCAGTCACGTATTACTTCACACAGCCCCGCTTCAATGGCACATTGTCCAAGAAGAGGCCATCTTCCAGGAAGGGTGGGAAAACCTAGGCTGTTGCACATTTTTACCTTCATAATGTGTAAGCATGTCCTTCAATCTGTCTTTCATTCCAGATAGATCAGATATAGCATCATCACGAGCAGTTGTAGTCTCAGTGTCGCTGGGTTCAGCTGATGCACAGCTACTTGTGGCACCCTGATCCGCATGGAGCAGGGGGCCTTCACACGTCAGCCCAGGATAACACCTGACGCACGACAGGTCCATAATACAGCACTCCAGGTACAAGAATATTCATCAAATACATGTATAGAAGAGTACATCATTGATGAATACAAATATCCGGCATAGCCCTAAGGCTATATAAATGGCAGCGGAAACTTATTTAAATGGCGGCAGAAGTCTTGGTTTGGCAGCACAACAACTCTGGCTGGGCTCCACAGCTCACAGTACTGGCAAGGTTACGGCCTAGTACGACGGGTCAAGCAAACAGTCTGGGTATGACCTACAAAACTGGCATGACACACTAGGTCAGTACATTGAATTCACTTGCAAGACAACCAAATATATAGCATCCAAACAAGCAGAAGACAAAGCGAGAACCGAGCACATGCAACAGCCTATCTCATATCAATTACTAAACATGGCATGATAAGGATCAACTAAGCATGAACAAAATCATAGCATCTACTAACATGGCAATAACATGGCCTATCAAAACATGCTTCTAACATGGCAAAAACATAACATATCATCTAATGGCATAATCAATCCAAACATGGCATGGCATCATGAAACTATGCTGAAAATAAACTACCGATCATATTCAATGCAGACATAACATGTTAACTTTATACAACCATCTTATGTTTTGTCATAGTTCTTTAAATTCAAATAGCAACAAATTACACATGCAATGCAATCAAACTTGTGCACTGAGTCCCTCAGACTCTCTTACCAACGGGTTGCCTTGCAACCAAACGGTGATCTTTCCGGTGATCACAACCACGACCAACACTTGGTCTTCAACACTCACCGAGACCTCGTCTCGTGATCATATCAAAACATCGTCGTGACTTCTCACAACTCTCTCATAGTCCAAGTCACCATATTCTCGTTATCACATTAATTTACTTAATTCTTTCAGGTTTATCCTCCATTTCAACCAAGACCTGATAGCGTGACCTACTACAAACTGTGTAGCTATCGATAGACTTTATATACACTCTACATACGTAGCACACTGTACCCACACCAGGAAACCATGGCCTCGTCATCCCATTCGGGTGGACCAACGGCATTCCGACGAAACCGACCTACTGCCATGACACTCTCCCGGCCACTCCGACCCACTCACAACTGAGCTAGTTCTGGGTGGCCCCGTGTCTACCAAAGACACAACGACCACCGTCGTGGCCAAAACGTCCCTCACGGGGACCGGTAACAAAATTTTTAACAATGGGCACACAAGGTTATGTCCGCCTACCTGATCAGGGTAAGCATGCCCATAACCTTCCCTAGTTGGAGGCACCGGCGAGAGGCACGACAATAGATCGCATTAAGGCCTTCCCATAAAGGCAAATGTGGTTGCACTTAAAAAGTTCAATTTGGTGGCACTATGACTCGAACCCATCGATGACGGAGGAGGTTTGTTATTATTAAGTCATTTTAATTCCTTCTCCATCATCATGAACATGAATGCAACAATGAGCATGCAGCATACAAACGCATGAACAAAATATTGAACTTCTCAAGTGCACAACTATAGCATAAAGAACATGGAAATACCACGTAATAGCATATCAATGGTGCATTACAATCCTCATAACATTTTATAATGATGAAATGCAAATAAAGTAGAGTAGTGACATGGCATTTTCAATAACAACATTCTAAGTAGCATGTCAAACGATATCGTGAAAACACAAGCATGCATGACAGGCATAATGGAATAAGTGTAGACGAAAACGATATGAAACAACTGCAACTACACACACACGGTGCAAGCAAAAGTCAACATGCAAGTTCGGGGCTCATGATAAGAGGTTGGCTTGCCTGGGGGTCGACAAATACTCCGGGAAAAATTGCGGAACTATCGCGGAAAGGTTTGCTGGAAATAGTTCATTTTCACTGTGTGAAAACATTATGAAACTGATACCAACGGAACGGGCTCGACGAAACAAAGACGTGGGCTTTGGAATCACCTGATTTGGAGCTACGAGTAAAAAGATATGATTGTTTAACTACCAGGGACCTATTTGTAAGGAAAATCATTACAAACTGGCCCCTGACAGAAAAACATGTCACGCCTTTCTCAGAAATACGTTTTCCAGAGAGGAAAGCGCTTTCTGGACCGAAGAAGAGGAGGAATACACTTTCGGCTTAGGGAAAGCGCACTTTCCAGAATACGCATTCGGGGTTCCAAAAACGGAAAACGGCCCGAGGCGCCGCCACTTAACTGATGTGGCGAAGCGGGGTCAACGCGGGATCATTGATGAGGGGGACCCGCGAGGGGTGGGGCCCGCCTGGCTGGCTTCTTCTTCCTCCCGCTCGACGCGTGCCTGGCCGAGGGGAGACGCCCACCTTGAGATTCCTAGTGTTACAACACAAATGAAAGAATAACCACTCCGGGGGAAAACCTTGGGGTTAATTTTAACCCTTTGGTCGAATTCAAACGAGATAGGGGCACCGATAATTGGTACACCCAGGAATGGATATGGCAAACCTGGATATACCCAACGCTAGGGCACTCAAGATCAGACTCCCGAAAAATACTGAATGCACCCAATGAACAATGGTTTCACTTGCTGACACGTGTGTCCAAGGCCCACTGGCTGCCTCCTTCTTCTACCTCCAGCTTGCTGCTTCTTCTTCTTCGTCGCTGCTCTGCGTGCGGCTTGGCGCAGCGCGCATCTATCTCCTAGGGCGATGAGGACCCTAGTGTCGTAGTGCGCGGCATGCACGGCGCCGGTGCACCGAGCACTCACGTCGCGGGCCAGCACCTTGTCGGCACTGCTCGCGGATTCGCCTCCTGGACGCCGGTGATCGAGCGACGAGAGGTTCTCCTGGATCTCGCTCACCATACACCGGGGTTGGGCTATAAAAGACGGCAACGCGGCTCTCCTCCATCACCAACACAATGCCGCTCTACTACCTCTTTGGTTTTGACGAGATCGTGCGGAGCTGCTTCGGCGAAGAAATGTTCTTGGCGGCGCTGCGGTTATTCCTCACGGCGCTGCTGGGAACGCTTATCGGCTCGTCGATCCTCTTGCGGATACTCATCAGGAATGATTAGGCTCGGGAGAACGCACGGCTAGGTACGGGTGCTCGAGATGCGGGACAAGATGGTGCACTGCATGGTCCTCCGCCACGCTTGATCCTCCATGGCTTTGCGCCGTCGGAGTAATCGCGTGTGGCGGTGGAGCGGGGTGGCGACTCACTTGCGCCTCGCAAGGCACATAAGATGGTGGGGGTAGGGTCCATGTGCAGGAGAGGTGGCTGCGCCAGCTCCGGAAGCACACTGGGGGTACGGGAAAATTTCACGGATTGCTCCATGAACAGTAGGTGTCGAGGTAGAATCGGAGTTGAAATCTGTATCAGGGTAGTTGTACTAGATCGAATGAAATAAGGTGGGTAGTGTTTCCCCCAGAAATGGAATCGGAAAACAGAATTAGAGACGAGGAATTTCCAGGCGGAAATGCCTCTGCGAGGTTCTGGATTTGAAAATCCGTCATACTGGGTATGCCTAGATAGATAGGGATAGGTGACTTTTTATTCCCCCGAGTACTGCCCGAAGGTTGTCGTGGGTGAACCGGGTATACGTGTAGTATACAGAATAATCTAAACTAGCAAACAGACAGAGGCAATAAACATGCAATGAAAAACATAGCAGGCAAATCATTCTAAGGTGTTTTAATGCTAGTGGGTATATATAATCCTGGCATATATATACCTACACCAGCGCGCATTTTATTAGAGACTGCGGATGAGCCAAGGTTGTTTTTAGTGTATGTGCTCTACTGATTAAAATTTTGTTAACACACATTGCCAACCCTGTCAAACAACTCTTTTTGACAAACACAACAATCAAAAGCAAGAAAGCATGCATAAACACATCATGATTTACAAACGGTGCAAGCATACGACAAAGCACGAGCTCTCTACGCGCTAAACGAAACTACTCACTTTGGGATACATGGTTCTATCCTCATATCGGGAAGGAACTGACAGACTGACCTACTTGCAGAAACAACTAGTTGCGCGACTGGGATCAAGCTTAGGGCTAGCTTTGCTGGGGTTCTCTGGGAGGACGAAGACTAAGCCAATCCCTTTCTTCATCGTCCGAGATCACTATGGGTGGGGGTTCGGCCACTATGGGTGTGGCTGAAATTGATCCAAGCATATGCTGCTGGTGGATCCAGAAAAGAGTCTTGTCGAGGGTGATGATGTTTGGCCGAGGCCATAACACCGGCTGAGAGGGTAGCACTGGTTCGGAGAGCGTTGGGTGAACTTCTTGAGATGCGAACTTACGAGCCTCACGATAAGCTTCCTTGACAACTCGCACCGCATCGTTGTCCAAGGTTCTGAATTGGGCAAGCATCCTTGAAAACATCATTCCCTGGGCAGTGATATACTGCACCAGGCGAGCGGTTGCGGGGTCATTCCCTTGGATAGAGGGGTGTCGGTGTCAAAACCAACGGATCTCGGGTAGGGGGTCCCGAACTGTGCGTCAAGGCCGGATGGTAACAGGAGACAAAGGACATGATGTTTTTTACCCAGGTTCGGGCCCTCTCGATGGAGGTAATACCCTACTCCTGCTTGATTAATATTGATGATATGGGTAGTACAAGAGTAGATCTACCATGAGATCAAGGAGGCTAAACCCTAGAAGCTAGCCTATGGTATGATTGTTGTATATATTGTATATCTATCGACTAGCCTGGCCTAGGTTTATATAATGCACCGGGGGCCTAGGATAAAAAGAGTCCTAGCCGAATACGCCTGTGGGGAGAAGTCCTTGTCTTGATCGCCAAGTCTTGTGGAATCTTCCTTGTATGCGGTAGCCGTCCGAACTGGCCCATGAGTATACGGCCACGGGGGTCCTCGGCCCAATCTAATAGATCGGGAGACGACGTGGTGAGTACCCCCTAGTCTAGGACACCGTTAGTAGCCCCCTGAACCGGTCTTCAAGTTAGGGACGCTCCTCGATTCTTCCGAACTGTTCTTCATCTTCGGTTGCCGGTCTTGAAAACTGGTTCAACAAATCTTCTTTATCTTCGATCTTGAGAATCGCTGAAATGCATTCGACGAGTTTACACATCGGGTATCCGAGGAGCCCCTTTTAAGTTTCCGGCCTTTATCAATGCCTTGTTTATATTTATGCCACACCTCGGGTTTGAAGTTGTTCCCGGGAGGCAGGGTCCTCTTGCGTCTGAGCTCCAACGCCGGACTGCACTCGAGGTGTCTTTTGCAGCCGAGCACCAACGCTGGACCGCTTCCCAGCTCTAGCACCGGAATGTATCCGAGCTCCAACGCCGGACTATGTATCCGAGCTCCAACGCCGAAATATATCCGAGCTCCAACGCCGGACTGTGTCCAGGCTCCAATGCCGGGCTATATCCGAGGTGTCATATCACCTTGGTTCAAAAAAGTTGAAGGAGTTTAGCCGAGCTTAATGTCGGAAATGCCCTTTATGCCGGACTGCTTCCGAGGTGGTGCACCACCCCGACTATGGGCCGATTTTTTGTCAATATTTTTTTTATTGGTGCAATTTATTCTCTGCCGAGATATATAGCTAGTAGCCCTCAAGGTGTGTATCGGTCTAAAACCCGAGATGCACATGAAGGATGACATAAGACTGCTGATCCCAGTAGCCGCTGAGACTCAGGTTGATTTGCAAAATCGGCCTGAGGATCAAGTCCTAGCTCGGCAGAATACTTCGGGACACAAAAGCAGCGTGCTCAGTCCTCAAGACTCAGGTTGGGTGCGGCCGACCAACCTGAGGATCAAAATCTCCTCGGAAACTATATTGCACATAAAATTTTCTGCATTGGACAAGCAATGCAGTAGCCCCCGGGACACTGGTCCGGTGGAAACACCAGATCAGGGGATCGATGTGCCCCTTTAATTTTTGTAAATAATAAGCCCGAAGCCCAGTAGCCCCCGAGCCTTAATGCGGGCACGGGTGGCCGAATTAAGGATCAATATCCATAGTAAAATCACAAATTATGTGTAATGACTCTATGTATCCAAGTACTTTATGTCATTAATGCTCGGATCCGCATTGTACAAAACTTTGTTGACCGACCATCGGCTTCCACCTCCTTGGCCAGTAGCCGAGGAGTATTTGTCCTACTTTATAAAGCCTTTATGAGGGCAAAGATTTACGACAAACAAGGCAATCTGCCCACACGGTTTTATAAACAAAGGTACGTAGAGAGATATGTTATATTATTGTTTAACAGAAGAAATGTATTCCAAAGAAAATAGTCCCGCTATCGGTTCCTTTCTTTGGGTTGTCATGCTAAGCATGATCATGAAACCTCAGCTCGAATGTAAGAGCAAAATATCGAGGATTTAGTTTGGGAGGCCAGTTAATAGCCCCCGGTAGTGTTCGGCGACAGTCGAGGTCAAGCCGTAAACACTTCGGCCAATGTTATGAATGGCCCATCATAGTCATCGGATCGCTGACCAGTTTACGGTTATTGTGACAGTCAGTTTTTGGCTTTCTCCACTAAGGTGCTTAACCATGTGAGCTGGAAGCACAATCACAATGGTTCTCCCTTTGCACGCCTAGCCGAACAAAACGGAACGTAGGAAGCAAGTGCAGGAGCCGGGCAACCCAACTATTGACCGAAGACACAATTCGAAACCAATGCATATATAGAAATATCTGAGAATGTTTTTGCCGAATCCCTAAAGGTGTCCGGCGTTGCACTGTGAGACTAATGCTGGAAAAGCACAAATAGTTTAAAAGTGCCAAAAAGCTTGGAAAACCAAGAAACGTCAATAAAAACATGACGTCCGAAAAAGATCAAGTGTTCGGTGCCAGTCCGAAAATTGGTCTTAGAAAAAAGAAGTGCTTGTGTCGTCCTTTAACATGACACATCCTATCTCAAGACTTCGAGCGGGTCAGCCTACGGCTTCAACCTCCTATCCCGAGGGCGGAGTACTTCTCATTAGGCCAGTTTAGCAAACTAAACTCTAGCGGCTTTGAGAGAGAAATTAGGCTCCCCGGCTAGTGACCGCACACTCGCGTCGGAAAAAGGAGTGATAAATAATAATAATAGAACTTTGCAACGACTGAGAAGAAGAACACTTATTATAAAATGGCTCAAATAAACTTAAGAGCCCCCAAGTGACTTGGGTAGAAGAATGATTGCATGTACCGAAGTACTTATATCATATCTTTGTTCAACCGAACTTTAAACGCATCTTAACCGACCGTCGGCTTCTCCCTCTTCGGTTAAGGACCGAAAAGTGTTATGTACTCCATCGGTCGAGAATATCTACGGTGTTTCCAATAACCAGGCAATCAGGCCATAAGGCTGTAACAGACAAAGCACGCTCAGGGAACTTATGCTATATTACTGCGAAGAGTAAGAAGCATCTTCGAAGAAAACAGTACCCCCACCAATACCTTTCTTCGGTGCTCATTGTTATTATGAAACTTGTGGAATAGATTTTTTGTACTCATGAGTTCCGTTGTGGGCCGACCATCATTGAATAACTATAAGAGCGCTAGCTTTCGGCTTCACCTAGTCTGAGGTCCCGCTCGGGTGACCCGATCGTGACAATCGCAAAGGTGCTCCCTTTACTCCCTAGCCGAACAATCGGGAATGTAGGGGTAAACACAGGAGCGAGGCAACCCAGCTTGCAAATCGCTTAAGTCAATGTGGTGCATATTGTGGCGTAATACACGAACAAGGAACGAAGCCATACAAGTATAATCATATGCAACAGGAAAAACTTCATAAAGGAAGCCCCCAAGTAAACGGGGTATTTGAATTTATGCGTCACAAACAAAGTTTGGACAAGGAAATTTTTTAGAAGCAACTTTTTTCCAAAAAAGTATAATGCTTGGTCGAACCGGACACAAGTTAGAAATTAAAGCTTTGAGCATGGAAGCGACTTAGCTGGTTAATGTGTTCGCTATTGATGACGCGGTCCGAGCTTGATGCGGGGCAAGGTTCCATCCCTCAAGCCAGTCCCAAGGTGGCGGAGCGGAGAGCTTGACACGCCGAAGTGGTGACATAGCACGATCAATGCAGACCGGTAGAGTGATGCCGAAGTCCCGGGATCATTTTCCTGTGCACAAAAAATAGTGCAAACCGGAGATAATAGTAATAATGATAATTAAAATAAATCGTTGCATAATAAATAATTTATGCAAAGTGAGTAATAAAAGAAATATGGCCTGGCGCCGAAGTCAAGTTGATGCAGGGCGTCGGCGTGATGCGGTAAAGGCGTGGCAAAGCTTGAATTCGCAGGTCGGTCCGAGCTCCGAGTGCGACGTTCGCCGGACTATGTACGGAAACTGACCGAACCACCATGCGACTGTCGTTAATGCAACCACCATTTGATAGAACTGTGTACATATGACGGACAAACCAGAGTAATAATTCCTTAGGAAAAATGAACCCAAACAAGCAAAAAATACTGGGATTAATAGCACCTGGTTTATTTGTTGTAGCAATCCGAAGGAAGGTGATTCCTAAAATTGGGACGCGCTCCGCACACCCATTGCCTGATGGGCGATAAAACGACGGCATGGAAATGCTGGTAAAGGTTGACTCGCCGAGGCAAAGCCCTCGGCCCAGCTAACGTGACGGAGCTGGTTGGCTAGTGACGCCGAAGTGTCCGGAGTAGGTTGATGAAGAGATGGCGAAGCCCCCGGTCCAGCCGAGATGTCGAAGCCTCGATGTCAGCCGATGAGTCGAAGTAGGTCGGCATGATGGACACCAGCTTGAAGAAGCAATAGTGCGGCCCTGTCGATGCAGGTCATGACGTGGTCGATGCCGGCTTGATGAAGCAACCGTGCGGCGATGCCGGTATGCCCGCTCCGTGTAATCCGTGGGGCGGCGATGTTGGTGATGATTTATCCTTCGCGATGCAGGGCTCTTGTTCGGCTTGCCGAGATGATGATCCGAAGAAGTTGAGCTCGGCTCAACAAAGTGACGTTGTGTCTAGCGCAGGTCAGCAGCCGTGGAGTAATATTGCCGGACTGGTTTGACACCAGCATGATGTTGAAGATCATGTCCAAAAGATCTTACAGTTAGTGGGATGTGTTCAGGAACAAAACACAATACCCCATACAAAACTTCCTTCAAAAGGGATGTCCGAAATCCTGTTCATAAAAAAGATGAACTCGGGTCGGATTCGTTTTCGCGCAGAAAACAGATCCGAAAAGTGATGCACTAATCGGAAGGTTCCCAGAGTTTGGACGGTCGGATCGAGCCGAAATTTTGATAGGTGGTAGATATAGGAATTCCGCAGCCGATCAATGGTTGGATCTTCCAAAGGACGTCCGAGCTAGAAGCTGGACACCACGCCCTAAACTCATCCAAATTCCTGTCCAGATTTGACAGGGCTCCGGTGTATCGTGCATTGCCAGAGATTCCTCCATCGGAACTCAACGAAATTTTCCAGGGTTGTTGTAGACTCAATTCCGCACAATTCCACCAAAGCGATCGTCAAAGCGATACTCGAGGAGGTGGTGGTGGCAGATACGAGTTCGCTGTCCAGAAAAACAGCACCGTCGCTTGAGGGCAATGTTGACGTTGAGCCCCCACTAGTAGAAAACACGGATTTGGTCCAGGCCGGGTCAGCCCATTAGTCCCGGGTCAGTCCAGAACTGGGACCAATGGGGGCATTGGTCCCGGTTCATGAGACAGGGGGCCGGCCGGGCCACGTGGGCCATTGGTCCCGGTTCATCTGGACCTTTTGGTCCCGGTTGGTGGAATGAACTGGGACTAATGGGCCTCGCTCCTGGCCCACAACCATTGGTCCCGGTTCGTGCCTCAAACCGGGACTAAACATTAGACCTTTAGTCCCGGTTTGAGGCACGAACCGGGACTAATGAAAATGGGACCTTTAGTCTCGGTTCGTGCCATGAACCGGTACTAAAGGTCTCATTTTCAAACTCTACCCCCCCCTCGTGGATCGCCTTTTCAGTTTAAAAAAAATAAAAGAAAATGATGTAAATGTCAAAAAAATAAAAGAAAATAGTTTCCCATGTGATATGTGATATGTGGGGTACCCCGTTAAACATTTTCAAAATCCTCAAAAACCTAATAGAAAAAAAGTTACGGGGCTTTTAAGATCTAGAGTGAAAAAAATCGAAAAAAATTCAAACAGTGGGCAAACTGTGGTCAAAAAATGGTCAAACTAATTATTCTAGAATATTAGTGTTACTAAATAATTATTTCTGTTATTTCAATTTTGGTCAAATCTGGTCAAACTGTGGTCAAACTGTGGTCAAACAATGGTCAAACTAATTATTCAAGAAATATTAGTGTTACTAAATAATTATTGTTTTTTAATAAAACTATGAAATGTGTCACTTCATGCTCAAGCAAAATTCCTGAAGGTTAATAGGATTGACATCTTAGTATTGTCAGGAAAACAACAAGTGCAGACTTGGAGCGAGGGAGAATAGAACCCGGAAGTTAAGCGTGCTCAGGCTGGGGGAGTGTGAGGATGGGTGACCGTTCGGGAAGTTAGATGATTTGGAATGATGAGGGGTGATTAGAGGATAAATTGAGAAGTGATGAGGGGTGGTGATTACAGACTAGAGGTTAAAATAATTCACAAATTTGAAAACCAAAAAAAAATTCAAATTTATTTTTCGAAAAAAAATCATAAAATTTCCTTTAGTCCCGGTTGGTGTTACCAAACGGGACTAAAGGTGGAGCTCCACGTGGCCGCGCCCTTTAGTCCCGGTTCTGGATTGAACCGGGACTAAAGGGATAGGCATTAGTACCGACCCTTTAGTCCCGGTTCCAAAACCGGGACTAAAGGCCCTTATGAACCGGGACTGAAGGCCCTTTTTCCACTAGTGCCCCGAGCTCCATAGATGATTCCTCCGTGATCTTGATAGAGATCGGAGTTGATGTTTGATGAAGGCCCTCGTCCGGACATGGTGATCCGAACACGGGGCGCAATTCTTGGTCGAACCAAGGTGACCAATCGAGCTGGTGAGGAAGATGCCGAAGTCGCAGTTGATCTGTGGACGAGCCATCGATCCTTTTGTCGATTACACAGCGGAACCCTCAATGAAAGCACCAATGTCGGTGTCAAAACCGGCGGATCTCGGGTAGGGGGTCCCGAACTGTGCGTCAAGGCCGGATGGTAACAGGAGACAAGGGACACGATGTTTCTTACCCAGGTTCGGGCCCTCTCGATGGAGGTAATACCCTACTCCTGCTTGATTAATATTGATGATATGGGTAGTACAAGAGTAGATCTACCACGAGATCAAGGAGGCTAAACCCTAGAAGCTAGCCTATGGTATGATTGTTGTATATATTGTATATCTATCGACTAGCCTGGCATCTGTTTATATAATGCACCGGAGGCCTAGGATAACAAGAGTCCTAGCCGAATACGCCGGTGGGGAGAAGTCCTTGTCTTGATCGCCAAGTCTTGTGGAATCTTCCTTGTATGCGGTAGCCGTCCGAACTGGCCCATGAGTATACGGCCACGGGGGTTCTCGGCCCAATCTAATAGATCAGGAGACGACGTGGTGAGTACCCCCTAGTCCAGGACACCGTCAAGGGGGATGGTTGAATTCCTGACGCTGCAGCAATGGGGAAGTAACAGAACTCCCTTCGATCTGCCACTTGCGGGAACTTGGTTTCAAGGTATACGATTGCCTCCACAGCAGCGGCCTGGATGGCTAAATAAGTGGTAGGCATGACTCTACCCTGAAAAACCAGCAGCTGGCCATTTGATGCTGGACCGGGGCAGATGTGCACCATTTCATCATAGCAATGAATGTGAGGAACGGGTGTTGACTGCAACACCAGGTAGTCGGGGCTAGCATCATAGCCAAAGGCTTGGGTCACTAGTAGAAAACAGGGCTTTGGTCCAGGCCGGGTCAGCCAATTAGTCCCGGTTTAGTCCAGAACCGGGACCAATGTGGGCATTGGTCCCGGTTCATGAGCCCAGGGGGCCGGCCAGGCCACGTGGGCCATTGGTCCCGGTTCATCTGGACCTTTTGGTCCCGGTTGGTGGGATGAACCGGGACCAATGGGCCTCGCTCCTGGCCAACCACCATTGGTCACGGTTCGTGGCTTGAACCGGGACCAAAGGCTCCCCTTTAGTCCCGGCTCATGTCACCAACCGGGACCAATGAGGTGCCTATATATACCCCTCACTCGCGAGCAGAGCATCCCAGTGCTCTGTTTTTCTCTGGCCGAGGAGGAGAGGGCTTTGTGGTGCTCTAGCTCACCTCCTATGCACATGAGGTGTTCGATGGAATGCCCGAGCCACACTACTTAAGCTTTCTCCTCTCGAAGCTCGACCTCTAAGCTCCATTTTCCTCGAGATTTGTCTAGATTTAGCAGTCTGTCACGCCCCGTCCCCACCTTCACCGCCGTCAATCACGCGCGCCGATCTCATCACCGACACCACCGTGGTGAGCCTCTTGTTCTTATCTTCTTTCTGAAAGGAAAAATATTCTTACTTGTATGTTTAGATAGATACTTGTATCATTTTCTTACATTTATTATTGCATCTTATATAGTGCGATGGTTTTGGTATCCGCCCCCATCGGCCCTCGTCCTGTCTATGATTCGGATGTGGCATGTATATTATCTTTATAACTATTAGTTAATTTATTGTTTATGAAAATTATGCCGACCAACGTGACATAGATTTTATTTATCTAGGATGTATGTGAATTGGAAATGCCAACCGACCCTATTGTCGAGAGGTTAAATTTAGTTGAAGAAGAAAACAATTTGTTGAAGGAAAAAATAAAAAAAAATTGAGGAGGAGAAGATGATATTGGAGTTGCATGTTGTGGATGTCGTCGATGATCACAAGATCAAGATGGATGCAATGCGCTTGAAGATTAGAAAGATTAGAAAATATGCCATTCATACCGAGGCTTGGTATCACTATATCATTGGATCAATTGTTACCTTGGTTGCGATTATGATCGCATTTGTTTTCGCATTGAAATGTTTTACATAGTTTCAATGTATGGTTTAATTAATTAGATGCTATGGAGAGCTATATGTTGTTAGATGAGAACTATATTGTTTGGACACTTTGGTTTTAATGTGATGATGAACTTCTATTAATTTGGACACTTAATTATATATAATGCATGCAGATGAACCGGCAATGGATGTACGGTGACAGACACACCCGCGAGTACATTAAGGGCGTGCATGAGTTTCTCGATGCGGCTGAGGCAAACAAGCAGAATGGTTTTATGTGTTGTCCATGCACTGAATGTGGGAATACGAGGTCTTACTCTAACCGGAAAATCCTTCACTCCCACCTGCTTTACAAGGGTTTCATGCCACACTATAATGTTTGGACGGGGCACGGAGAAATAGGGGTTATGATGGAAGACGGCGATGAAGAAGACTACGATGACAACTATGTGCCCCTGAATACGGTGATGCTGCAATGGGGGGAGCTGGTGAAGATCAAGAGGAACTAGACGATGTGCCCAATGATGCTGCAACGGGTGAAGCTGCTGAAGATCAAGAGGAACCAGACGATGTGCCCGATGATGATGATCTCCGCCGGGTCATTGTCGATGCAAGGACGCAATGCGAAAGTCAAAAGGAGAAGCTGAAGTTCGATCGCATGTTAGAGGATCACAAAAAATGGTTATACCCCAATTGCGAAGATGGCAACACAAAGCTCGGTACCATACTGGAATTGCTGCAGTGGAAGGCAGAGAATGCTGTGGCTGACAAAGGATTTGAGAAGCTACTGAAAATATTGAAGAAGAAGCTTCCAAAGGATAACGAATTGCCCGACAGTACATATGCAGCAAAGAAGGTTGTATGCCCTCTATGATTGGAGGTGGAGAAGATACATGCATGCCCTGATGACTGCATCCTCTACCGCGGTGCATACAAGGATCTGAACGCATGCCCGGTATGCGGTGCATTGCGGTATAAGATCAGACGAGATGACCCTGGTGATGTTGACGGCGAGCCCCCCAGGAAGAGGGTTCCTGCGAAGGTGATGTGGTATGCTCCTATAATACCACGGTTGAAACGTCTGTTCAAAAACGAAGAACATGCCAAGTTGATGCGATGGCACAGTGAGAACCGAAAGAAAAATGGGAAGTTGAGAGCACCCGCTGACGGGTCGCAGTGGAGAAAAATCGAGAGAAAGTACTGGGATGAGTTTGCAAAGGACCCAAGGAATGTATGGTTTGCTTTAAGCGCGGATGGCATTAATCCTTTCGAGGAGCAGAGCAGCAATCACAGCACCTGGCCCGTGACTCTATGTATGTATAACCTTCCTCCTTGGATGTGCATGAAGCGGAAGTTCATTATGATGCCAGTTCTCATCCAAGGCCCTAAGCAACCCGACAACGAAATTGATGTGTACCTAAGGCCATTAGTTGAAGAACTTTTACAGCTGTTGAATGAAAACGGTGTACGTACGTGGGATGAGCACAGACAGGAGGAATTTAACCTTAAGGCGTTGCTGTTCGTGACCATCAACGATTGGCCCGCTCTCAGTAACCTTTCAGGACAGACAAACAAAGTATACCACGCATGCACGCACTGTTTAGATGACACTGAAAGTATATACCTGGACAAATGCAGGAAGAATGTGTACCTGGGCCATCGTCGATTTCTTCCGACCAACCATCAATGTCGAAAGAAAGGCAAGCATTTCAAAGGCGAGGCAGATCATCGGAAGAAGCCCGCCATGCGCACCGGTGATCACGTGCTTGCTATGGTCAATGATTTACACTACGTAATCTTTGGAAAGGGTCCCGGTGGACTAGCTGTTCCGAATGACTCTGAGGGACACGCACCCATGTGGAAGAAGAAATCTATGTTTTGGGACCTACCCTACTGGAAAGACCTAGAGGTCCGCTCCTCAATCGACGTGATGCACGTGACGAAGAACCTTTGCGTGAACCTGCTAGGCTTCTTGGGCGTGTATGGGAAGACAAAAGATACACCTGAGGCATGGGAGGACCTGCAACGTTTGCACGAAATAGACGGCATGCCTCCGAAGAAGTATAAAGGTCCTGCCAGCTACGCTCTTACGAAAGAAGAGAAAGAAATCTTCTTTGAATGCCTGCTCAGTATGAAGGTCACAACTGGCTTCTCGTCGAATATAAAGGGAATAATAAATATGCCAGAGAAAAAGTTTCAGAACCTAAAGTCTCATGACTGCCACGTGATTATGACGCAACTGCTTCCGGTTGCATTGAGGGGGCTTCTACCGGAAAACGTCTGATTAGCCATTGTGAAGCTATGTGCATTCCTCAATGCAATCTCTCAAAAGGTGATCGATCCAAAAATCGTACCAAGGCTAAGGAGTGATGTGGCGCAATGTCTTGTCAGTTTCGAGCTGGTGTTCCCACCATCCTTCTTCAATATCATGACACACGTCCTAGTTCATCTAGTCGACGAGATTGTCATCCTGGGGCCCGTATTTCTACACAATATGTTCCCCTTTGAGAGGTTCATGGGAGTCCTAAAGAAATATGTCCGTAACCGCGCTAGGCCAGAAGGAAGCATCTCCATGGGCCATCAAACAGAGGATGTTATCGGGTTTTGTGTTGACTTCATTCCTGGCCTTAAGAAGATAGGTCTCCCCAAATCGCGGTATGAGGGGAGACTGACTGGAAAAGGCACTCTTGGAAGAGACTCAATAATATACAGGGACGGATATTCTTGGTCTCAAGCACACTACACAGTTCTATAGAACTCTACCTTGGTGACCCCGTATGTTGATGAACATAAGAACAGTCTGCGCTCCAAACACCCGGAGCAGTGCGACGACTGGATTACATGTAAACACATCAAGAATTTCAGCAGTTGGTTGGAAACACGTCTGAGAGGTGACAACACTGTTTGTGATGAGTTGTACTTGTTGTCCAAGGGACCATCTTTGACTGTATTGACTTACAAAGGATACGAGATAAATGGGAATACATTTTACACGATCACCCATGATCAAAAGAGCACCAATCAAAACAGCGGTGTCCGCTTTGATGCAGCAACCGAAAGCGGAAAGGACACATATTATGGTTACATAGTGGACATATGGGAACTTGACTACGGACCTGATTTTAAGGTCCCTTTGTTTAAGTGCAAATGGGTCAATCTGTTAGGCGGCGGGGTACAGGTAGACCCATAGTACGGAATGAAAACAGTGGATCTGAAAAATCTTGGGTACACTGACGAACCGTTCGTCCTAGCCAATGATGTGGCACAGGTTATCTATGTGAAGGACATGTCTACCAAACCGAGAAAAAGAAAACATAAGGAAGCGAATACGTCATACGATGAGCCAAAGCGCCACATAGTTCTTTCAGGAAAAAGGGACATCCTGGGAGTGGACGGCAAGACAGACATGTCTGAAGATTATGAAAAGTTTCATGAAATTCCTCCCTTCAATGTCAAGGTTGACCCAAGCATCCTGATAAACAATGAAGATTATCCATGGTTACGGCGCAATAAGCAAATGACACAAGCGAAGAAAAAGTGAAGACTTTCTCCCGCAACTATTATGATGATACCATGTTGTTGGCTCTGTTTATCCTACTGAACCCGGCGCAACTTTTCACTGCCGGCCGATTCCAGAAGGATATGCTAGGGTGATGGTGGATGAAATAACGGAGGGATTTGAGGACCTCCAGCTTGACCACCCTACCGGTGATGGGGAGACTCGGCTGGGGTCTGCTCTGAAGACTCCATGCCTATGGCGGAAGGAGCTCATCAACCTTCCGAACTGGACGCCTCCGCCTCCTCCTCCTCCTCCGGCGAGTCAGGGCACTTCGCCTCCTCCACCGCCTCCTCCTCCGGCGAGTGACGATTAGGGCCCTCGGCCGGCTCCTTCTCCGGCGCGTGGCGGCACTCCGCCTGCGCCGGCGCGCCCGAGAAGCCAGCCTCCTCCTTCTCCACCTCGTCAGCAAGGGTGGAAGAGACCCGCCACCGCTCCAGCAGCTGCTCCGATGCGTCGTAGTCCTTCTCCTCCGCCTCGTAAGCAAGTAAAGAAGACAACCGCTTCGTCTGCTCGGCTCGCGTCTAGCAGTACAACCAGAGGCGGGAGGACATATAGATTCGGTCCTTCTCTAAAGAGTCCACAGAAGTTACCATACGAGAGGACACCGGAGGAGAACGCGAAGATCGCACGAACCGAAGTGGATGACTGGTTTCAAGGGTTGAAAGCAAAGAGACATCCACCTCCGGAGAAGAAGGTAGATCCGGTGAAAGTGAAGCGCACTCTGGCTGCCCTGGCAAAACCAGCCAAGTCTCCGCCGAAAGGCAACTATGAGCGCATTATTGCAAAGACATGGGCTGAAGCGGAGCGGTCGGGAAGTACAGTCAGTGATCAAAGGCTGAAAGAACGACGAGCAGCTGGGAAACAAATTGCCCAGCTCGGCGAACAAGCGAAGCAATCGTGCCCCCCGCTCAAGGTGCCTAGCGACATCGTCGATCCGAGGATGGTGCCCGGTTATGGCAATGTTGACGATTACCTGCCCGACGATGTACATTATGATCCCATGGAGGTGCAGATACACATATACGAGTACGGGAAGCCTCTCGTCAAAGATGAAAAATCTTTAACAACCATGATGCGAAGATTACATGATTGGTACTTGAAAATCTGCAGAGAGTCTGGGGGAGGAGTACTTTGTATGCGAGAGTTAAACCGGAGCATGACCTCATTGGAATTGAACTGTTGCCTATTCCATTTGAGGAGTTCTATCAGTTTTGCAATCAATTGGCCCTCGATTAAACAACAATCACCTGCTACTGTCTATAAGTACTACTACTTCTGTCATTAAGTCTCTCTATATAGCTCATCTCTTTCATTGCATGTATTTATAATTATCCTCACTATATTATGAAGATTGAGGATCGCCGAATTGAAGAAAAGACAAATCGGTGATATTGGGTTCGTTAACACATATCTCATAGATGCAACTGAGGTTGAACATCGTCCCGAAGATACCGAGGCCAACTTGCTACGATCATTTAAAAAAATGAAAACAAAGATATAATACTCTTTCCTTACAACTTCAAGTGAGTGTTACTGTCTTGTGCATATTCGGTTTCCCTTATATATTAGTCCAGGTTATAGTAATGTAATTGATGAGTTATGCATGCGTGTGCAGTTTCCACTATATTCTCCTAGATATTAGGCTTGAGCAGGGAGTAGTAACCGTCTTGGACTCTAAACAAAAAGATCCCCAGGAGTATGCGGACATGACTGAAATCCTCAAGAAGTAAGTTAAATCTATCATTATCCACCATATCAACAACTTTGTTCATTTCCTGATATCAAGTAATTGTTTTCTTTGTCCAGCAGGGTTTGGAGAAAATTCACCAGAAAAGTTCCGGGATTGCCGAAGGAGCTGGAATTTAGACACCCGAAAGTAAGTACTATAGTAGCATGTTCTGTGCATCTCCTAGTGATTCAAGCGCTAGTTTCATCAATACCATTTAGCATTCTTTCTTATCAGTTTGATTGACCTCTATTTCCTGTAAAGTGGTTGTGGTAGGAACATGGGAATGATTTCCGTGGATACTACGTCTGCGAGTCCATCCGCCACACGACCTGTGAGTGGGGCGGGTACTCTGACGAACAATATGAAGTACGTAAATAACAACATTCACAATTTTATTTTATTACCATCATTTGTGTTGAGTTTCATTCATTCATATATATATGTATTGACCCCCTTCTTCAAATTAGATGTTCCGGAAGCGGGATGAACTCCTAGCACCAGCTCGCATGCGAGCAATTCAAGAGGAATTGGTGGCATTCTTTCTTGACCACGTGATCGCTGAAGACGGAGAATACTATGTGGACCATGAGTCCATATGATTATATTTGTAAGAGATAATTATTGTATATATGTAGCCGGTAGTGTCGGATAGATATACAGAACTTGTTGTTCGACCAATCTCTCGGAGAAGGAGAGGTGGTCGATATCACTTCTCTCTGTATGCATATATGTTCATGACGATCTTTTGTTTCCTTCGTTTGCTTACTAGCTAGCTAGCGTGTCTAGTCCTCTCTATACGTATGTATAGTACGTAGTGTCGACCAAGCACGTACATAAGAGAGGACACTTCTCTCTATTAATTGTAGCTAGCTAACACAATATATGAAACACCTAAATTAACCCCCCAAAACCCCCAAAACCCCCAAACCCCCCCCCTTCGAAAAAAACAAAAACCCCAGCCACAGAAATGCTGACTGGTTGGTGCCACCAACCGGGACCAAAGGGTCTCCTGCCTGGGCTCCGCGCACAGGCCACGTGGAGGCCCATCAGTCCCGGTTCTGGATTGAACCGGGACTAAAGGGACAGGGCATTAGTACCGACACTTTAGTCCCGGTTCAGGAACCGGGACTAAAGGCCCTTACGGACCGGGACAACAGTCCCTTTTTCTACCAGTGGGTGAGCATCTCAACAAGAAGGGGTGGAAAGCTAGCATGGTTGACGACGCTTGTGCGGCTGTGAAACTTGGTAGTTTTGAGGGTGCTAGCCATGACTGGAGTGTTACTAGCTAGGCTTCTCTGCAGGGACATGGCTGAATGAGGAGTGAGTGATACGGCTAGTGGAAAGGGGGCTTTTATAGGCAGCTATGTGGCACATGCCCATAGGGTGTGGCCCCTTTCCCTTAATGGCAAAGGGCAAGCGGTGCGGCCGACCAGAAAGGATGTGCTATACGTTCCATGTATAACTAGGCGGGGACAGCGGGGTGAGGACATGTCGGTCCCGACTGCGCCACCTATGGATTAACAGTGGCCATGCCGGTTGCCAGGGATGAGTCAAATCCCTTAGGATTATTACGGTTTAATGGTAGCGGTGATCTAATACTAGGATAACCTATGCCAGCCTGGATGCTCTGATACCATGTCCTATGGCACCCCGATCCGCATGGAGCAGGGGTCCTTCGCACGTTAGCCCAAGATAACACCTGACGCACGACAGGTCCATAATACAGCACTCCAGGTACAAGAATATTCATCAAATACATGTATAGAAGAGTACATCATTGATGAATACAAATATATGGCATAGCCCAAAGGCTATATAAATGGCAGCGGAAACTTATTTAAAATGGCGGAGGAAGTCTTTGTATGGAAGCACAACAACTCTGGCTGGGATCCACAACTCACAGGACTTGCAAGGTTACGGCCGAGTACGACGGGTCAAGCAAACACTCCGGGTATGACCTACAAAACTGGCATGACACGCCAGGTTAGTACATTGAATGTACTTGCAAGACAACCAAATACATATCATCCAAACAAGCAGAAGACAAAGTGAGAACCGAGCGCATAAAACAGCCTATCTCATATCAATTATTAAACATGGAGTGATAAAGATCAACTAAGCATGAACAAAATCATAGCATCTACTAACTGGCAATAACATGGCCTATCGAAACATGCTTCTAACATGGCAAAAACATAACATATCATCTAATGGCATAATCAATCCAAACATGGCATGGCATCATGACACTATACTGAAAATAAACTACCGATCATATTCAAAGGCAGACATAACATGTTAACTTTATACAACCATCTTCAGTTCTGTCATAGTTCTTTAAATGCAAATAGCAACAAATTACTCATGCAATGCAATCAAACTTCTGCACTGAGTCCCTCGGACTCTCTTACCAACAGGTTGCCTTGCAACCAAACGGTGATCTTTCCGGTGATCACAACCACGACAAACACTTGGTCTTCAACACTCACCGAGACCTCGTATCATGATCATATCAAAACATCGTCGTGACTTGTCACGACTCTCTCATAGTCCAAGTCACCATATTCTCGTTATCACATTAATTTACTTAATTCTTTCAGGTTTATCCTCCATTTCGACCAAGACCCGATAGCGTGACCTACTACAAACTGTGTTGCTACAGATAGACTTTATATACACTCTGCAGAGGTGGCACATTGTATCATCACCATGGAACCCATGGCCTCTTTCATCGCATTCAGGTGGACCAACGGCATTCCGACGAAACCGACCTACTGCCATGACACTCTCCCGGCCACTCCGACACACTCCCAACTGGGCTAGTCCTGGGTGGCCCCGTGTCTACCAAAGACACAACGACCACCGTCATGGCCAAAACGTCCCTCACGGGGACCGGTACCAAAAATTTTAACAACGGGCACACAAGTTTATGTCCGCCTACCTGATCAGGGTATGCATGCCCATAACCTTCCCTAGTTGGAGGCACCGGCGAGAGCCACAACAATAGATCGCATTAAGGCGTTCCCATAAAGGCAAATGTGGCTGCACTGAAAAAGTTCGATTTGGTGGCACTATGACTCGATCCCATCGATGACGGAGGAGGTTTGTTATTATTAAGTCATTTTAATTCCTTCTCCATCATCATGAACATGAATGCAACAATGAGCATGCAGCATACAAACGCATGAACAAAATATTGAACTTCTCAAGTGCACAACTATAGCATAAAGAACAAGACAATACCAAGTAATAGCATATCAATGGTGCAGTACAATCCTCATAACATTTTATAATGATGGCATGCAAATAAGGTAGAGTAGTGACATGGCATTATCAATAACAACATTCTAAGTAGCATGGCAAACGATATCGTGAAAACACAAGCATGCATGACAGGCATAATGGAATAATGGCAGATGAAAACGATATGAAACAACTGCAACTACACACACAAGGTGCAAGCAAAGTCAACATGCAAGTTCGGGGCTCATGATAAGAGGTTGGCTTGCCTGGGGGTCGACAAATACTCCGGGAAAAAGTGCAGAATGATCACGGAAAGGTTTGCCGGAAATAGTTCATTTTCACTGTGCCAAACATTATGAAACTGATACCAATGGAACGGGCTTGACGAAATGAAGACGTGGGCTTTGGAATCACCTAATTTGGAGCTACGGGTAAAAAGATATGATTGTTTAACTACCAGGGACCTATCTATAAAGGAAATCATTACAAACTGGCCCCTGACAAAAAAACAAGTCATGCCTTTCTCAGAAATACGCTTTCCAGAGAGGAAAGCACATTTTGGCCCGAAGAATAGGAGGAATACGCTTTCGGCTTAGGGAAAGCGCACTTTCCGGAATACGCCTTCGGGGTTCCGAAAACGGAAAACGGCCCGGGGCGCCGCCACTTAACTGACGTGGCGAAGCGGGGTCAATGCAGGGTCACTGACGAGGGGGCCCGCAAGGGGTGGGGCCCGCCTGTCTAGCTTCTTCTTCCTCTCGCTCCACGCGCGCTTGGGCGAGGGGAGACTGTGGCACCCCGGCTCAGAGCGACCGGTTTACCCTGCATTGCCAACCCAGAGACCATATATTATGGCAACACACACCATATTGGTACAGAAAACAACTGCTTTATTAATGCTAGCGGAACAAAGTTCATATTACAACAGCAGTCGAGGCCAAGCGGCACACTCGGTGCGGCTGAACAATATGTACATTATTTTGTGAACATAAAGGGGCCTCGATCCGAAAAACTACGTGGCAGCGGAATAACGTCGTAGCGGAAGCTCCATATCACAGGGACACCGATGTGGACACGATCTAGACTCGAACAACGCTCCTTTCCAATGAGACTTTCCTGGAATCTGGCATGACACGCCAGGTCAGTACATTGAATGTACTTGCATGCTCACAACAAGCATAATCATAATGACAAACAATATCATGATATTTAACCAACTATCAATAATCCAACATTATATGCCAACATGGTGTGATCATACATCGAACGTCCCTCAGGACAACTTACCAACCGTGATCATTCTCAGCTCACAAGCACACCACCAATGTGGTAAAACACACCACCAACACGGTAAAACACACCACCAACATGGTAAAACACAGAACCAACATGGTAAAACACACCACCATCGTGGTCTTTTACAAGATGACTCGTGATCCTTATGGTGATCACCACCACGACCAATATCTGATCCCAATTTCCTCGATGGCCTTTCTGACATCATCAACAATGCAAATTTTACGACTTAGTGTGCAATTTTTATTAATCGTTAACTCATGGTGGGACCTACTACGAGGTGTCCGTGACCGTGGACGCGACTATCGATAGATTATACACTCTGCAAAGGTAGCACACTGTACCCACACCATGGAACCCATGGCCTCGCACTCCCATTCGGGTGGACCAACAGCATTCCGACAAAACCCCTCCATTGCAACAACACTCTCCTGGCCACTCCGACCCAAATCCCCAACGGGCTGGTCCTGGGTGGCCCCGTGTCTACCAAAGACACCCCGACCACCGTCGTGGCCAACTCCCACTCGGGGACACTCCCACTTGGGGACTCGGTACCATAATCTCATCAATGAGCACACAAGGTTATGCCTGCCTGCCGGGCCAGGGAAAACACGACATAACCTTCCCTAGATGGAGGCACCGACTAGAGGCCGTGTTAATGGACCGAATCAAGGCCTTCCCATAAAGGAAAATGTGGTTGCACTAGAAATAAACTCGATTCAGCGGCACCATGACCTAGTCAACGATGTATTCTAGTTGAGTTATATTCAGGTTCAATTGTTAACAATGACCAGTGTCATAGCATGCCATGAAATGCAAAACAACACATGCATCATATACTGATCAACATGACAGATGTCATCCACATTCACACCAAGCATAAACGTCAACAACTCAGATTACTTTACTTCCTCAAACTGACTCTTACTAGTCAAAAATATTTTTGTCACAAGTTTTCATAAAATTTCTTACGCAAGAAAGTAACTCCGATAATTTCTTATATGTTTGGCAAAAGATTTTACTATCAATAACTCTTAGTTTCTTTATCACTAAGTTGAGTCAATCATTCTGTAAAACAAGAAATATGCTTTAACAAGTATTTAACAGAACATTTTCTCACAAATTTTTACAAATTTAGGAAGACAAAAACATAGCTAAATAATTACTAACATGCATAACAAAATTATTTCTAACAGCAGCTCAAATAAATCTTAACGTGCCTTACCCAGTTAAACTAGTTTCAACTATTATGTAAATCTAGCATAATAACTAACCAACATTTAACAGAATACAAATAACTCAATAATTATTTAAATGCATGGATTAATCAATTCATTCAAGTAAGAAAATCACAAATATTGCAATGGCATCATGAGAATGTTGCTGTGGCTTGCCTTAGTGCAGATGACGTGCTGCAATTGGATATACTCTTGATGATCTTAAGGGCATTAGTCCCACACTGTGTCAAACACAAAATAAATTTGGAGGAAGATGCCAAACCAGATCATGATCATCAACGACGGCTGAATCCTAAGATGAATGAAGTGGTAAGAAAGGAAATACTAAAGCTTCTTGATGCAGGTATAATTTATCCCGTTGCTGATAGTCAGTGGGTGATAACCCACAAGCATAGGGGATCGCACCAGTTTTCGATAAGTAAGAGTGTCGAACCCAACGAGGAGCTAAAGGTAGAACATATATTCCCTCATGTTCTAACGACCACCGATACAACTCTAGGCACGCTTGACGTTCGCTTTACCTAGAACAAGTATGAAACTAGAAGTACTTTGTAGGTGTTTTTGGTTAGGTTTGCAAGATAATAAAGAGCACGTAAATAAAAAGTAGGGGCTATGTAGATAAAGACACAACTAAGTTAGTTTTAGTAAAGAGGTTTTTGTTACGAGAAAGTTATTTGTCCCTAGGCAATCGATAACTAGACCGGTAATCATTATTGCAATTTTATACGAGGGAGAGGCATAACCTAACATACTTTCTCTACTTGGATCATATGCACTTATGATTGGAACTCTAGCAAGCATCCGCAACTACTAAAGATCATTAAGGTAAAACCCAACCATAGCATTAAAGCATCATGTCCTCTTTATCCCATACGCAACAACCCCCTTACTCGGGTTTGTGTTTCAGTCACTCACGCAACCCACTATAAGCGAATAATGAACGTATTGCAACACCCTACAGTGGGGATCCCTAACGCTTGCGCGACACAGAGAGCACCATAGGACAGGACCAATAATAAAACATGCAACTCAAACCAATCTTGATCATCAAATAGCCCATAGGACAAAACGGATCTACTAAAACATCATAGGATAGCCATACATCATTGGGAAATAATATATAGCATTGAGCACCATGTTTAACTAGAGATTACAGCGGGTAAGAGAGAGGTTACACCGCTTCATAGAGGGGGGAAGAGTTGGTGATGATGCCGGTGATGTTGTTGGTGAAGATTGCGGTGATGATGATGCCCCCTGGTGGCCCTCCGGTGCCACCGGAAGAGAGGGGGAGAGAGCCCCCCTCCTTATTCTTCGTCCTTGACCTCATCCCTAGATGGGAGAAGGGTTTCCCCTCTGGTCCATGGCCTCCATGGCGTGGGAGGGGCGAGATCCCCTCTGAGATTGGATCTGTCTCTCTGTCTCTCTCTGTTTCTCCATTCTCAGATTCTTCCCTTTCACTGTTTCTTATATTCCCGGAGATCTGTACCTCCGATTGGGCTGAAATTTTAACACGATCTCTATCCGGATATTAGCTTTCTTGCGGTGAAAGAAGGGAATCAACCGCCTTACGGGGTGGCCACGAGGGCTCAGGGAGCGCCTGCCCCCCTCGTGGCCCCCTCGGGCATCGTCTCGCATGGATTTTTCTTCCCAAAAATCACATATATTCCAAAAAAACATCTCCGTCAGTTTTTATCCCGTTTGGACTCCGTTTGATATGGATTTACTGCGAAACAATAAACATGCAATAAACAGGAACTGGCATTAGGCACTGGATCAATATGTTAGTCCCAAAAATAGTATAAAAAGTTGCCAAAAGTATATGAAAGTTGTAGAATATTGGCATGGAACAATCAAAAATTATAGATACGATGGAGACGTATCAGCATCCCCAAGCTTAATACCTGCTCGTCCTCGAGTAGGTAAATGATAAAAAAGATAATTTTTGATGTGGAATGCTACCTAGCATAATCTTGATCACATATCTAATCATGGCATGAATATTAAGACATGAGTGATTCAAAGCAATAGTCTATCATTTGACATAAAAACAATAATACTTCAAGCCTACTAATAAAGCAATCATGTCTTTTCAAAATAACATGGCCAAAGAAAGTTATCCCTACAAAATCATATAGTCTGGATATGCTCCATCTTCACCACACAAAATATTCACATCATGCACAACCCCGATGACAAGCCAACATGAGCGTGACCCACGGACATAGCACTATAGGTGGAATAGAATGGTGGTTGCGGAGAAGACAAAAAGGAGAAGATAGTCTCACATCAACTAGGCGTATCAATAGGCTATGGAGATGCCCATCAATAGATATCTATGTGAGTGAGTAGGGATTGCCATGCAATGGATGCACTAAGAGCTATAAGTGTATGAAAGCTCAGACTGAAACTAAGTGGGTGTGCATCCAACTTGCTTGCTCATGAAGACCTCGGGCATTTGAGGAAGCCCATCATCGGAATATACAAGCCAAGTTCTACAATGAAAATTCCCACTAGTATATGAAAGTGATAACTCAAGAGACTCCCTATATGAAGAACATGGTGCTACTTTGAAGCCCAAGTGTGGTAAAAGGATAGTAACATTGCCCCTTCTCTCTTTTTCTCTCATTTTTTTATTATTATTTTATTTTCTTGGGCCTTCTCTTTTTTTGGCCTTTCTCTTTTTTTCTTTTTTTTCTCTTTTTTTATTTTTTCGACCGGAGTCTCATCCCGACTTGTGGGGGAATCATAGTCTCCATCATCCTTTCCTCACCGGGGCAATGCTCTAATAATGATGATCATCACACTTTTATTTACTTACAACTCAATATTACAACTCAATACTAGAACAAAATATGACTCTATATGAATGCCTCCGGCGGTGTACCGGGATGTGCAATGATCTAGCGTAGCAATGACATAAAAAAACGGACAAGCCATGAAAACATCATGCTAGCTATCTTACGATCATGCAAAGCAATATGACAATGAATTCTCAAGTGATGTATATGATGATGATGGAAGTGGCATGGCAATATATCTCGGAATGGCTATGGGAATGCCATGATAGGTAGGTATGGTGGCTGTTTTGAGGAAGGTATATGGTGGATTTATGGTACCAGCGAAAGTTGTGCGGTACTAGAGAAACTAGCAATGGTGGAAAGGTGAGAGTGCGTATAATCCATGGACTCAACATTAGTCATAAAGAACTCACATACTTATTGCAAAAGTCTATTAGCTATCGAAACAAAGTACTACCCGCATGCTCCTAGGGGATAGATTGGTAGGAAAAGACCATCGCTCGTCCCCGACCACCACTCATAAGGAAGACAATCAACAAATAAATCAAGCTCCGACTTCGTTACACAACGGTTCACCATACGTGCATGCTACGGGAATCACAAACCTCAACACAAGTATTTCTACTAATCCACAACTACCCAGTAGCATGAATCTAATATCACCATCTTTATATCGCAAAACTATTGCAAGGAATCAAACATATCATATTCAGTGATCTACATGTTTTATGTAGGATTTTATGACTAACCATGTGAATGACCAGTTCCTGTTATCTCTCTAAATTGATATACGTGAAGCAAGAGAGTTTCATTCTTTCTACAAAAGATATGCCCACACTCTAACAAATATAAGTGAAGCAAAAGAGCATTGTACAAATGGCGGCTTTCTATGTAAAGAGAAACAAGCAATCCAAACTTCAAATGATATTATTGAAGCACATGAAGAATTCTATAAAGCCATACTTAAAAGATATAAGTGAAGTGCATAGAGCATTCTATAAATCAACCAAGGACTACCTCATACCAGCATGGTGCATAAAATAAAAATGAAAACTAAATGCAAAAGACGCTCCAAGATTGCACATATCGCATGAACGAAACGAATTCGAAAACGTACCGATACTTGTTGAAGAAAGAGGGGATGCCTTCCAGGGTATCCACAAGCTTAGACGCTTGAGTCTCCTTGAATATTTACTTGGGGTTCCTCGGGCATCCCCAAGCTTGAGCTCTTGCCTCTCTTCCTTCTTCTCACATCGAGACCTTCTCGATCATCGAACACTTCATCCACACAAAACATCAACAGAAAACTCGGTAAGATCCGTTAGTATAATAAAGCAAATCACTACTCTAAGTACTGTTGCAAACCAACTCATATTTTGCTTTTGCATTGTGTATACTGTAAAATAGCTTTTCCATGGCTTAATCCACTGATAAAATTCAATAGTTTCATCAAAACAAGTAAACTATGCATCAAAAACAGAATCTGTCTAAAACAGAACAGTCTGTAATAATCTGAACATTCACCATACTTCTGAAACTTTAACAATTCTACCAAAATTAGGAAAAATAAAAAAAATTGTATAGAAAGACAGTGCAAAAGGAATCAGAGCCATCTGACGTTCCAGCTAAAAATGTAAAATCACGCACTACATCCAAAGTTTCTGTCGTGCACCGTACAAACCATCAAGCAAATGTAAACATCCTAAATGCAAACCTTGGCACATTATTTTTATAATACAATGGAATTGTACAAGGGGATAATTATTTTTATTGAAAAGTTTCTATAATCAAGATTCACGGAGTTGCCGTGAGCATGAACAAAGTTCAAGGAGCTCTCCCACTTCAACAATGCTTGTCTTTCTCACTTTCACTTTATAATTTAGAAGTGAGCACAAAGTAACATATATCATCCAACAAGAAAGTCTAACTCTCTTCCTATGCATCGGCATGTCATAGAAGAACAATTCATGCACACAAAGTAAAGGCCAATGCATAGCATAAGCAGTTTCTTCCAATTTTATCATATTGGAAACATAGAGAGGTGGAGATATAGTTCCTCTCTCATAATAATTGCAAGTAGGAGCAGAAAGCACATGCATATTATATTCATCAAAATTATCACGTGCAACGGTAAAAGGAAACCCATCAATATAATCCTTAATAAGGGCAAACTTCTCCGATATAGTGTACTCAGGAGAATTCAAAAAGATAATAGGACTATCATGTGTGGGTGAAATAGAAACAATTTCATGTTTAACATAAGGAACTATAGTAAGTTCATCTCCATAAGCATAATTCATATTGGCATCTTGGCCACAAGCATAGCAAGCATCATCAAAAAGGGATATTTCAAGAGAATCAGCGGGATCATAACAATCATCATAGCAATCATCCTTCGGTGAGCACGAAGGGAAATTAAACAATGTATGAGTTGAAGAGTTACTATCATTAGAAGGTGGGCACGGGTAACTAATCCGCACTTCCTCCTTTTGTTCTTCGCTCTCCTCCTCATCTTTTTCATCCAATGAGCTCACAGTTTCATCAATTTCTTCTTCCATAGACTCCTACAAAATATTAGTCTCTTCTTGGACAGCGGGATAGTCCTCAATGTATGGTTCAACATAGGCATTAGACGCATAATTATCATAGCAATATTTAAATATGTCAAAATTTTCAGATTTGTAAAGAGTAGCATCATACGTTTCAATCAAAGAAGCAATTTCATAAGCACCCTTAAAAGCAACAAATTCTTCAATTTGTTGAACATCATAGTAACTGTAAACACCTTTAGCATACAAAGATACGATTCTATTATCACTAAACTCACATTGATAGGGAAGGTGTTTCTTAGGGTTTTCAGAACAACAAGTGATATCATATATTTCGCATAAATTCCAAGCATAGCATTGCAAATGATGAATTTGACCCAGCAAAATTTCCCCTTTTTCAGATATTCGGTGTCGCACATAACAAGCATGCTTATCTAAAGATTTGCCCTTAACTAAGCAATTGGGGTTTCAGCACGAGCACATAGGGATCGAAGATGATCCAAGTAATAATCTTCAGCAATGTGATAGATTTTGAGTGGTTCTTCAACCATTGGTTTAGTAGGTACAGCTAATTTTTTGGTATTTTGCGTTTCCTACCCATAACTAAAGATAGAAAACAACTAAGAACAGCAAAGAAAAATTACTTAGTGATAAAGAAAACAAGCACACCTGAGAATATTCACCCCATGCTATTGCTCCCCGGCAACGGCGCCAGAAAAAGGTCTTGATAACCCACAAGTATAGGGGATCACAACAGTTTTCGATAAGTAAGAGTGTCAAATCGAACGAGGAGCTAAAGGTAGAACAAATATTCCCTCAAGTTCTATCGACCACCGATACAACTCTATGCACGCTTGACGTTCGCTTTACCTAGAACAAGTACGAAACTGGAAGTACTTTGTAGGTGTTTTTGGATAGGTTTGCAAGATAATAAAGAGTACGTAAATAAAAAGTAGGGGATGTTTAGATAAAGACACAACTAAGTTAGTTTTAGTAAAGATGTTTTTGTTACGAGAAAGTTATTTGTCCCTAGGCAATCGATAACTAGACTGGTAATCATTATTGCAATTTTATATGAGGGAGAGGCATAAGCTAACATACTTTCTCTACTTGGATTATATGCACTTATGATTGGAACTCTAGCAAGCATCCGCAACTACTAAATATAATTAAGGTAAAACCCAACCATAGCATTAAAGCGTCAAGTCCTCTTTATCCCATACGCAACAACCCCCTTACTCGGGTTTGTGTTTCAGTCACTCACGCAACCCACTATCAGTGAATCATGAACGTATTGCAACACCCTACAGTGGGGATCCCTCACGCTTGCGCAACACGGAGAGCACCATAAGACAACACCAATAATAAAACATGCAACTCAAAACCAATCTTGATCATCAAATAGCCCATAGGACAAAACGGATCTACTCAAACATCATAGGATAGCCATACATCATTAGGTAATAATATATAGCATTGAGCACCATGTTTAATTAGATATTATAGCAGGTAAGAGAGAGGTTACACCACTGCATAGAGGGGGAAGAGTTGGTGATGATGGCGGTGAAGTTGTTGGTGAAGATTGTGGTGATGATGATGGCCCCTAGTGGCACTCCGGTGCCACCGGAAGTGAGGGGGAGAGAGCCCCCCTCCTTCTTCTTCATTGACCTCCTCCGTAGATGGGAGAAGGGTTTCCTCTCTGGTCCATGGCCTCCATGGCATGGGAGGGGCGAGAGTCCCTCCAAGATTGGATCTGTCTCTCTGTCTCTCTCTATTTCTCTGTTCTCAGATTCTTCCCTTTCACCATTTCTTATATTCCTGGAGGTTCCTTACTCCGATTGGGCTGAAATTTTAAGACGATATTTATCCGGATATTAGCTTTCTTGCGGCGAAAGAAGGGAATCAAACGCCTTACGGGGTGGCCACGAGGGCTCAGGGCGCGTCTGCCCCGTCGTGCCCCCCTTGGGCATCATCTCGCGTGGATTTTTCTTCCCAAAAATCATATATATTCCAAAAAAAATCTCTGTCAGTGTTTATCTCGTTTGGACTCCATTTGATATGGATTTACTGTGAAACAAAAAACATGCAACAAACAGGAACTGGCACTGGGCACTGGATCAATATATTAGTCCCAAAAATAGTATAAGAAGTTGCCAAAAGTATATGAAAGTTGTAGAATATTGGGATGGAACAATCAAAAATTATAGATACGACGGAGGCGTATCAGTGGGTATGTCTTGTCCATTGTGTCCCTAAGAAGGGAGGTATTACTGTCATTCCTAATGATAAAGATGAGTTGACCCCGCAAAGAATAATTACAGGTTATAGGATGGTAATTGATTTTCGCAAATTAAATAAAGCCACTAAAAAGATCATTACCCCTTACCTTTTATCGATCAAATGCTAGGAAGATTATCCAAACATACACATTTTTACTTTCTAGGTGGTTATTCTGGTTTATCTCAAATACCTGTGTCGGCCAATGATCAATCAAAGACTACTTCTACTTGCCCTTTTGCTACTTTGCTTATAGACGTATGCCGTTTGGTTTATGTAATGCACCTGCTACCTTGCAAACATGCATGATGGCTATATATTCTTTGACTTTTGTGAAAAGATTTGTGAGGTTTTCATGGATAATTTTTGTGTCAATGGATCCTCTTTTGATGATTGCTTAAGCAACCTTGACCAAGTTTTGCAGAGATATGAAGGAACTAATCTTGTCTTGAATTGGTAAAAGTGCCACTTTATGGTTAATGAAGGTATTGTCTTGGGGCATAAAGTTTCTGAAAGAGGTATTGAGGTTGATAAAGACAAGATTGATGCTATTGAAAAGATGCCATGTCCTAAGGACATCAAAGGTATAAGAAGTTTCCTTGGTCATGCCGGATTTTATAGGAGGTTCATTAAGGACTTCTCCAAAATTTCTCGGCCTCTGACTAATTTATTACAAAAAGATATACCATTTGTTTTTGATGATGATTGCGTAGAAGCATTTGAAATACTTAAGAAAGCATTGATCTCTACACCTATTGTTCAGCCACCTGATTGGAATTTACCCTATGAAATTATGTGTGATGCTAGTGATTATCCCGTAGGTGCTGTTCTAGGGAAAAGAGTTGATAAGAAATTAAATGTTATTCAATATGCTAGTAAAACTCTAGAAAGTGCTCAGAGAAATTATGCTACTACTGAAAAAGAATTCTTAGCAGTTGTATTTGCTTGTGATAAGTTCAGACCTTATATTGTTGATTCTAATGTAACTATTCACACGGATCATGCTGCTATTAAATACCTTATGGAAAAGAAAGATGCTAAACCTAGACTTATTAGATGGGTTCTCTTGCTACAAGAATTTGATTTCCATATTATTGATAGAAAGGGAGCTAAGAACCCCGTTGCAAACAACTTGTCTAGGTTAAAAAATGTTCTTGATGACCCACTACCTATTGCTGATAGCTTTCCTGATGAACAATTAGATGTCATAAATGCTTCTCATACTGCTCCACAGTATGCTGATTATGCTAATTACATTGTTGCTAAATTTATACCAACTAGTTTCACATACCAGCAAAACAAGAAGTTCTTCTATGATTTGGGACATTACTTTTGGGATGAACCAAACCTTTATAAAGAAGGAGTAGATGGTGTTATTAGACATTGTGAACCTGAGCATGAACAGGAACATATCCGACGCAAGTGTCACTCCAAGGCTTATGGAGGACACCATGCTGGAGATAGAACTGCACATAAGGTATTACAATCTGGTTTTTATTGGCCTACTCTCTTCAAGGATGCCCGTAAGTTTGTCTAATCTTGTGATGAATGTCAAAGAATTGGTAATATTAGTAGACGTCAAGAAATGCCTATGAATTATTCACTTGTTATTGAACCATTTGATGTATGGGGCTTTGATTATATGGGACCTTTTCCTTCCTCCAATGGATACACACATATTTTAGTTGTTGTTGATTATGTTACTAAGTGGGTAGAAGCTATTCCAACTAGTAGTGCTGATCATAACACCTCTATTAAGATGCTTAAAGAAGTTATTTTTCCAAGGTTTGGAGACCCTAGATATTTAATGGCTGATGGTGGTTCACATTTTATTCATGGTGCGTTCTGTAAAATGCTTGCTAAATATGATGTTAATCATAGAATTGTATCTCCTTATCACCCTGAGTCTAGTGGTCAAGTAGAATTGAGTAATAGAGAACTCAAATTAATTTTGCAAAAGACTGTTAATAGATCTAGAAAGAATTGGTCCGAGAAACTTGATGATGCATTATGGGCCTATAGAACTGCATATAAAAATCCTATGGGTATGTCTCCGTATAAAATGGTTTACGGAAAAGCTTTCACTTACCTCTCGAACTAGAACATAAAGCTTATTAGGCTATTAAAGAGCTCAACTATGATTTCAAACTTGCCGGTGAGAAGAGGTTATTTGATATTATCTCACTTGATGAATGGAGAACCCAAGCCTATGAGAATGCCAAATTATTTAAAGAAAAAGTTAAAAGATGGCATGACAAAAGGATACAAAAGCGTGAGTTTAATGTAGGTGATTATGTATTGCTAAAGGTGTATCGAGGAGGTCTTTGTGTAGCTTATCGTTTAAGATTTTTTGCAGGAAAATTTCTCTCTAAATGGGAAGGTCCTTGCGTTATCGAGGAGGTCTATCGTTCCAGTGCCATAAAAATCAACAACTTCGAAGGCACAAATCCGAAGGTGGTGAACGGTCAAAGAATTAAACATTATATCTCAGGTAATCCTATAAATGTTGAAACCAATGTTATTGAAACCGTAACCCCGGAGTAATACATAAGGGACACTTTCCGGAACGTTTCAGAACAGTTCGAAACAGTCCGAACATAAAGGAATAGGTATGTGGTACGGTAAGTAAACCGACTCCAAAACAGTTCAAATGGCAATTTTCTTCCCTTTTGGAATATTTAGAAAAATAGAAAAATAAGAAGTAGTCCGGGAAGGACACGAGGGCTCCACGAGGGTGGAGGGCGCGCCCCCTGCCTCATGGGCACCTCATGTGCTCTCTGGACTCTGTTTTCTTACACGATACGTATTTTGGTTGGTAAAAATTCATTATATAATCTCCCGAAGGTTTTGACTCCCGTATCACGCAATTATCCTCTATTTGTGTTTCGAGCTGTTGCTACTGCAGATTAGAGGAAGATGTCTTCGCAAGAGTCAGTCAAGGAGAGTCGGGTGTCTCATTCGGCACCGAGATCAATGACAAACAACAAGGTTGACCACTTTGGGCCAGCAACGGAGGAAGAGATGGAGGATGATTTGAAGATAATAGAAGCCTTGGAGGAGGATCAAGAAGTCACTTCTTGCTTCCGAGCTGGATTCACCATGGGGGAACTGCAGAGCTCGGCTATTCCAAACTTGGTTATCCCTTCCAATGTTAGATTTCTTTCTTATGAGAATATGAAAAAGAGTGTCACTGGTTCTCTCGCAGCTATGCAGCACCCTTGGGTGCAGGGAGCTTTGGGTGTTACAGGAGAACTTCGAAAGGAAATAATGGACCTCAAGCAGCAAGTCAATAAGCTCGAGGAGGAGTATCGTATCGTGAGGGGCATCATCGCCAAGAATATCACATCACCATCCCCGAAAAAGGAAACATAATCACATGGGTATGGGAACTCCCCTTGGCAACTGCCAAGCTTGGGGGAGTGCCCCGGTATCGTATCACCATCACTTTTATCTTTACTGTTTTTCTTAGTTCGATCCTTTTGATAATATTTTGATCTAGTAGAATAATAGTTTTTAGTATGATCCAGTTGTGAGTTTTTCTTTATGATCCTTCTATGTAATCGAGTCCGTGAGCTATATATAATAAAGATTAGTGTTGAGTCAAGGGCTTGATTATTTTGCCATGATCTTAAGTGAATAAAAGAAAAGCGAAATAAATAAAAAGAAACAAAGAGATCATATGGATCTTATGGAGAGTAATGAGCTCACATAGAAAAAGTATGATGAATAAATGTTGTTGAGAGTTGACAAACATAGTTTTGGTGATCGTTGCAATTAATAGGAAGTAATAAAGAAAGAGAGGTATTCACATATAAATATACTATCTTGGACATCTTTTATGATTGTGAGCACTCATTAAAATATGAGATGCTAAAAGAGTTGACGTTGGACAAGGAAGACAACGTAATGGGTTATGTTTCCTTACATCTGAGATAAATTATATTGTCTTGGATCATCCAACATGATTGAGCTTGCCTTTCCCCCTCATGCTAGCCAAATCCTTTGCACCAAGTAGAGATACTACTTGTGCTTCCAAACACCCTAAAACCAGTTTTGCCATGAGAGTCCACCATATCTACCTATGGATTGAGTAAGATCCTTTAAGTAAGTTGTCATCGGAGCAAGCAATAAAAATTGCTCTCTAAATATGTATGATTGATTGGTGTGGAGGAAATAAGCTTTATACGATCGTGTGATATGGAAGAAATAAAAGTGATAGACTGCATAATAAAGGTCCATATCACAAGTGGCAATATAAAGTGACATTCTTTCGCATTAAGATTTTGTGCATCCAACCATAAAAGCACATGACAACCTCTACTTCCCTCTGCGAAGGGCCTATCTTTTACCTTTATCTCCTACCTTACATAAGAGTCATGGTGATCTTCACCCTTCCATTTTACATTTTATCTTTTGGGAAGCACAACATGTTGGAAGGATCCTGGTATATATGGCTAATTGGATTGAGTTTTCATGAACTATTATTGTTGACATTACCCTTGAGGTAAAACGCTGGGAGGCAAAACTATAAGCCCATATCTTTCTCTGTGTCCGATTAAAATTCCATGACCATAAGTATTGCGTGAGTGTTAGCAATGGTGAAATACTATATGATAGTTGAGTATGTGGACTTGTTGAAAAGCTCTTATATTGACTCTTTCCTATGTTATGATAAATTGTAATTGCTCCAATGACTGAGATTATAGTTTGTTAGTTTTCAATGAAGTTTATGATTCATACTTGAAATTTTGATTGAATTGTTACTCTAGCATAAGAGATCATATGAGAAGAATTATACAAGTTGCTGTTCTAAGAAAGATCATGATGCCCTCATGTCCGTATTCTATTTTTATCGACGCCTCTATCTCTAAACATGTGGACATATTTTTCGATTTCGGCTTTCGCTTGAGGACAAGCGAGGTCTAAGATTGGGGGAGTTGATACGTCCATTTTGCATCATGCTTTTATATCGATATTTATTGCATTATGGGCTTTTATTACGCATTATGTCACAATTCTTATGCCTATTCTCTCTTATTTTACAAGGTTTACATAAAGAGGGACAATGCCGGCAGCTGGGATTCTGGGGAGGAAAAGGAGCAAATATTAGAGACCTATTCTGCACACCTCCAAAAGTCCTGAAACTTCACGAAAGTCATTTTCAAAATATATAATAAATACTGAGCGCAAGAAGTTCACCACGGGGGCCACACCCTGCCCACGAGGGTGGGGGCGTGCCCTACCCCCTGGGTGCACCGCCTACCTCGTGGGCCCCCTGGTGGCCCTCCGATGGCCATCTTCTGCTCTATGGAGTCTTTCGATGAGGAAAAAATCATAATCCATCTTCCCGGACGAGATTCCGCCGCCACGAGGGGGAACCTTGGCGGAACCAATCTAGGGCTCTAGCGGAGCTGTTCTGCCGGGGAAACTTCCCTCCGGGAGGGGGAAATCTTCGCCATCGTCATCACCAATGCTCCTCTCATCAGGAGATGGCAATCTCCATCAACATCTTCACCAGCACCATCTCCTCTCAAAACCCTAGTTCATCTCTTGTATCCAATTCTTCTCTCCAAGTCCGGGATTGGTACTTGTGGGTTGCTGGTAGTGTTAATTACTCCTTGTAGTTGATGCTAGTTGGTTTATTTGGTGTAAGACCATATGTTCAGATCCTATATGCATATTAATACCCATCTGATTATGAACATGAATATGCTTTGTGAGTAGTTACGTTTGTTCCTAAGGACATGGGAGAAGTCTTGCTATTAGTAGTCATGTGAATTTGGTATTCGTTCGATATTTTGATGAGATGTATGTTGTCTCTCCTCTAGTGGTGCTATGTGAACGTCGACTACATGACACTTCACCATTATTTAGGCCTAGAGGAAGGCATTGGGAAGTAATAAGTAGATGATGGGTTGCTAGAGTGATAGAAGCTTAAACCCTAGTTTATGCGTTGCTTCGTAAGGGGCTGATTTGGATCCATATGTTTCATGCTATGGTTAGGTTTACCTTAATACTTTTGTTTTAGTTGCGGATGCTTGCAATAGAGGTTAATCATAAGTGTGATGCTTGTCCAAGAAAGGACAGCACCCAAGCACCGGTCCACCCACATACCAAATTATCAAAGTACCGAACGCGAATCATATGAACGTGATGAAAACTAGCTTGACGATATTCCCATGTGTCCTCAGGAGTGTTTTACATCATATAAGAGTTTGTCCAGGCTTGTCCTTTGCTACAAAAAGGATTGGGCCACCTTGGTGCACTTATTTACTTTTGTTACTTGTTGCTCGTTACCAATTATGTTATCACAAAACTATCTGTTACCTATTATTACAGTGCTTGCAGAGAATACCTTGCTGAAAACCGCTTATCATTTCCTTCTGCTCCTCGTTGAGTTCGACACTCTTTCTTATCAAAAGGACTACGATCCCCTATACTTGTGGGTCATCAATACATCAAGTGCTCTGAAATCCATAAAAGTACTCAATTCGATAAAACAAAATCTCAAAGGGAGAACTCAATTCATCACAACAAGATAGAGAGGGGAAAACACCATATGATCCAACTATATTAAAAAAAGCCCGCGATACATCAAGATCGTTGAAGGAAATATGCCCTAGAGGCAATAATAGAGTTGTTATTTTATATTTCCTTATATCGTGCCAAATTTTTATTGTTCATGCTAGAATTGTATTAACCGGAAACTTGATACATGTGTGGATACACAGACAAAAGACCGTGTCCCTAGTAAACCTCTACTAGACTAGCTCGTTAATCAAAGATGGTTAAGTTTCCTAACCATAGGCATGTGTTGTCATTTGATGAACGGGATCACATCATTAGGAGAATGATGTGATGGACAACACCCATCTATTAGCTTAGCATAATGATTGTTAAGTTTTATTGTTTTTTGCTTTCTTTATGTCATATACATATTCCTTTGACTATGAGATTATGCAACTCCCGGATACCGGAGGAATACCTTGTGTGCTATCAAACATCACAACGTAACTGGGTGATTATAAATATGCTCTACAGGTATCTCCGAAGGTGTTTGTTGGGTTGGCATAGATCGAGAATAGGATTTGTCACTCCGTGTATCGGAGAGGTATCTCTAGGCCCTCTCGGTAAGGTACATCATAATAATCCTTGCAAGCAATGTGACTAATGAGTTAGTTGCGGGATGATGCATTACGAAACGATTAAAGAGACTTGCCGAGAACGAGATTGAACTAGGTATGGAGATACCAACGATCGAATCTCGGGAAAGTAACATACCGATGATAAATGGAATAACATATGTTGTCATTACGGTACGACCGATAAAGATCTTCATAGAATATGTGGGAACCAATATGAGCATCCAGGTTCTGCTATTGGTTATTGACCGGAGAGGTGTCTCGGTCATGTTGTAGCGACCAGACCTCAAACGATATGATCTCTGTGCTCCGGTGTCATCCCTGGATCAGTAATGCGGACACCACAAAGTACTCGGAGGATTTATAGCAAAGTAGCAATCACACACTTATTACATCGAGTGTCTCAAAAGAGAACTTATTACAATAAATATGGCTTAAGGCCATCTAATAACGATAACAGCGGAAGGTTTGGAAGATAAGTGAGTCCATCAACTCCAACGGCATCACTGAGTATAGAACCACGACCTAAAAACTCCTTAATCTTCGTCTAAAAAGTCTGCAACACTAACGTTGCAGCCTGAAAACGGGTCAGCACATGGAATATGCTGGCAAGGTAACACATACAGAGTAATGGAATGCAACAGCTATACTATATGCATATTTGGCTGGTGGAAAGCTCTATGGTTACAGTTTTTGCGTAAAGCCAATTTTTCCCTACTTCAAAGGAATAAAATTTATTTAACTATCATGGTAGTTGTTAAACATTGAGAATGGTTAACAGCATTCTCAATCCCAATTAAGCATCATCATTAAACATAACTCAACAAAATTAATTTAGAGTAACATGTTGAGATTCACATGATAATCTAGTGCTAGATACTCGAGATGTCCATAACCGGGGACACGGCTAATCATGATTAGTTTGTTACACTCTGCAGAGGTTTGCGCACTTTTCCCCACAAGACTCGATCGCCTCCGTTTGGTTTCTCGCACTACAGGGTGTTTGAGAAGACGGATGACCGAGACATAGTCTTTCAGAAGCTCTAGCACCTTACGATCGGGTAGACCGTACCACCTATATCCCCTACATCTGCTAGTCTACCACTGTAAGAGTTCGCACAACTTAGTCAACTATGCTAGAGCCCATAATAGCTTGTGGCTGCACACGGAAGTTTCTAGTATGAATAGTCTTATGATCCCTTTGAGCCTGGGTGGCGGTCCAAAAGAAAAACAGGCAAGTCCTGAAATACCCAGGTGCCTCAATCCACCCAGATGTGTGTTTAAGTTGCCACCTTAGATAAACCATTAATTATCGGTCTCACATCTGTCAATGGATTTCACTCACCCAATCCACGTCTACTAGCATAGCATGGCATGATAAGCAAACGTAGAAGTAACTCCCAAAGGTTTGAAAATAAACTGGTAATAGGTACTACCTCATCTACTTCCCATCCCACAATTTAATTAGATCCTAATCATGCAATGTGTGAGGATTGATCTAATGCAATAAAACTGGGTATTAGAAAAGGTATGATCAAAGTGTTACTTGCCTTGCTGATGATCCGGGAAACCTAGCGATTCGAAGTAACAAGCGGCGCACTCCGGGTACTCTATCGCAAACAAACAAACAAGCATACAATAAGAACTCATCTAATGCACAGGTAAAACTCAAATAAGAGATCTAACCAGAAGGTTCAACTTAAGAACTCCGGTTGGCAAAATAATCAAATCGAATGAAGCAACGAAAGTCAAACGGCGAAAGAAAACAACTTCGTTCTAGCAATTTTATAGTAGCAAAATCTTGTTTAGGTTAGTTAAACGGATAGAGGGGTTCGAGAAGAATCCCTAGGCGCTTGAATCGCCTGATTCCGATAAATGAGCGAATAGTTAAACTAAAACGAAAATCGGATCAGAAATCGCGATCAGATTAACGAAGAACATTCACTAAACGATGAACGCGTTCGTTAAAACGAACGAATCGGTGAACGTTCACTAATTAAGTAAACCAGAGAAATAAACCGATCTAGGGTTTTGAAAAAAAACCGAGGCGGTTTCTTAAAAAAACCGAACGGCGAACGGCGGCGGCTATACCTCCGGCGAGGTACTCCGGCGGGAGGGGTGGGGCTCCGGCGGCGGCGGCGGCTATGCGGGGCGGCGGGGCGGCTCGGCAGCGGCAGCGGCGGTGGCGGCGTGCGGCATGCGGCGGCGGCGGCAGCAGGCGGTGGGGCAGCTGCGGCTGGCGGGCGGCGGGGCGGGGTGAGGTGAGGGCGGCGGGGTGGCATGGTATTTAAGAGAAGGTGGGTGCTGCCTTGGGGAGGGGGTCGGGCGGCGGCGAGGCGGCTCCGGCTCGGACTCCTCCCGAGTCCGGCGGCTGCTCAAGCGGGAGGCGGTGGCGGCTGGGCCGGCCTGGCTCGTCTGGGCCCTTGGCCCAGTCGGGCGCGGGGTTTTTTTATATATATTCCACTCGGAAGAAAAGAAAAAAAGAAATACTAAACGGGCTCCAAAAATTCCGAAATAAATTTTCACGGGCTTCAAAAATCAAGCCTCACGAGGTTTTGGGACCTAAATGCAATTTTGAAAAACGCACTTTTTTCCTAATTCAAATAAAACACCAAAAAAACTCCGAAATAAAATCTTATTTGATTTTATTATTAAATCCTCAATATTTCCTTATTTTGGGAAAGTCATTTTATTCCCTCTCTCTTCTTTTTGTAGTAGAAATAATTGATGATAAAATAAATAAAACCAAATGATCCTATTCTCAAAATTTGAGAGAACTCAAATATGAAAATATCGAAATCCCCAACTCTCTCCGTGGGTCATTGAGTTGCGTAGAATTTCTAGGATCAACCAAAATGCAAAAGAAATATGATATGCATTGATGATCTAATGTATAACATTACAAATTGAAAATTTGGGATGTTACACATGTCTACATAGTTCTCGAACCCGTAGGGTCCGCAAGCTTAACGTTAGATGATGATTTTGTATTATATGAGTTATGTGATTTGGTGACCAAAATGTTGTTCGGAGTGCCAGATAAGATCACGGACATGATGAGGACTCTCTAAATAGTCGAGAGGTAAAGATTCATATATTGGACGATGATATTCGGACACCAGAAGTGTTCTGAGGGTACCGGGTGCATATCGGGTCACCGGAAGGGGTTCCAGGCATCCCCCCGACAACTACATGGGCCTTAATGGGCCAAGAGGGTGACAGACCAGCCCCTCAGGGGCTGTTGTGCCCCTCCCATATGGGATGGCCAAATTGGAGTAGAAAGTGGAGGGAGGAAAGGAAAAAGGGAATATGATTACCCCTTCCCCCTCTTCCCTTCCTACTCCGAACAGGAATAGGAAAGGGGGGAGGCCGAATTGGGAGGCACCCAAGTAGGATTCCTCCAACTTGGGTGCCCCCTTGGCTACCTCTCCTCCCCTCCAACGTATATATAGGAAGTGGGGCACAGCTAGAATACGCACCAACAATTGTTAGCCGTGTGTGGCGCCCCCCTCCACAGTTTACGCCTCCGGTCATATCTTCGTAGTGCTTAGGTGAAGCCCTGCGCAGATCACTTCACCATCACCATCACCACACCATCATGCTGACGGAACTCTCCCTCGACACTTTGCTGGATCAAGAGTTCGAGGGACGTCATCGAGATGAACATGCATAGGACTCAAAGGTGTCATACGTTCGGTGCTTGATCGGTCGGATCGAGAAGAAGTTCGACTATATAAACCGCGTTGTCAAACACTTCCGCTTACGATCTACGAGGGTACATAGACACACTCTCCCCCTCTCGTTGCTATGCATCTACTAGATAGATCTTGCGTGAGCTTAGCAATTTTTTTTTAAATTGCATGCTACATTCCCCAACAATCATGCCATCTCAAGAACACGAGGGAGAGAGAGAGAAAGAGAGAGAGAGAGAGAGATATTAAACACATAGCTACACGTGAGGAAGTCCTGGATTAAGGTGTCCTCGGGTGTCCGGCCCGAGTTATAGGCCGTACTGATCGCCTGTGAAGATACAAAGCAGAAGGCCTTCCCCCGTGTACGGATGGGACTCTCCTTTGCGTGGATGGTAAGATTGGCGTCTGGATGTATAGATTTCTTCTTATGTAAACCGACCCTGCACAACCCTAGGCCCGTCCAGTGTCTATATAAACAGGAGGGTTTAGTCTGTAGAGGCTATCAGAATTCATATAGGCTAAACTTCTAGGTTTTAGCCATTACGATCACGAGGTAGATCAACTCTTGTAACCCGTATAGTCATCAAAGTTAATCAAGCAGGACGTAGGGTTTTACCTCCATCAAGAGGGCCCGAACCTGGGTAAACATCGTGTCCCTATCATCAGATAGCCGAACCCGCCTCAGGGTACAAACTCCGAACTCTCAAGGTCTGCATCTGGTGAGCACAACTAGGAATCTGCCATCCTAGCCCTGCAGGTCCTCGGTTCCCCGTCCGGCCTTTGCTCTTAAATGAGGCCTTGGACTTAATGCGATCCCTCGCTGTCGGTGTCAAAACCGGCGGATCTCGGGTAGGGGGTCCCGAACTGTGCGTCTAGGACGGATGGTAACAGGAGGCAAGGGACACGAAGTTTTACCTAGGTTCGGGCCCTCTTGATGGAGGTAAAACCCTACGTCCTGCTTGATTAATATTGATGATATGGGTAGTACAAGAGTAGATATACCATGAGATCGGAGAGGCTAAACCCTAGAAGCTAGCCTATGGTATGATTGTTGTTCTGTATGTTGTCCTACGGACTAAAACCCTCCGGTTTATATAGACACCGGAGAGGTTTAGGGTTACACAAAGTCGGTTATAATGGTAGGAGATCTACATATCTGAGGGAGTCCTGGATTATGGGGTGTTCGGATAGCCGGACTATACCTTCAGCCGGACTCCTGGGCTATGAAGATACAAGATTGAAGACATCGTCCCGTGTCCGGAAGGGACTTTCCTTGGCGTGGAAGGCAAGCTTGGCGATACGGATATGTAGATCTCCTACCATTGTAACCGACTCTATGTAACCCTAACCCTATCCGGTGTCTATATAAACTGGAGGGTTTTAGTGCGTAGGACAACGTATACATCAACAATCATACCGTAGGCTAGCTTCTAGGGTTTAGCCTCCTCGATCTTGTGGTAGATCTACTCTTGTACTACCCATATCATCAATATTAATCAAGCAGGACATAGGGTTTTACCTCCATCGAGAGGGCCCGAACCTGGGTAAAACTTCGTGTCCCTTACCTCCTGTTACCATCTGGCCTAGACACACAGTTCGGGACCCCCTACCCGAGATCCGCCGGTTTTGACACCGACATTGGTGCTTTCATTGAGAGTTCCTCTGCGTCGTCGCTATTAGGCTCGATGGCTCCTACAATCATCAATAGCGATGCAGTCCAGGGTGAGACCTTCCTCCCCGGACAGATCTTCGTCTTCGGCGGCTTCGCACTGTGGGCCAATTCACTTGGCCATCTGGAGCAGATCGAAAGCTATGCCCCTGGCCGTCAGGTCAGATTTGGAAGTTTAAACTACACGGATGACGTCCGCGGGGACTTGATCCTCGACGGATTCGAGCCACTGCCGAGCGCGCCGCATTGTCCCGACGAGCATGATCTAGCTCTGTCGCTGAACAGTGCCCTGGAGGCCGCACCCGCATCGGCTTCGACCCTTAATTCGGAGCCAACCGCGCCAATCGAGGATGGGTGGTTAGATGCCGCCTCGGGGGCTGCGATCCCAACAGCGATTGAGCCAAAACACCAGCCCCGTACTCTGCGAGACTCATGACTCCAAGGAGCCGGACTCCTCTACGGACTCCGAACACTCCGCGCCCCTGCCGATCGAATCTGATTGGGCGCCGATCATGGAGTTCACTGCCGCGGACATCTTTCAGCACTCGCCTTTCGGTGATATCCTAAAGTCACTGGAGTCTCTCTCTTTATCAGGAGAGCCCTGGCCAGACTACGGTCAGCAAGGTTGGGGTACGGACGATGAAGAAATTCAAAGCCCACCCACCACCCACTTTGTAGCCACTGTTGACGACTTAACCGACATGCTCGACTTTGACTCCGAAGACATCGACGGTATGGACGCCGATGAAGGAGATGTTGAAGAACCAGCGCCTACTAGGCCCTGGAAAGCCACCTCGTCATATGACATATACATGGTGGACACCCCAAAAGAGCTAGATGGCGATAGAACAGCGGAGGATGACCCCTCCAAGAAACAGCCTAAGCGCCGGCGTCAGCAGCGCCGCTCAAAATCCCGCCAAAACAAACACGGTGATTCCAGCACGGGAGATAATAATACTCCGGAAAGCGCCAAAGAAAACCCCCTCCAGCAAGATTTAGCATAGGAGGATGGAGAAACCAGCCCTCATGAGAGTGCGGCAGACAGAGAGGTCGAGGACGATAATTATATGCCTCCCTCCAAAGACGAGGCAAGCCTCGACGACGACGAATTCGTCGTGCCAGAGGATCCCGTCGAGCAAGAGGGTTTTCAAAGCAGGCTTATGGCCACGGCAAGAAGCCTCAAGAAAAAACAGCAACAGCTTAGAGCTGATCAAGATTTGCTGGTCGACAGATGGACCGAAGTCCTTGCGGCCGAATAGTATAAACTCGAACGCCCCGCCAAGAGCTACCCAAAGCGCAGGTTGCTACCCCGATTAGAGGAGGAAGCACTTGATGCGGCCGACCGGCCACCTCGTGGCCGCGACAGAGAGGCCTCCCAGCCCTCTACTCAAGCCGCACCCCGTACCAAGGCACGGGAATATGTGCCGGACTTATGAGACATGTTGGAGGACAAGGCAAGGCAAACACGCTCGATCTAAGGATCGCGTGGGCGCCCCACGGCTCGAGACGGTAACCGTCACGCCGGCCACAAATTCGGCAGGGCCGAACACAGCTCATTGGAGCTACGTCATGATATCGCCCAGTACAGAGGCGCCGCACACCCACTATGCTTTACAGATGAAATAATGGATCATCAAATCCCCGAGGGTTTCAAACCCATAAACATCGAATCATATGATGGAACAACAGAACCTGCGGTATGGATCGAGGATTATCTCCTTCATATCCACATGGCCCGCGGCGATGATTTCCACGCCATCAAATACCTCCCACTCAAGCTTAAAGGACCAGCTCGGCATTGGTTTAACAGCTTTCCAACAGGATCAATCAATTGTTGGGAGGACCTGGAAGCCGCATTCCTCGACAATTTCCAGGGCACTTATGTGCGACCCCCAGACGCCAATGACCTAAGTCACGTAATTCAGCAGCCAGAGGAATCGGCCAGGCAATTCTGGACACGGTTCCTAACAAAGAAAAATCTAATAGTCGACTGTCCGGACGCTGAGGCCCTAGCAGCCTTCAAGCACAATATCCGTGACGAGTGGCTGGCCCGGCACCTTGGACAGGAAAAGCCGAAATCTATGGCAGCACTCACGACACTCATGACCCGCTTTTGCGCGGGAGAAGATAGCTGGCTTGCTCGTAGCAACAATATGACCAAAAACCCTGGTAATTCGGACACCAGGGACAGTAGTGGTAGATCACGTTGCAACAAGCAGAAGCGCCACATTAACGGCAACAATGCTGAGGATACGGCAGTTAATGCCGGATTCACAGGCTCTAAATCCGTCAGCGGAAAAAGCCATTCAAAAGGAATCCTAGGGGCCCGTCCAGTTTGGAGCGAATACTCGACCGCTTGTGCCAGATACATGGCACCCCCGAAAAGCCGGCCAATCACACCAACAGGGATTGTTGGGTGTTCAAGCAGGCAGGCAAGTTAAACACCGAAAATGAAGACAAGGGGCTGCATAGCGATGACGACGAGGAGCCCCGGCCGCCGAACAACAGTGGACAGAAGGGTTTTCCCCCACAAGTACAGACGGTGAACATGATATACGCAACCCACGTCCCCAAAAGGGAGTGGAAGCGCGCGCTAACGGACGTATACGCGGTAGAGCCAGTCGCCCAAAAGTTCAACCCATGGTCCTCCTGCCCGATCACCTTTGATCGAAGGGACCATCCCACTAGCATCCGTTATGGAGGATTCGCCGCATTGGTCCTAGACCGAATCATTGACGGATTTCATCTCACTAGAGTCCTTATGGACGGCGGTAGCAGCCTGAACCTGCTTTACCAGGATACAGTGCGGAAAATGGGCATAGATCCCTCGAGGATTAAGCCCACCAAAACGATATTTAAAGGCGTAATACCAGGGGTAGAGGCCAACTGTATGGGCTCAGTTACACTTGAAAGTGGTCTTCGGATGTCTGGATAATTTCTGAAGCGAGGAGTTAATCTTCGACATAGTCCCATTTCGCAGTGGTTATCACGCACTGCTCGGGCGAACCGCATTCGCTAGGTTCAATGCGGTACCGCACTACGCATACCTTAAGCTCAAGATGCCAGGCCCTCGAGGAGTAATTACGGTCAATGGAAACACCGAACGCTCCCTCCGAATAGAGGAGCACACGGCGGCCCTTGCAGCGGAAGTACAAAGCAGCCTCTCCAGGCAGTTCTCCAGTCCGACCACTAAATGACCGGACACCGTCAAGCGCGCCCGGCGTAACCTACAACAGGACCGCCTAGCACGATCCGAGCAGGCGTAGCAATGCGGCCCCAACCCCAACCCTCATAAAAAGGCGACGCCAGTACTTCGCGTCCATAACTACGCCCTAGAGATACCATGGGTACAGGGGGAGGGGCACCATCACGGCACACCCAAAAATACGGCTTAAACCGTACCAGGGGCTGCCGATTTCTTTTTATTTTTCTCTTACATTCAGGACTCCATCCTTCGGAAGGCCTGTTCGGCAGTTCAATTGCCGCACAAACGATGCAAGAACCAGGGAAGCAGACAAGCCACGCCGCAGTACGGAACTTCCAGGTGGTCTCGATCACTAGCAGTATACCTGTTCCGCATACTATTCCGCAGCTTGCCCCTGGATAAGACATGATAACTAGTCCAACCTTGCACTTATCGCATTATTTGTATCGTTTTGCTTTGATCGCATCCCTTTTTAACAAACAATGCATAGCTTTTGTCTATTTTTGCATTACCTTTTTTTTCCTTTTATATATGTTCCTTAATGACATGTTGCACCCGTACACGTTGGTACGGCCAAAATACACCAGGGGCTTTAGTACCCCTCAATATGGTGTGAGAAGTCCGAACACTTTAACAAGCGCGGCACCCTGAACTTATAGCATTATATGCATCTGCTCAGAATCATGTCTTGGGTCAATAGTTGGGTTTTCCCGGCTCCTATGTTTTGGTGCCTTACGTTCCGCTATATCGGCTAAGGTAGCACTAGGAGAACCACTGCGATTGTGCCCCAGTTGAGCTGGGTCGAGCACCTCAATGGAGAAAGCTAAAACTGACTGTCATGATGAAGCAAGAGCTGGTCACTGTTCGAGAGGTTTTTCGAGTCCCTAAAGACTTATGCCGCTTAGGGTGAGGAGCCGGCTCTGTCCGGCCAAGGCATGGATAGCGCCTCGAACTCGGTCTTCCGAATACCAGGGGCTTCGCCGAAATTTAAAATTATACAATTCTATGGCTAAGTGAGAGTGTTCACGCATTATAGTCTGATTGCCTTGTTCGTTGGGCTGAGTGCCTCCCTCGAAGGACCCTAACATGGGAAAAAGAGCGCTCAGGTTTATCTCCGAACACCCCAGCACTAGCGGCACGGGGGCATAAGCCGACGACGCGCCATCCCTCAGAATTGATAAATAGCTGCACAGAAGGTAATATTTTAAATTCCAACAGCATTGCTTAGCGCATAGAAACAAGTTTTCAGCGCACAGGACAAAACGAGCAAGTTTCACTCAAAAATTACATCCCTAGAACATTCATCCGCCACAAGGCAGGCACCCTTCAGAACATCCTTATAGTAATTCTCGGGCTTGCGATGCTCTTTCCCCGGGAGTGGCCCGTCCTTCACCAGCTTCTCAGCATCCAGCTTGCCCCAGTGCACCTTAGCATGGGCAAGGGCCCTACGGGCACCTTCAATGCAGACGGAGCGCTTGATGACTTCGAGCCTTGGACAGGCCTCCACCAACCGCCGCACCAGCCCGAAATAGCTCCCACGCAGAGCCCCTCCAGGCCATAGCCAAACAATGAGGCCCTTCATGGCCTCCAGGCGCTCGACCAGTTGCTTCAGCTGGTCGCTCAGGGGCATGCGGTGTCTGGCCTCAGTATACTGAGACTAGAACACCTTCTCTGTCGACCTGCCCTCCTCGGCTCGGTAGAATGCGGCGGCATCAGATACACTCCGGGGAAGATCTGCGAACGCTCCTGGAGAGCTCCTGATTCGGCTAAGTAACAAGTAACTCACGTTTATGTGTTTGCTTTGCATAAAGAATGCCTTATCCGCCGCTATCTTCTTCACCTCATCCAACTACTGGACGGTCTTCTGGGATTCGGCCTTGGCAGACTTGGCGTTTTCAATAGCCACCGCAAGCTCGGACGCTCGCGTCTTTGAGTCAAGCTCCAAACTCTCATGTTTTTCGATTAGAGCCTGGAGCTCTTGCCGCACCTTGCCAACGTCGGCCTCATACTTCTCCCGCTCGGTGCGCTCCGAGGCCGCCCTCTTCTCGGCCTCGACCAGCGCCTGCTTAAGGGTCGCCACTTCAGACGTGGCCCCTAAAATAGCCATGAAAATCCAGTCATTCTTTGCAATTGCACCTTGATATATATATATATATATTTAAAAACATGGTATTTCTTACCCTCATTGTCCTTGAGCTGCTTCTTGAAACGCCCGAGCTCTTGCTCGGACCGCTCGAGGTTCCGCTTTAGCGTGTCCACTTCCGCAGTCAGTGCGGCGGACGCAAGCAGGGAAGCCTGCATATGCATATTGACTCATTTTTGTTAGACTCCTGCGAATTCTATTTGATCCTCTGTTTGGCTTTTCTTCCCGAACGCCAAACAGAGCATCAGGGGCTACTGTCTATGCGGTTCTATTATTTACACATTCTTCACTTACCTCAAAGCCTGTCAAAAGGATAGTACAAGCTTCAGTCAGTCCGCTCTTGGCGGACTGAACCTTCTGGACCACCGCACTCATAATAGTGCGGTGCTCCTCGTCGATGGAGGCGCCTTGGACGGGGGCCGCCGGCACGGTGGACTTGCTCCTCTTGGAAGGAGGTCCCCCGCCGGACTCTGGAACCTTTGAAGGTTCCGGAGCGGTGTCCGGCCTAGAGCCGGACTTGGAGCCCTGAGGGGTTTCATCCCCTTTACTCCTGGAGTCTGGGAGGTCGCCTTGCGACGCCTCTAGGACCACCTCCTCCCGGCTTGGAACCTCTTGGGACAACACTTCGGTGTCGACCGTAGGGCGGGGGGAGAAAGCCGTCGGAAGCGACTTCACATCCGATGAGTCCAGTGAGCCGCTCGACGACGCGTCGAGCCGTTCTTTGGGTGGGCTGCATAAACATATCCGACGTAAGGGAAAGCTGTGCAATAAACGAATACTATGAATTACTCTGGTATCCGGATACTTACGATTTTGCCAGGGGCTTGGCCCTGGGCTGCCACTCCTCTCCGCCGTCGGCGTCGGTGTAGTAGTCCGGAGGAAGGGTTTTCCCCTTCTTGGACCCTCAGGCCTCCCCAGAGAGGGTGGCCTTCCTTTTCTTCTCTCCTCCCGCTGGAGGGGGAGAGCTCTCCTCTTCTTCCTCCTCGTCTTCATGGGAGGAATGCGCCTCGGAACCATCGGATGATCGATCCGACACCTCCTGGCTGTTGGAAATATGCCCTAGAGGCAATAATAAATTGATTATTATTATATTTCCTTGTTCATGATAATCGTTTATTATCCATGCTAGAATTGTATTGATAGGAAACTCAGATACATGTGTGGATACATAGACAACACCATGTCCCTAGTAAGCCTCTAGTTGACTAGCTCGTTGATCAATAGATGGTTACGGTTTCCTGACCATGGACATTGGATGTCGTTGATAACGGGATCACATAATTAGGAGAATGATGTGATGGACAAGACCCAATCATAAGCATAGCACAAGATCATGTAGTTCGTATGCTAAAGCTTTTCTAATGTCAAGTATCATTTCCTTAGACCATGAGATTGTGCAACTCCCGGATACCGTAGGAGTGCTTTGGGTGTATCAAACGTCACAACGTAACTGGGTGACTATAAAGGTGCACTACAGGTATCTCCGAAAGTGTCTGTTGGGTTGGCACGAATCGAGACTGGGATTTGTCACTCCGTGTAAACGGAGAGGTATCTCTGGGCCCACTAGGTAGGACATCGTCATAATGTGCACAATGTGATCAAGGAGTTGATCACGGGATGATGTGTTACGGAACGAGTAAAGAGACTTGCCGGTAACGAGATTGAACAAGGTATCGGGATACCGACGATCGAATCTCGGGCAAGTGTCGTACCGATAGACAAAGGGAATTGTATACGGGATTGATTAAGTCCTTGACATCATGGTTCATCCGATGAGATCATCGTGGAACATGTGGGAGCCAACATGGGTATCCAGATCCCGCTGTTGGTTATTGACCGGAGATCGTCTCGGTCATGTCTGCATGTCTCCCGAACCCGTAGGGTCTACACACTTAAGGTTCGATGACGCTAGGGTTATAAAGGAAGTTTGTATGTGGTTACCGAATGTTGTTCGGAGTCCCGGATGAGATCCCTGACGTCACGAGGAGTTCCGGAATGGTCCGGAGGTAAAGATATATGTATGGGAAGTCCTGTTTTGGTCACCGGAAGAGTTTCGGGGTTTATCGGTAACGTACTGGGACCACCGGGAGGGTCCCGGGGGTCCACCAAGTGGGGCCACCAACCCCGGAGGCTTGCATGGGCCAAGAGTGGTGAGGGACCAGCCCCTTAGTGGGCTGGTGCGCCTCCCATGAGGGCCCATGGCGCCCAAGAGGTGGAAAGGGGGCAAACCCTAGGGGATATGGGCCTTAAGGCCCATATTGGTGCGCCTCCCTCTCCCATCCCATCTTGGCCGCCCCCTTGCCTCCCCATCTAGGGCTGCTGCCCCCTAGGGGTGGGAACCCTAGAGGGGGCGCAGCCCCTCCCCTTCCCTATATATATTGAGGCATTGGGCTGCCCATAACACACGTGATTCGATCTCTCGTTGGTGCAGCCCTGCATCTCTCTCTCCCTCCTCTTCTGTGGTGCTTGGCGAAGCCCTGCAGGATAGCCACGCTCCTCCACCACCACCACGCCGTTGTGCTGCTGCTGGATGGAGTCTTCCTCAAGCTCTCCCTCTCCCTTGCTGGATCAAGGCATGGGAGACGTCACCGGGCTGTAGGTGTGTTCAACGCGGAGGTGCCGTGCGTTCGGCACTTGGTCATCGGTGATTTGAATCACGACGAGTACGACTCCATCAACCCTGTTCACTTGAACGCTTCCGCTTAGCGATCTACAAGGGTATGTAGATGCACTCTCCTTCCCCTCGTTGCTAGTCTCTCCATAGATAGATCTTGGTGACACGTAGGAAAATTTTGAATTTATGCTATGCACCCCAAGACTGGCATCATGAGCTAGGTCTATTGCGTAGATTCTATGCACGAGTAGAACACAAAGTAGTTGTGGGCATTGATTTTGTTCAATATGCTTGCCTTTACTAGTCTTATCTTGATTCGGCGGCATCATGGGATGAAGCGGCCCGGACCAACCTTACACGTACTCTTACGTGAGACCGGTTCCACCGACTGACATGCACTAGTTGCATTAGGTGGCTGGCGGGTGTCTGTCTCTCCCACTTTAGTCGGATCGGATTCGATGAAAAGGGTCCTTATGAAGGGTAAATAGCAATTGGCATATCACGTTGTGGTCTTTGCGTAGGTAAGAAACGTTCTTGCTAGAAACCCATAGCAGCCACGTAAAACATGCAAACAACAATTAGAGGACGTCTAACTTGTTTTTGCAGGGTATGCTATGTGATGTGATATGGCCAAAGGATGTGATGAATGATATATGTGATGTATGAGATTGATCATGTTCTTGTAATAGGAATCACGACTTGCATGTCGATGATTATGACAACCGGCAGGAACCATAGGAGTTGTCTTAATTTATTTATGACCTGCGTGTCAACATAAACGTCATGTAGTTACTTTACTTTATTGCTAACCGTTAGCTGTAGTAGTAGAAGTAATAGATGACGTGACAACTTCATGGAGACACGATGATGGAGATCATGGTGTCATGCCGGTGACGATGATGATCATGGAGCCCCGAAGATGTAGATCAAAAGGAGCAATATGATATTGGCCATATCATGTCACTATTTGATTGCATGTGATGTTTATCATGTTTATACATCTTATTTGCTTAGAACGACGGTAGTAAATAAGATGATTCCCTCATTAAAATTTCAAGAAGTGTTCTCCCCTAACTGTGCACCGTTGCTACAGTTCGTCGTTTCTAAGCACGCCGTGATGATCGGGTGTGATGGATCCTTATGTTCACATACAACGGGTGTTGACGAGCCTAGCATGTACAGACATGTCCTCGGAACACATGCAAACACTTAGGTTGACTTGATGAGCCTAGCATGTACAGACATGGCCTCGGAACACATAAGACCGAAAGGTCAAGCATGAGTCGTATAGAAGATACGATCAACATAAAGATGTTCACCGACGTTGACTAGTCCGTCTCACGTGATGATCGGACACGGCCTAGTTGACTCGGATCATGTAATCACTTAGATGACTAGAGGGATGTCTATCTGAGTGGGAGTTCATAAGATGAACTTAATTATCCTTAACATAGTCAAAAGGTCTTCGCAAATTATGTCGTAGCTCACGTTTCTGTTCTACTATTTAGATATGTTCCTAGAGAAAATTTAGTTGAAAGTTGATAGTAGCAATTATGCGGACTAGGTCCGTAAACTGAGGATTGTCCTCATTGCTTCATAGAAGGCTTATGTCCTTAATGCACCGCTCAGTGTGCTGAACCTCGAACGTCGTCTGTGGATGTTACGAACATCTGACATACACGTTTTGATGACTACATGATAGTTCAGTGCGTAATGCTAAATGGTTTAGAGTTGAGGCACCGAAGACGGTTTTTGAAACGTCGTAAAACATATGAGATGTTTTGAGGGCTGAAATTGGGATTTCAGGCTCGTGCCCACGTCAAAAGGTATAAGACCTCCGACGATTTTCTTAGCCTGCAAACTAAGGGAGAAAAGCTCAATTGTTGAGCTTGTGCTCAGATTGTCTGAGTACAACAATCGCTTGAATCGAGTGGGAGTTGATCTTCCAGATGAAATAGTGATGGTTCTCCGAAGTCATTACCACCAAGCAGCTAGAGCTTCGTGATGAACTATAATATATCGGGGACATATATGATGATCCTTGAGATATTCGCGATGTTTGACACCACAAAAGTAGAAATCAAGAAGGAGCATCAATTGTTGATGGTTGGTAAAACCACTAGTTTCAAGAAGGGCAAGGGCAAGAAGGGATACTTCATGAAACAGCAAATCAGTTGCTGCTCTAGTGAAGAAACCCAAGGTTGAACCCAAACCCGAGACTAAGTGCTTCTGTTATAAGGGGAACAGCCACTGGAGCAGAATTACCCTAGATACTTGGTAGATGAGAAGGCTGGCAAGGTCGATAGAACTATATTGGATATACATTGTGTTGATGTGTACTTTACTAGTACTCCTAGTAGCACTAGGGTATTAGATACCGGTTCGGTTGCTAAGTGTTAGTAACTCGAAACAAAAGGCTACGGAATAAACGGAGACTAGCTAAAGATGAGCTGACGATAAGTGTTGGAAGTGTTTCCAATGTTGATATGATCAAGCATCGCACGCTCCCTCTACCATCGAGATTGGTGTTTGCGTTGAGCATAGACATGATAGGATTATGTCTATCGCAATACGGTTATTCATTTAAATAGAATAATGGTTACTCTGTTTATTTGAATAATACCTTCAATGGTCTTGCACCTAAAATGAATAGTTCATTGAATCTCGATCGTAGTGATACACATGTTCATGCCAAAAGATATAAGATAGTAATGATAGTACCACCTACTTGTGGCACTGCCACTTAAGTCATATCGGTATAAAACGCATGAAGAAGCTCCATGTTGATGGATCTTTGGGCTCACTCGTTTTTGAAAAGTTTGAGACATGCGAACCATGTCTATTGGTGTGTATGCATGAAGAGACTCGATGAAAATGGACCATTTGAACCCACTTGATTTTGAATCACTTGAGACATGCAAATCATACCACATGGGCAAGATGACTGAAAGCCTCGTTTTCAGTAAAATGGAACTAGAAAGTAACTTGTTGGAAGAAATACATTATGATGTGTGCAGTCCAATGAGTGCTGAGGCATGTAGTGGATATCATTATGTTCTTTCTTCACAGATGATTTGAGTAGATGTTGAGTACATTTAGCTGATGAATCACGAGTCTGAATTATTGAAAGGTTCAAGTTACTTCAGTGTGAAGTTGAAAGATCGTCGTGACAAGAGGATAAAAGATCTATGATATGATCATAGAGATGAATATCTGAATTACGAGTTTGGCACACAATTAAGACATTGTGGAAATTGTTTCACAACTAATACAGCTTGGAACACCATAGTGTGATGGTGTGTCCGAACATCATAACTGTGCCCTATTGGATATGATGCATACCATGATGTCTCTTATCGAATTACCACAATAGTTTATGGGTTAGGCATTAGAGACAACCACATTCACTTTAAATAGGGCACCACATAATACCGATGAGATGACACCATATGAACTATGGTTTATAGAAACCTAGGCTGTCATTTCGTAGAAGTTTGGGGCTACGACGCTTATGTGAAAAAGTTTCAGGCTGATAAGCTCGAACCCAAAGCGGATAAATGCATCTTCATAGGACACCCAAAACAGTTGGGTATACCTCCTGTCTCAGATTCGAAAGCAATAAGGGATCGTTTCTAGAATCGGGTCCTTTCTCGAGGAAAAGTTTCTCTCGAAGGAATTGAGTGGGAGGATGGTGGAGACTTGATGAAGTTATTGAACCGTCACTTCAACCATTATATAGCAGGGCACAAAGAGTTGTTCCTGTGGCACCTACACCAATTAAAGTGGAAGCTTATGATAGTGATCATGAAACTTCAGATCAAGTCACTACCAAACCTCGTAGGATGACAAGGATGCGTACTACTTCAGAGTGGTACGTAATCCTGTCTTGGAAGTCACGTTGCTAGACAACAATGAACCTACGAGCTATGGAGAAGCGATGGTGGGCCTGAATTCCGATAAATGGCTTGAGGCCATATAATCCGAGAGAGGATCCATGTATGAAAACAAAGTGTAGACTTTGGAAGAACTACTTGATGGTCGTAAGGCTATTGAGTGTAGATGGATTTTAAAAGGAAGACAGACAATGATGGTAAGTGTCACCATTGAGAAAGCTCGACTTGTCGTTAAGATGTTTCCCGACAAGTTCAAGGAGTTGACTACGATGAGACTTTCTCACTCGTAGAGATGCTAAGAGTCTGTTGGAATTATATTAGCGATTACTGCATTATTTATGAAATCTTGCAGATAGGATGTCAAAACATTGTTTCCTCGACGACATTTTCTTGAGGAAAGGTTGTATGCGATACAACCGAAAGGTTTTGTCAATCCTGAAAAGATGCTAATGAGGATGCAAAGCTCCAGCAATCCTTCTGAGGACTGGAGTGAGCATCTCGGAGTTGGAATATACACTTTGATGAGATGATCAAAGATTTTGGGTTTATACAAAGTTTATGAGAAACTTGTATTTCCAAAGAAGTGAGTGGGAGCACTATAGAATTTCTGATGAGTATATGTTTTAACATATTGTTGATCGGTAATGACGTAGAATTCTGGAAAGCGTATAGGGTTATTTGGAAAGTGTTTTCAATGGAAAACCTGGATTAAGCTACTTGAGCATTGAGCATCAAGATCTATAAGGATAGATCAAAACGCTTAATGGTACTTTCAAATGAGCACATACCTTTACATGATCTTGAAGTTGTTCAAGATGGATCAGTCAAAGAAGGAGTTCTTGCCTGAGTTGTAAGGTATGAAGTTAAGACTTAAAGCTCGACCACAGCAGAATAGAGAGAAAGGACGAAGGTCGTCCCCTATGCTTAAGACATAGGCTCTACAGTATGCTATGCTGTGTGCCGCACCTGAAGTGTGCCTTGCCATGAGTCAGTCAAGGGGTACAAGAGTGATCCAAGAACGGATCACAGGACAGTGGTCAAAGTTATCCTTGGTAACTAGTGGACTAAGGAATTTTCTCGATTATGGAGGTGGTAAAAGAGTTCGTCGTAAATGGTTACGCCGATGCAAACTTTGACACTAATCCAGATTATTCTGAGTAGTAAACTGGATTCGTATAGTAGAACAGTTATTTGGAATAGCTCCAAATAGAACGTGGTAGCTGCATCTAGGAGATGACATAGAGATTTGTGAAGCACAATCGGATCTGAAAGGTTCAGACCCGTTGACTAAAACCTCTCTCACAAGCAACATGATCAAACCCAGAACTCTTTGGGTGTTAGTCACATGGCGATGTGACCTGTGAGTGTTAATCACACGGCGATGTGAACTAGATTATTGACTCTAGTGCAAGTGGGAGACTGTTGGAAATATGCCCTAGAGGCAATAATAAATTGATTATTATTATATTTCCTTGTTCATGATAATCGTTTATTATCCATGCTAGAATTGTATTGATAGGAAACTCAGATACATGTGTGGATACATAGACAACACCATGTCCCTAGTAAGCCTCTAGTTGACTAGCTCGTTGATCAATAGATGGTTACGGTTTCCTGACCATGGACATTGGATGTCGTTGATAACGGGATCACATCATTAGGAGAATGATGTGATGGACAAGACCCAATCCTAAGCATAGCACAAGATCATGTAGTTCGTATGCTAAAGCTTTTCTAATGTCAAGTATCATTTCCTTAGACCATGAGATTGTGCAACTCCCGGATACCGTAGGAGTGCTTTGGGTGTATCAAACGTCACAACGTAACTGGGTGACTATAAAGGTGCACTACAGGTATCTCCGAAAGTGTCTGCTGGGTTGGCACGAATCGAGACTGGGATTTGTCACTCCGTGTAAACGGAGAGGTATCTCTGGGCCCACTCGGTAGGACATCGTCATAATGTGCACAATGTGATCAAGGAGTTGATCACGGGATGATGTGTTACGGAACGAGTAAAGAGACTTGCCGGTAACGAGATTGAACAAGGTATCGGGATACCGACGATCGAATCTCGGGCAAGTGTCGTACCGATAGACAAAGGGAATTGTATACGGGATTGATTAAGTCCTTGACATCGTGGTTCATCCGATGAGATCATCGTGGAACATGTGGGAGCCAACAAGGGTATCCAGATCCCGCTGTTGGTTATTGACCGGAGATCGTCTCGGTCATGTCTGCATGTCTCCCGAACCCGTAGGGTCTACATACTTAAGGTTCGATGACGCTAGGGTTATAAAGGAAGTTTGTATGTGGTTACTGAATGTTTTTCGGAGTCCCGGATGAGATCCCGGACGTCACGAGGAGTTCCGGAATGGTCCGGAGGTAAAGATTTGTATACGGGAAGTCCTGTTTTGGTCACCGGAAGAGTTTCGGGGTTTATGGGTAACGTAGCGGGACCACTGGGAGGGTCCCGGGGGTCCACCAAGTGGGGCCACCAACCCCGGAGGCTTGCATGGGCCAAGAGTGGTGAGGGACCAGCCCCTTAGTGGGCTGGTGCACCTCCCATAAGGGCCCATGGCGCCCAAGAGGTGGAAAGGGGGCAAACCCTAGGGGATATGGGCCTTAAGGCCCATATTGGTGCGCCTCCCTCTCCCATCCCATCTTGGCCGCCCCCTTGCCTCCCCATCTAGGGCTGACGGCCCCTAGGGGTGGGAACCCTAGAGGGGGCGCAGCCCCTCCCCTTCCCTATATATATTGAGGCATTGGGCTGCCCATAACACACGTGATTCGATCTCTCGTTGGTGCAGCCCTGCATCTCTCTCTCCCTCCTCTTCTGTGGTGCTTGGCGAAGCCCTGCAGGATAGCCACGCTCCTCCACCACCACCACGCCATTGTGCTGCTGCTGAATGGAGTGTTCCTCAACCTCTCCCTCTCCCTTGCTGGATCAAGGCGTGGGAGACGTCACCGGGCTGTACGTGTGTTGAACGCGGAGGTGTCGTGCATTCGGCACTTGGTCATCGGTGATTTGAATCACGACGAGTACGACTCCATCAACCCCGTTCACTTGAACGCTTCCGCTTAGCGATCTACAAGGGTATGTAGATGCACTCTCCTTCCCCTCGTTGCTAGTCTCTCCATAGATAGATCTTGGTGACACGTAGGAAAATTTTGAATTTATGCTACGCACCCCAACACTGGCGCCGGGCACTCTTTCGAGTCCCCGTGGCCTTTTTCGCGGCCTTCTTCTCCGGCACCACATAGGGTGCCGGAACCAGCAGCTTCGCCAAGCGAGCGTCCGCTGGGCCTTCGGTCAAAGGAACCGGACAGTTGATCTGTTCGGACGTCACCTGTCAATCCTGTCAAAGGTAAGGGAGCTTAGATCCCGCATGGAGTCAAACTATGAAAAACCGATACCCTGTAAAATGAAAAAAACAGCTTACCGCGAGGGCGTGACGCTACACACTGAATCCGCGATCCTCGGTAGCGGATGCGGGAGCCTTGGCGCCTTTGAAAAGCACCTTCCAGGCATCTTCGTACGTCGTGTCGAAGAGCCTGCTCAGAGTTTGGTGCCGCGCCGGGTCGAACTCCCATAGGTTGAAAGCCCGTTATTGACACGGGAGGATCAGGCGGATGAGCATAACCTGGACTACGTTGACAAGTTTGAGCTTCTTGTCCGCCAGGGTTTGGATGCATGTTTGGAGTCCGGTCAGCTCTCCTTTTTTACCCCAAGACAGGCCCGTCTTCTTCCAGGAGATGAGCCGCATAGGGGGTCCGGATCGGAACTTGGGGGGTGCGACCCATTCGGCGTCGCGCGGCTCGGTGATGTAAAACCACCCCGATTGCCACCCCTTCATGGTCTCCACAAAGGAGCCCTCGAGTCATAGGACGTTGGCCATCTTGCCCACCATGGCGCCTCCGCACTCCGCCTGGTTTCCGCGCACCACCTTTGTCTTGACGTTGAAAGTCTTAAGCCATAGGCCGAAATGGGGGCGGATGCGGAGGAAGGCCTCACACACGACGATAAACGCCGAGATGTTGAGGACGAAGTTTGGGGCCAGATCGTGGAAATCCAGGCCGTAGTAGGACATGAGCCCCCGGACGAATGGGTGGAGAGGGAAGCCCAGTCCGCGGAGGAAATGGGGAAGGAACACCACCCACTCATGGGGCCTAGGGGTGGGGATGAGCTGCCCCTTTTCGGGGAGCCGGTACGCGATGTCGTTAGACAGCTATCTGGCCTTCCTCAGCTTTTTGATGTGTCCCTCTGTGACGGAGGAGACCATCCACTTGCCTCCCGCTCCGGAAATGGCTGGAGAAGGTTGAGGTGGGGAGTGCGGACTTGGGCGCTGGAGCTCGAGTGCGCAAGAATGGATAGGCGAAGGAGGAAGAAGGCGTAGGTGAAAAGGTGGATCCTTATCCCCTTATATGGGAGGACGCAACTACATGTCCCCACCAGCCTGGTAAAACTCGCTTATCTCCAAGCGCCGTAATCAAAGGTGCGGTTGGGTTACCCATGGCCGTATTGATGAGAAACCCGGGATAAGGGGACACGATCTCTGCTTTAATAAGACATGCCAAGGAAACCGCCTCGCATAACACACTGAGGTGGGATAATGAAACGACTCGGATAAAGGCTTGGCCATGGTGTGTCACGCTACGGAATACTTCAGCAGATAAGATTGGTGTAAATATTATTCTCTCTATGGCAATATGTGGAAACTTAGTTTGCAGAGCCGGACACTATCTTTGTGTTCAAAATATTCTATGAAGTGCTTGGAGGAGGAACCCGCCTTGCAATGCCGAAGACAATCTGCGCGCCCGACTCGTCGTCATTGAAGCCTGGTTCAGGGGCTACTGAGGGAGTCCTAGATTATGGGGTGTTCGGATAGCCGGAGTATACCTTCTGCCGGACTCCTGGGCTATGAAGATACAAGATTGAAGACTTCGTCCAGTGTCCGGAAGGGACTTTCCTTGGCGTGGAAGGTAAGCTTGGCGATACGGATATGTAGATTTCTTTTATATCTTCATAGTCCAAGCGTCCAGGAGTCCAGGAGTCCAGGAGTCCGGCTAAAGTTATAGTCCGGCCATCCGGACACCCCCTAATCTAGGACTCCCTCGGTAGCCCCTGAACTAGGCTTCAATGACGACGAGTCCGGTGCGCAGATTGGCTTCGGCATTGCAAGGCGGGTTCCTCCTCCAAGTACTTGATAGAATATTTTGAACACAAAGATAGTGTCCGGCTCTGCAAAATAAGTTTCCACATATTGCCATAGAGAGAATGATATTTACACAAATCTAATCTGCTGATGTATTCCGTAGTGTCACGCACCACGGCCAAGCCTTTATTAGAATCGTTTTATTGTCCCACCTCAGTGTGTCATGCGAGGCGGTTTCCTTGGCACGTCTTGTTAAAGCAGAGATCGTGTCCCCTTATTATGGGATTCTCATCAATACGGGCGTGGGAAACCCAACCGCTTCTAGGACCCCTAGACTATAGGCAAGTCCTAACGGCCATGGAGAGGACGCTTGATATTCACCCTCTTTATAAAGGGACAAGGCTTTTACTTTTTTCCCTCCCATGCTCAATCGAATCCTTCCCCCACCTCAAGCTCAAACACCCAAAGTTCAGGTCAGGTGCTCTGAACCTTCAATCATGTCTGGATCTAGCCTTCAAGGCCGATGGGCGCCTTCCTTCTTCACGGAAGAAGACATCAAAAAGTTGAGGGAGGCCAGATATCGGACCGCTGAGGTTTTGCATCGGCTGCCTGCCCGAGGGCAGGCCATCCCCTCCCCCGAACCCAACAAGAACGTCGTGTTCGTCTCCCACTTCCTCCGAGGTCTAGGCCTTGCTCTGGATCCTTTCGTCAGGGGTTTGATGTTTTATTACAGGCTAGATTTCCATGATCTAGCTCCGGAATCCTTTCTTCATATCACGACATTTATTGTCATGTGTGAGGCCTTCCTCCGGGTTACCCCTCACTTTGGCCTGTGGCTCAAGACCTTTGAAGTAAACACTACTAGGAAAATGGTTATAGATGGGATTGACACTAATGGCGCACCAGAAAGATGGTGCGCCATTAGTATATACTAATGGCGCACCACAATCTGATGCGCCATTAGAGTTTAAACAACTAATGGCGCACCATGCTACGGGTGCGCCATTAGTATCAATTTTTTTTAACTAGTGCGCCTGTCCAAACATACTAATGGCGCATCCCGGCAAAGTGCGCCATTAGTAGTTGTAACTACTAATGGCGCACTAGGCAGCAGGTGCGCCATTAGTATAGAAACTTTTTTTTTGAACCAGTGCGCCTATCCAAACATACTAATGGCGCATCCTGCCTAAGTGCGCCATTAGTAGTTGTAACTACTAATGGCGCACCTGGCAGTGGGTGCGCCATTAGTATAGTTTTTTTTTGAACTAGTGCGCCTATCCAAACATACTAATGGCGTATCCTTCCCAAGTGCGCCATTAGTAGTTGTAAGTACTAATGGCGCACCATGCAAGAGGTGCGCCATTAGTTAGTGGGCAGCAACAAGATATTTGGGACAGCCTCTCCTACCCACACACTCACTTTCTCCCCACTTCATTCTCTCCACCTCCTCCTTGTCTCGGGTGCCTCCTCTTTTTCACCTCATTTCCACCATAGATTCATTCAAATTAAGTGGTTAAATTACCTTGTTTTAATAGGTAAGTAAGGGGGGAAGCTATATTTAGGTTGTTCTCCTTACAACAATGTGCACATGCACTTTTTACGGCCTAGCTAGATCTATGTATGTTCGTGGTGTTGCATATGTTTGTGGTGTTGCATATGTGTTTGTGTTTGGAGGTGTACCGGTATTTGATATGCGATAGTTGCCAATATTTTGCCGGAATGTTGATTCATTTCCGTTTCGGCGAGAATTTTGGCATTAAGCATTCTTTTTTGTCCTATTTTTAGGGAAGGTCATGCCAAATTTTTGTTTGGTTCTAAAATATCGTTTTGCTCTACCCCGCAGGCGACCATGGTCCGCACGATGACCGAAGGCATCGTGAATAGGTTTTTGAGGTCCGCGAAGGCCGAGATGCTTCAAAAGAACGAGACGGAGATAAGATGTCCGTGTCGAAGATGCAAGCTGAAGAGCCTTATTGCGGACCCGGATTCCGGGCAGGTGCGGGACCACCTGCTGTTGCGTGGTTTCATGGATGGCTATCGGTGGCAAGGTGATGAAGATGACTACGAAGTCGTCCATGCGGGCCGGGCAAGAAATGAGGAAGGGCAGCAAGACAACCACCGCGGCTCGGGCGGGCGAGAAGACGAAGAATCCCCAGGAGATGATCACGACTGTGATGCTGTACACAGTCATCATGTAGAAGATGCAGGACATGATGATGAGGAAGATGCCGGAGCAGGCGACGGGCATGATGATGAAGATGATGATGCCGGCGGAGCAGACGACGCTGGACCATCGATGGGCTGGGTGCAGGACCCTCATATTCAAGAGCTGCTTCTCAAGCAGACGGATAACGCAAGAGCTGCCGCCCGAGAGAAAGCCAAGATGGATGAACTTGAGTTAGACGCGGTTACTCCATTGTATGAAGGATGCAGGCCCGAGGATACCCGCCTGAAAGTAACGCTCATGGCCCTGGAGATGAAGGTAAAACACAAAATGACCGACGCATGCTTCGACGAGAACATGTCATTCTGGCACGAACGTCTTCCCAAGGGGAACAAGTGCCCGACCAGTTTGGAGGAGGCGAAGAAAATCGTGTGTCCTCCGGATTTACCGCACGTGAAATACCATGTGTGCATGAACAATTGCATCATTTATCGGGACGAGCACGCGGAGTCTACAATATGTCCGGTGTGCGGTGTCACTCGATACAAGAAGAGGAAGAAAGCTCCTCGAAAAGTGGTGTGGTACTTTCCGATCACTCCTCGTCTGCAGCGGTATTTCGCGGATCCTAAGGTAGCAAAGCTCCTACGTTGGCACGCGGATAGGGAGGAGAAGAAGCGAGAAGATGACGCAAATGATCCGGAGATAGATAAAAAAGACAAGATGTTGAGTCACCCTAAGGATGCGAGCCAGTGGCAAGCATTGTCGAATACCCAGAATTTGGGAACGATCCAAGGAACATCGTGCTGGGCGCGAGCACCGATGGAGTCAATCCGTTTGGCAGCCAGAGAAGCACACATAGCACCTGGCCTGTGTTTGTGTGGATGTACAACCTTCCCCCCTGGTTGTGCATGAAGAGGAAGTACATTCACATGAGTATGCTAATTGAAGGGCCGAAACAACCAGGGAACGACATCAATCTGTATCTGGGGCTGCTGAAAGAGGAGCTTGACACGCTGTGGAAAACGCCAGCCAATACGTGGGACGCCACAGAGAAAGAGTATTTCCCTATGAGAGCCGCACTGCTCACGACGGTGCACGACTATCTCGGTTACGGATATCTTGCGGGGCAGGTAGTCCACGGATTTTCTGGATGCGTAAGGTGCATGGATGACACAACGTATCGCCAGCTAGATAGAGATCCCGGGTCTTCGAAAACCGTGTTCATGGGACATCGAAGGTGGCTTCGCGACGATGACCCGTGGAGGAAACGCAAGGATCTGTTCGATGGTGAAACAGAACCCCGAAAACGCCCGTGTACGAGGAGCGGCGAGGAAATAGACAAGATGTTGAAAAATTGGAAAGACTGCCCACTACCGGGAAAGAAGCAAAAGGCGCCAGAGCCGGGAAAGAAGCGAAAGGCACCAGAGCCGCTGCTGAAGGTATGGAAAATGAGGTCTGTTTTCTGGGACTTGCCGTACTGGAAGATCCACCGTGTGCCTCACAGCCTTGATGTCATGCATATCACGAAGAACGTGTGCGAGAGTCTGCTTGGTACCCTGCTCAACATGCCAGAGAGGACCAAAGATGGGCCGAAAGCAAGGGCAGACTTGAAATCAATGGGCATCAGGCAGGAGCTTCACGCTATATATGATGATGATGATGATGATGATGATGATGATGAGGCGAAGCAGGACACAGAAAGTCGTCGCAAAGGCAAAAAGGCCAAGAAGACCGGAAATGACTACCCTCCCGCGTGCTTCACTCTAAGTCAGGAGGAGATCGAGCAGTTTTTCACCTGCCTCCTAGGAGTAAAACTTCCTTACGGTTACGCGGGGAAGATAAGGAGATACCTAGACCCAGCGAAGTTCAGCGGGATGAAGTCTCATGACTATCACGTGCTGATGACGCAGATACTTCCAGTTGCAATCCGTGGGATCATGGACGCGCACGTCCATGAAACGCTATTTGGCCTATGCAACTTCTTCGACATCATCTCTCGGAAGTCGATTGGCGTGAGGCAACTCAGAAGGCTACAGGAAGAGATCGTGGTGATACTATGCGAGCTTGAGATGTACTTCCCGCCCGCATTCTTCGACGTTATGGTGCATCTGCTGGTCCATATAGTGGAGGATATCATCCAACTCGGGCCGATGTTCCTGCACAGCATGATGCCGTTCGTGGTGTCATCAAAGGATACGTTCGCAACATGTCACGTCCAGAAGGAAGCATAGCCAGGGGCTTTCTGACTGAAGAGTGCATCTCCTACTGCACGAATTATCTAGGCATCGAGAACCCCGTTGGTCTGCCCGTCAACAGGCACCTCGGCAGGCTCGCTGGATGGGGTCACCGTTAGGGTCGCCGCGAAATGCATGTCGACTTCGAGGGTCGACTCGCCGACTTTGAAAGAGCAAACCTAGTCGCGCTACAACACATAGACGTGGTCGATCCTTGGTTGGTAGAGCACAAAACCTTTATTAAAAAGACGTACAATGACCGAGGCCAACAGAGGACGGACGGAGATATACTCAAAGAGCACAACTCATGTTTCACGTGTTGGTTCAAGCAGAAGCTTCTGTCGTACCCTTTACATGAGGATTCTTCCGCGGAAGAACAACTCATATTCGCCTTGTCACAGGGCGCCGAGCACAACCTGATGACCTATGAGATGTACGATATCAACGGCTACACATTCTACACCGAGGCCAAGGACATGAAGAGCGATGGTTATCAGAACTCCGGGGTAACGATGGAATCCTACACCGGTAACGACAAGGACAGATACTACGGAAGGATCGAGGAGATCTGGGAGCTGAGCTACGCTGGAGAGAAGGTCCCGATGTTCCGTGTCAGATGGGCCAAGAACGTCATAAAAGAAGACCGGTATTTCACCACCATGGTTATACCCGAAGCCAAATCCAAGACCGCGGGCGCAAACGTCACCGCGAAAAATTCGCCATGGGTACTGGCTTCCCAAGTGGACCAATGCTTCTTCATTACCGACCCGCCAAAGCCCAGTCGTGTTGTCGTGAGGAGAGGCAAAAGGAAGATCATCGGAATGGATGGAGTAGCCAATGAGCAAGACTTCGACAAGTACGGCGACCCGAGGATCGAACATGACGACGATGATGAAGTAGCAGCATACACCACAAGAAGAAGCAGGACCACCCTACCTAAAGGACGTCCGTTCCACAGAAGAACTCCATTTGCGAAAAAGAAGGGCAAGAAGATTGTGAACAGATAGCTAGCTAAGATCGATTGTATTTAAATCGTAGCCTTCATTTCTCGATTGTATTTCATGGGTACTTTTTGAACTATCATGAATATTTTTAAATTTCATGGACACTCGATCTCGATCCCCCTCCATCTCGATCGCTATCCCACCTTGCCAGATCCGGCCCCTCTCGCCGCCGAGCACCCCCCAGTCCACCGGCCGCCGCCGCCGACCCCCCGCACCCTCGATTCCCCTACCCAACCGCCGCCGCCGACCCCCCGCACCCCGCGCACCGTCTTATAAAAAAATTAGTATCAAACAGCTTTTTAAATGCTACTGTCTTATAAAAAAATATTACTGTTATTATTTAAACAAGTTTGAACATATTTAAACATAAATAAGTATCAAACAGCTTTTTAAATGATAAAAAAAAATTTGTGGAGCCTGGGATTCGAACCCAGGACCTCCTGGTGTGAGAACTGGCTACTGACCAGTCGAGCTAGTAGAGGGGACTTGGTGTGGATCAGGTCAGGTGGGAGATAACCTGTTGGCTCGAGCAGAAATAAAAAAAAGTACTAATGGCGCACCAGGGTGAGGTGCGCCATTAGTGTGGATATACTTATGGCGCACCGGGGGGTGGTGCGCCATTAGTATTGTGCCCCCATCCATATTTTTCCTCCCCGGCCCTTGATCCCCTTCTCGCCCTCGCCCTCGATCCCCTTCCCCTCCCCTCTCCTCTCCTCTCCCGACGCCGCTGCCCCGCCGCCTCGACGCCGCCCCGACGCCGCGACGCCGCCCCGACGCCGTGAGACGCCGCGACGCCGCCCTCTCCTCTCCCGACGCCGCCGCCCCGCCGCTTTCCCCACGGAGAAGGAGGAGGAAGAGGGGGCGCTCGCCGTTGACCTCGCCCGGCCGACTCCGGTGGCCAGGCCGACTCGCCATCGCCCCGCCGCCCTCGTCGCCGGTGGCCCGGACGCCGCCCCGTCCACACCACCGTCGCCGGAGCACCCACACCACCACCCGGACCTCGTCGCCCCCGTGAGCTCCCCCTCCTCCTCTCCCCCTATCCCCCTCGCATCCCCCGTGAGCCCCCATCTCTATTTCTTCTTGTCACCAGCACCACCACCACCAGTTGCCATTTTGCCCCACCTCGGATCTATGTTGTTGGTTTTTCATGTTTGTTGGCAGTCAGACAATTGGTCAAATATAGCAACCTAGTTGAAATTCCCAAACCATCTCTATAGACAGCTGCTTGATATGGAGTGCAGGGCAAGTTTTACCGCTGCCAGCACCACCAGCTGCTTGAAATTCCCAAACCTAGTTGTAATTTAGTTGTTGTGATCTGCAGACTGCAGGCATCATTCTGGAGTTTAATGGAGTGCAGGGCAAGTTTTACCTGTATCCGAATTGTTTGTTTGTTACACCATCGAATTGTTCGCTTGTTTCATGTCATGGAAGAAACCGGTCTGCTGCTTGATAACTTTATATTAGTTTCACAATGCACCATGTGTAATATTTTGGTTTATCATGAGATTTTGCAGTAATCAATTGTCACATATCTTTTTTCCTTTTTGCGGGGGCTTTTCACATTTGTTATGTCTAATCAGTCATCTTGAGAATGATATTTGCAAGTGACTAAGTCGACTACCTTGCATCAAGATATACCTACAGCTGCACAAAATGTTATGTGTAGTTTAGTTTCTGGAGTAGGTTTCAACTCCATTCAAACATTCAGAAGCACCTAAAAGAACCCCACACCATGGAAACTCACAATTAGTAGCGTCGATGTTATCTGCTAGTTTTCAAATAATTAGAATTTCTTATTGCAAGATGCCCACCGCTAGAGAACAACCATTGATGTTATCACCTACTGTTTCGTTTATTCTTAAGAGGTTTGGTTATATAACTCAGCGGCATTTTAATTCCCGATAATTGGGTTTACACTGGAGTATTTTATTTCTGTGGGGAGAGGGAGAGAAGCCAGTGCAGGGTGTGGGAAGCACCTCTTCATGTGATTTTTTTTTGCTTTATTGTGTAATTTTTTTTCTTGAGGCCCTGACCGTAGAACAACCGTTCTATGGTATTTTTTTCAATTATGTACAAACAGTTACAAGGTTGGAAAAGGAAAAGGTCTATAAAACTTCAGGTTTTGCTAACATTAGGAGATTAAAGGTCCCTTGTGATGTATTTATGTAAATTGTGTTAAAGGGGGACTAAAATGCAAAGCTTCTGACTTGAAGATCCAACTATTCTGGCTATGAACAAGAATAAATTTTAGAGAGATTCCATGAAAGGATTATAAGTGGTTGTTGATCCAAGTGTTGAAGGGATCTACTTTCCTTTGCTTTGATATGTATGCCGGACAGCCTCGGGGTTGAGTGCGTGGATTGTGGGCGGCCAACAGGGGCCGCCCCCGATTCCTAGCTTCACGGCCAGCAACTCGCATAATGCGATGGCGGGGCCATTGGTGCCTCCGGCGGAGGCGACATTGGTGTCTCTGACGCCGGCACGGGAGCTTAATGCACCCGGGTGTACGCCGGCCGGCACCTCTTCAGCCAGCGGCCGCTCCGTCAACTGCACGCCCGCCGTTGGCGGTGCCTCGACATTAGCCGAGCTCGACGCCATCATCACGGTAACTAATTAAGCCTCTCTCGGCCGAGGACTTCATCTCCTTGCCTTTGACTGGGCATCCCTGACGCCCTACATGTTTTCGCAGGGCGCCGCCGACGTTCCGTGCACTCTCCTCCACTTCGTGAACAACGAGTTGGTCGATGTCGCCAAGGGAAAAATCGTTCAACCGGGCAACCCCTCGTTCCACGGTACCCAGATGCCACCCAACTTGTTTAGGGTTCAACTGGTTCGGGTGCTGCCAGGCTGTGACGACTTGTTACCTCCGATTCGACCCGTCGGGGCCGACGATGATGACGTGATGACCCTCAGCGCCTGCCTGAGCTGGCCCCTGCTTTGGCCGAAGAGCCATATTCGTTTGGGGGCGGGGGACACCACCCCAAAGACAACACCGCCAGTCGTGCCGGCGCCAAGTCGGCCCCATGGCAAGACCGCCGTAACGGTGCCGGACATCCCTATGCCACTGGATCCAAACATGCATATGGCACAGGATCAGAACGACGACGACGACGACGATGATACATTTGGCAACGTCGATCAGTACTTTGCCGAGCATGGGTACGATGGCGACTTCATGGGGCCTCCTTCTCAAGAACCAAACCCAACAAAAGACGTGTGCGATCTAGCTCGTACCGCGGAGAAGCCAAGTTGCAACAGGCGCCGTCTGGCGTTCAGCTCTCAGGAGACGCCTCCAGCTGCCGACTTCACCGAGCCTCAGATAGGCGAGGTGCGAAATATTATCAGCCCCAACACACTCAAGAAGGCGGTCTGTGAGCAGAACTCGGTCCCATTACAGGAGAAGAAGAAGGCACGCAAAAGAAAGACTAAGAAGGGTGCAAGCCAGCCGGCACCGAGTACGATCCGTGCTCAGGACGGGCCACCTTCACCGCAGGATATCTCGAGGAGGGTGCATGTGGCGGGTAGGGCGATGCTACCACCAAATATGCTCAATGCTGCAACCGGTGCTATGCGGAGTCTGCACGACAGTGTTCTTTCTTTGGAGAAGCGGCGTCTCAGAGAGAAGGATGTGGCATACCCGGTTTTCGTGGCCAAGGTGCCAGAGGGCAAGGGCTTTGTTGATGGCGACATCGGGGGTACGATCGTCCTGCGGTTTGATGACATCTTTGCTATGTTTAACATTCATCCGCTGCACTACACCTTCGTTCGGCTATTTTCGCTGAGTATGGAGATGCGGATCATTCGCGACAAGACCCCGGACATCGTGATAGTCGACCCCTTCTACATGCGTGCCAAGATCTTGGGCAGCGCTGGGGACCGGCAAGTCGCGAGTTCTTACCTCGAAGGCGTCATTCTGGCAAACCAAGATAAGGATAACTTCCTCGTGCCTTACTTTCCCGAGTAAGTCCTCCCCTCAACCGGCCCGTAACATATGAATTCTTACTTTTCGATCGTTTTTCTTTTAACATTCCGTGTTTTCTGCAGTGACACACGTTGCACGCTCATCCTCCTAAGCCCCAAATATTCCATGGCCACGTATTTCGACCCGGACCGTCAGTCGAACGTAGACTACACAAATGTCAAGAAGGTTCTTGATGATGTTCTCCCCGGCTACGCCCAATCTGGAGGCACCTTTACCAGGCCTATTCGTAAGTACGGCAAGCACGTGTTCTCCCACAATACGACGTTCTGCTGCGTCAAGCAGCCGCCGGGCGGTCAGAAGGGTGCCTACTACGCCATCCATCACATGCGGGCGATCGTACGGGACCATCATCAACTTCTGCTACCGAGTAAACTCCAAGATTGGGCCGCGAGCGTGTCGGCAATCCAGGACGCGGACCTCCGACAAGAATTCTTTCGCATCCAGTCGGAGTTCGCGGAAATCATCCATCAAGATGTCCTTCATACCTCGGGGCAGTTCTACCTCAGAAATCAACCGTCCAACAGTGACATCGACACAATGCTACAAATGCAGGATGACAACGCCCGTTCTTTCATGACTCCCACGATAGACGGCGGCTTCATCCACGCTCCGGTCCCTTGAGTCGAGTTGTCTAGTTCTGAAACATCGATTGGCTCATGTTGTAATTAAACTTTAATGAACTTGTAGTATGTCTCTTTGGTTTTGAGAGTCGTTCAACTTAGATGTAATCGATGCTATTAATGTCTTGCTTTTCTCTTCCGATCGTTCTGTTGCATAATTATATATTGCTTATGTATTGTCTGTGAATTGGTACTAACGTTTCGTTTGGCTAGTGCATAGTGATGCCGACGTATGTCGTGTACAAGGGTAAGGTTCCCGGAGTCTACGATGACTGGGAGGAGTGTCGGAGACAGGTTCATCGATTCAGCGGTAACAGTTACAAAGGGTACACCACTAGGGCCGAGGCCGAATCTAGATACGCCCGCTATCTAGCGGGAGAGGGGAGGGAGCGTTGGAGGAACCGGATAAAGACGAGTTTCATCGTGATGATGCTCATCGTGATGACCACAGCTCTCTTCTATGTGATGGTAGTTTAGATGATCGATATCGACTTGTAATGCGAAGACAAACTCGCTACTCGCGGTCTCGAGACTTGTAATATAATGTTCTATCTTTGTTCGGTCTTTTTAATTCGGAGACTAATATGATGAATTGTATTCGGAGACTAATATGATGAATTGTATTCAAAGACTAATCTTCTATTGTATTTGATGAATCTATTGTTGATGTGTGCTGTCTATATTTTGTCAAATTATACATTTTGTAACCTGTGCAAAAAACAGAAAATAAAAAAATAAAAAAAACCTAATATTCATACTAATGGCGCATCACACGACAGTGCGCCATTAGTATGACAGTGCATACTAATGGCGCATCACCGGGTAGTGCGCCATTAGTATGCTGCGGTTACTAATGGCGCATCCAGAGGTGGTGCGCAATTAGTATGCCAAAGCACCTGGGTGTACATGCCAACTGGGAGGCATACTAATGGCGCACCCTCGCATATACTAATGGCGCACCAGGTGGTGCGCCATTAGTATACCAGATACTAATGGCGCACCAGCTGGTGCGCCATTAGTAAAAATTACTAATGGCGTGCTGTCAGTGGCGCACCAGTGATGCGCCATTAATGGCCATAATAGGTGCGCCATTAGTAGTGGTATTTCTAGTAGTGAAAGCCGAAGATGATCGAGGGGCAACATGCAGCGTTTGGAGGTGCCTCAATATGAAAGATGACGGGAGCTCCATGGACCAAATGTTCCATTCCAGAGGTGTCTGAATTGTGGCAACAGGAGTGGTTCTACATCACGGCTCCTAGAAGTGCCAAGTGGGCGGCCGCCCCTGTTTTCTGCTCGGGCCCTCCACCACAGCTGATGTCATGGATCAGCAGAGGTCTGAGCTGGGGTCCAGCCAAGGACGTGCCTATACTGCAAAGCCGCATTCGAGATCTCTTCAATGGAGATTTTAGTTTGGTTGCGGTAATACAAGTTACGCTGGTTCATCAAGTCCAGCCTTGCAAACACCGGCCCATTCGCTTGTGGGAGTTCAATCCCGAGGGACCGCGTGTCATTCAAAATTTCCTTGGCCTGACGCACGAGGAGATGTACAAGTCATTCTTCGGACCTCAGGTAGAGTGTCTGGAAATCACCAAGGACGTGGGCCTGAGCAGTAACCGCGCTGCCGAACAGGTAAGGAATCTTCCGGCCGAACATACTATCCCTCATTTGTTACGAAGTTATTTCTGAGCGTTCGCTTTTTGACCAGGACTGGCTAACAAAGGCGAAGTTGATTCGGTGTTCGGTCTCCCTCCATGAGGGTTTGGACAATCCGGTATTGGAAAAGATGCTCCAGGTCGCACCTTGCCCGGAGCCCTTGAAGGAAGATACTGGGGAGGATAATACGGGCGGAGGCGGGCCCCCAGCGCTGCCCATTCTAACCGAGGGAGCGAGCGTCACCATGAAGGAAGATGGCCGGAGGAGGAAAAGGACTGCGCCCGGGGATTCGGAAGCTGAAGCTTCCAAACGGGAGAAGAAGTCTCCCACAGAGGGTCCTACCTTGGGGGGTGCTTTTGCCGCACAAAGTCCGCGGGGGGATCAATTCTCCAGCGAGTCGTAAGTGACCCGAAATACTTTAATAGTACAGGTATGCCATCTTTTTCTTCTAAGAAAATAACCACCGCATATATCTTTGCAGGTCGGGCCTTAGCCCCTCTCAAATAATGGAGAGCGAAACGCCTCCTCCGGACTCCTCCGCTCCGGAAGCGGGCGACCCCGAAGTGTCGTCGCGGAGGGCCTCTCTGAGTCCGCCGAGGCCAGAAGATAATCCCATTGACCCCCGGAGCTCCCAGTGTCCGGCTCCCGAAGAGAGCGGACAAAAGAGTCCGACACCGTCTGGTGTGCGATCGGATGTTCTGAGGGAGTTGGTGGGGCGAGGGGCCATCTCGGATGAACACCGTGTGTTGATGAATACGGTGATGGAGAGAATCTCGTCCGCCGAAAGCAGATTGCATGAAGCTTTTATGAGTCTACCGGCAGGCTTTGAGGTACGTAAAATAATGTATGATAGTCCTGCACATGCTAGGTGTGCCCTATGTAGATAGTAGCCCCTGAGACTCTGGTTGTCATTGGAAACGACGACGAACAGAGTATCATATTCCCAGGTAATAACCATACTACCTCTATGTGCAGGTGATGGAAGCTCCGGTGGCTGGCAGGACTAGCGAGTTTGCCCATTTAAAACGGCAGTTGGATGCGGCAGACGCCGACATCGAGCTTGTTAACAAAAGGCTTGACGAGGCATAGAGTAAGTGTCATTATCTGGTAAACGCCACATAGTAAGAGCAGCATGATGGCAGTATCTTTAATATGTTGTGACTGCAGATGGAGCTGCCACTATTGAACTCTTGCGGGTAGAACTTGCCCGAGCCAAGGAACAAGCGAGGTTTGGTAATGCGGCTGCTTTGAAGGCGGCCGAAGAGTTGAAAGCCGAGAAGGCCGCGCATGGCGAGAGCTGAGATAAGATGGACAAGATGGCCATAGAATTATAAGCTACCGCCGACCGTTGCCGGGTTCTTGAAAAGGAAAACCTAGCGAAGGCATCGGACCTTGAGGAGCTGCGGGAAGCCGGGGATATTGTAGCTGGGAAATCCTTTATGTTGCGGAGGAAGTTCGGAGATCCACGGTATGCCTCTCTGGATCGGCTGTGGAGTTCGGAGGATGTGTATATGGATTTGGCGGCGAGCGCTACCGATGCGGCCAAGTACTTCCAGGGTCAAATGGACCGTGCAGTGGACCAGCTGTTTTGGACACAATTCCATTCTCCTGAGCGTCTGCTTTCATTGACTGACCAATTAGCCGAATGGGCCGAACTGAATAGGTTGTCCGGACTCGCCATGAGCTCTGTTGCGGATCAGCTATCGCCAGAAAGGCCAAAACCGAACAGCTATTTTAGCTTGGTGCAGCAGTTCCTTGATGTGGTGCCACGCATTAATGCGATGAAGAGGTCAGCATGCATAGAGGGCTCACGGATGGCCTTTGCCCATGTTAAAGCATATTGGGAGGAGATGGATGCTACCACTGTTGCAGCGCGGGATTCGGCCATAGGTCGAATGGCTGCTGAGCACTACTTTGAAGAAGTTCTTGAGGGTGCTCGTTTGATAGAGACCCAGTGCTCAAAAAATATTATGTTTGAGTGACATGTAATCTCATTGTAAGCGAAATGCTTTTATGAATTTTTATAAGGCTATTTTTATACTTTTGCCTGAAAGTAATATGATGCCTCCTGGACGGCCGTTTATGTATACATGTGTATAACCTGAAAGATTGCAGTCCTCGGCTTCAACCCCCGTGCATATAATGTGGAGGTGCTCGCAAAAAACACGGTTCACACTTAACCCAACGTCTTGGTCCTATTAAGGATGTGATAGCGGAGCGAGTGAGGCAACAGGACTATAATGCTTTAGCACTTTCACTTAGCCATAGGAGTTTGACAAAGGGGCTACTAGATAGCCCCTGGTGGCTCTGCACTCTCCCGATCCCGGGGTGCGTACATGCCTGGCCGGAAAACGGCCCTTCATTAAGGCGGAGGAATTCTAACATTCCAACAGGTCATCGAGTGGTTGACCAGTCTCACGCTATATCATGATAGTCAGTTTTCACCTTTCTCTACTAAGGTGCTCGTTCGGATGAACCAGGGCACAATCGCAGTAGTTCTCCTGGTGCTACCTTAGCCAGTAAAGAGGAACGTAAGGCACCAAAACACAGGAGCTGGGCAAACCCAACATTTGACCAAAGACAATGATTCGGAGCTGATGCATATAGGGCCAAACTCGCGATGTCGAACACTCCCTAAGGTATTCGGTCCTTGTGGTATAAACCAGGCCTAAATAATGGCCTTTGTAAGAAGCCCCTTGTGTCCAGGTACATGCATTGTTCTGGCGTGGCCACATGCCAAGACGTCAGCATCCTTCTCAAAGGTGGATATGTATCAACAAGAGACAGTAAAAAAGGTTTACACAGGGTCTTAATCTAAAAAGAATCCTTTGAGTGGGTCCCTGCTGCACGTCTGCGCCTGTGTCTCTGTTGTGCCGTATCCTGGACGGGTGTAGCACGATGATCGTGTGTAAAAGAGAGGAATTTAGGTGAAAAAGTTGTCGTGCAAAAAGATAGTTTTTAAAGAAACCATATATAATTCAAGATGAGAAGAAATTGACACTTTTTTGCGCGCGTTGAGCCCCATGTATTGACAAATAGGGGTGTGACCATTTATTCGGTATAAATAGCGGCTCCGGACTTGATTAGTTGTGTCTGAGGTCTTGACGACCTATTGGATGCTTTTGCTGGTTCGGGCGCCTTTCGTGTGTAGCTGCCAAGGCAGCCGCACTCTCTTCAGCGCGCAGAGATCGCTTGATATTTCCGTTCACTGAAATGATGCCACGTGCACCGGGCATCTTGAGTGTGAGGGAGGCATAGTGTGGTATTGCATTAAAGCGAGCGAAAGATTCGGGTCTGAGCAGTGCTTCATAGCCACTTTGGAACGAAGCGACGTGGAAGGTTAAATGCTCGTGACGGAAGTTATCGGGGGAGCCGAATATAACTTGTAGTAGGAGGGAGCCCGTACAATGAGCCCCTGGGCCTGGCGTTACTCCTTTAAAGGTAGTATTGCTATGGCGAATTTTTGTTGGGTCTAACCCCATCCCGTGGATTGTATCCTGATATATTAGGTTTAGATTGCTGCCACTGTCCATCAAGACTCGTGTGAAGTGATATCTGCCAATTATTGGGTCTCATACCAGGGCAGCCCATCCTGCGCGTTGGATACTTGCTGAGTACTCGCGATGGTCGAAAGTGATCGGTTGAGACGACCAGTGGCAGGACTTCGCGGTGACAGGCACTTGGGTATATTTTCCTGGGAGTGCCGCGTTGTTTTTTTCCTTGATCACGTGTAACACGTTTACTGTTTTGACTTCTGGTGGAAATTTCTTTTGTTCCCCAGTGTCTTGCTTGGGAGGCTCGTCCTCGTCTTCACTTGGTGTATCCTCCCCCTTGTGTACGGCGTTGAGCTTGTCAGACTGCTTGAAGACCCAACATTCTTTGTGGGTATGATTAGCAGGTTTACCAGGGGTACTATGGATCTGATATACTTGGTCCAAAATTTTGTTGAGGCTGGACAGTTCATCCCTGGTGCCTTTAGAGGGCGGCTTTTGACCTGGCCGAGAGCTTTTGAATCCGGCGTTTACTGCCGTGCCCTTCGTGCTATCTTCTTTATTCCGGTGTTTGTTATTGCTGTTGCGCCGTGATTTCCCGTTTCCATCTCGAACTTCAGATGTACTGGGGTCGCTGGTGCTGCATTTGGCTAGCCAGCTGTCCTCACCCGCGCAAAAGCGGGTCATGAGGCTTGTTAATGCGGCCATCGTTCTCGGCTTATTTTGGTCGAGGTGTCTGGCGAGCCATTCGTCACGGACGCTATGCTTAAAAGCTGCCAAGGCTTCGGCGTTCGGACAGTCGACAATCTGGTTCTTTTTAGTAAGAAACTTGTTCCAAAGCTTTCGGGCTGACTCTCCAGGTTGTTGAGTTATATGACTCAAATCGTCCGCATCCGGAGGTCGGACATAAGTCCCTTGAAAATTTTCCCGAAAGGCGTCTTTGAGCTCTTCCCAACTTCCAATGGAGCTTTCGGGGAGGCCTTTAAGCCAGTGACGAGCTGGCCCTTTGAGCTTGAGGGGTATGTACTTGATGGTGTGGAGATCATCTCCTCAAGCCATATGGATATGAAGGATGTAGTCCTCAATCCAGACCCCAGGGTCTCTTGTTCCGTCGTATGTCTCTATGTTTACAGGTTTGAATCCATCTGGAAATTCATGGTCCAGCACCTCATCGGTGAAACATAGGGGGTGTGCGGCACCCCTGTAGCTGGGTGTACCGCATTGTTCGGATGTTTGTTGTGTTGCATTGTATGCTGGGGCGCGCTTGCGTGGTCCATAGATGGATCTTGTTGCGCCGTCCTTTGGGTGCGATCCCTCGCATGGGTCGCGTGTTGTATTGTGAGTGGCGTTGTATGCCGCTCTATGTTGGTAGAGGGGTCGTCTATCCGGCCAGGTGGCTGCTTTCATATTTGGTTGTGGGGGGTCTGAGGCCTCCTCATCGAATTCAGGTAGCAGCTTCCGCTTTGGGTAGCTCTTGGAGGGGCGATTGTCGCCGTACCTCGCTGCTGTGTTGAGTATTTTACTCCATCTGATTTGGAGTGTGTCTTGTGCAGCCTTGAGCCTTTGCTTCTGCTTTTTAAGACTCCTCGCGGTGGCAACAAGCCTTTTACGGGCATTCTGCTGCTCTGGGTGCCTGTCCGGCGTTATGTCGTCCGGACCATTATCCTTGATAGAATTTGTTTGTTCGGTTTGATTATCCGGATTGCCGTTGTCCGGCAGCGGTTCGCCCTGCTCCAGCGCTGGGTCTGTGTGATCGTTATTTCTGTCGAGGCGGGATTTGGGGCGGCACTTGCGTCGCCGCTTTGACTGCTTCTCGAGGGAACAAGCCTTCGGTGCTTCCATCCGCTCCTCGTCGTCATCTTTTGGTGCGTCCACCATGTATACGTCATATGACGAGGTGGCTTTCCAGGGCCCAATAGGCGCTGGTTCTTCATCGTCTCTTTCATCGGCGTCCATACCGTCGATGTCTTCGGAGTCGAAGTCAAGCATGTCGGTTAAATCGTCGACAGTGGCTACAAAGTGGGTGGTGGGTGGGCTTTGAATTTCTTCATCGTCCGTATCCCAACCTTGCTGACCATAGTCCGGCCAGGGCTCTCCTGATAAAGAGAAAGACTTTACTGTCTTCAGAATATCACCGAAAGGCGAGTGCTGAAAGATGTTCGCGGCAGTAAACTCCATGATCGGTGCCCAATCGGATTCGATCGGCAGGGGTGCGGAGGGTTCGGAGTCCGGAGAGGAGTCTGGCTCCTTGGATCACAAGTCTCGCGGAGTGCGGGGCTGGTTTCGGCTTGATCGATGTTGGGATCGCAGCACCCGGGCGGCGTCCAACCACCCATCCTCAATCGGCGTAGTTGGCTCCGAATTAAGGGTCAAAGCCGATGCTGGTGCGGCCTCCAGGGCACTGTTCGGCGGCAGAGCTAGATCATGCTCGTCGTGACAGTGCGGCACGCTCGGCGGTGGCTCGAATCTGTCGAAGATCAAGTCCCCGCGGATGTCAGCCATGTAGTTTAAACTTCCAAATCTGACCTGACGGCCAGGGGCATAGCTTTCGATCTGCTCCAGATGGCCAAGTGAATTGGCCTGCAGTGCGAAGCCGCCGAAGGCAAAGATTTGTCCGGGGAGGAAGGTCTCACCCTGGATAGCATCGCTATTGATGATCGTAGGAGCCATCAAGCCTAACGGCGACGACATAGAGCAACTCTCAATGAAAGCACCAATGTCGGTGTCAAAACCGGCGGATCTCGGGTACGGCGTCCCGAACTGTGCGTCTAGGCCGGATGGTAACAGAAGGCAAGGGACAGAAGTTTTACCTAGGTTCGGGCCCTCTTGATGGAGGTAAAACCCTACGTCCTGCTTGATTAATATTGATGATATGGGTAGTACAAGAGTAGATCTACCACGAGATCGGAGAGACTAAACACTAGAAGCTAGCCTATGGTATGATTGTCGTTCTGTATGTTGTCCTATGGACAAAAACCCTCCGGTTTATATAGACACCGGAGAGGGTTAGGGTTACACAAAGTCGGTTACAATGGGAGGAGATCTACATATCCGTATCGCCAAGCTTGCTTTCCACGCCAAGGAAAGTCCCTTCCGGACACGGGACGAAGTCTTCAATCTTGTATCTTCATAGTCCAGGAGTCCGGCGGAAGGTATAGTCCGTCCATCCGAACACCCCCTAATCCAGGACTCCCTCACTCGCCATTATGGAAGTATCACCTCCAAATTACGCCCAGCCCGAACTAGGGCTTGAGAACGGGGAATTTTACGTCCCACCCACCACCCACTTAATAGCCATTGTCGAAGATTTGACCGACATGCTAGGTTACGCCTCCGAAGACTTCGACGGTATGGACGACAATGCCGGAGACAAGCAATGCCATGACCCGCCTTTCACCGGGCGCTAGACGGCTACCTCCACATATGACGTGTATATGGTGGATACACCCAAAGAGGACGACGACGAAGGCAGGAAAGATCTGATCGAGGACAAGCCCGCTGAGGCACCAGCAAAACGTCGACGTTAGTGGCACTGCTCAAAATCGTGTCGCGAAATGGAAAGTGACACCGACACTGGAGACAATAACACCCCGGGCGATGCCGAAAATCCCTAAGACACGATCGAACCTGCGTCCGAGCAGGATGAATGGGAGGAGAGACAAGTCAGCCGCGAAGAGCCGGTCGGGAATGAGGACTCGGGAGATAGTAATTCTCTACTAATCTCCGAGGATGATGTCAGCCTCGGCAACGAAGACTTCATCGTGCCAGAGGAACCCCTCGAGCAAGAGTGCTTTATGCGCCAGCTAATTGCAACTACACCAAACCTAAAGAAGAAGAAGTAATAGCTCCAAGCCGAACAGGGTACCTGTCAGTGTCAAAACCGGCGGATCTCGGGTAGGGGGTCCTGAATTGTGCGTCTAGGCCGGATGGTAGCAGGAGGCAAGGGACACGAAGTTTTACCCAGGTTCGGACCCTCTCGATGGAGGTAAAACCCTACGTCATGCTTGATTAATATTGATGATATGGGTAGTACAAGAGTAGATCTACCACGAGATCGAGGAGGCTGAACCCTAGAAGCTACCCTATGGTATGATTGTTGATGTATACGTTGTCCTATGGACTAAAACCTTCCGGTTTATATAGACACCGGATAGGGTTAGGGTTACATGGAGTCGGTTACAATGGTAGGAGATCTACATATCCGTATCACCAAGCTTGCCTTCCACGCCAAGGAAAGTCCCTTCCGGACACGGGACGAAGTCTTCAATCTTGTATCTTCATAGCCCAGGAGTCCGGCTGAAGGTATAGTCCGGCTATCCGAACACCCCATAATCCAGGACTCCCTCAGTAGGCCCTGAACCAGGCTTCAATGACGACGAGTCCGGCGCGCAGATTGTCTTCGGCATTGCAAGGCGGGTTCCTCCTCCATGTACTTCATAGAAGATTTTGAACACAAAGATAGTGTCCGGCTCTGCAAAATAAGTTTCCACATATTGCCATAGAGAGAATAATATTTACACCAATCTAATCTACTGACGTATTCCGTAGCGTGACACACCACGGCCAAGCCTTTATCCGAGTCGTTTCATTATCCCACCTCAGCGCGTTATGTGAGGCGGTTTCCTTGGCACGTCTTGTTAAAGCAGATATCGTGCCCCCTTATCCCAGGATTCTCATCAATATGGGCGTGGGTAACCCAACGGCACCATTGATTACGGCGCTTGGAGATAAGCAAGTTTTACCAGGCTGGTGGGAACATGTAGTTGCGTCCTCCCTTCCTCCTCCTTCGCCTATCCATTCTTGCGCACTCGAGCTCCAGCGCCCAAGTCCGCACTCCCCACCTCAACCTTCTCCAGCCATGTCCGGAGCGGGAGGCAAGTGGATGGTCTCCTCCTTCACAGAGGGACACATCAAAAAGCTGAGGAAGGCCGGATACCTGTCTAACGACATTGCGTATCGGCTCCCCGAAAAGGGGCAGCTCATCCCCACCCCTAGGCCCCATGAGAGGGTGGTGTTCCTTCCCCATTTCCTCCGCGGACTGGGCTTCCCTCTCCAACCATTTGTCCGGGGGCTCATGTTCTACTACGGCCTAGATTTCCACGATCTGGCCCCGAACTTCGTCCTCAACATCTCGGCGTTTATCGTCGTGTGTGAGGCCTTCCTCCGCATCTGCCCCCATTTCGGCCTATGGCTCAAGACTTTCAACGTCAAGCCGAAGGTGGTGCACGGCAACCAGGCGGAGTCCGGAGGCGCCATGGTGGGCAAGATGGCCAACGTCCTATGGCTCGAGGGCTCCTTTGTGGAGACCCTAAAGGGGTGGCAATAGGGGTGGTTTTACATCACCGAGCCGCGCGACGCCGAATGGGTCGCACCCCCCGAGTTCCGATCCGGACCCCCTACGTGGCTCACCTCCTGGAAGGAGACGGGCCTGTCTTGGGGTAAAAAAGGAGAGCTGACTGGACTCCAAACATGCATCCAAACCCTGGCGGACAAGAAGCTCAAACTGGTCAACATATTCCAGGTTATGCTCATCCGCCCGATCCTCCCATGTCAACAACGGGCTTTCAACCTGTGGGAGTTCGAGCCGGCGCGGCACGAAACTCTGAGCAGGCTCTTCGACACGACGTACGAAGATGCCTGGAAGGTGCTTTTCAAAGGCGCCGAGGCTCCCGCATCTGCTACAGAGGATCGCGGATTCAGTGCGCAGCGTCATGCCCTCGCGGTAAGCTGTTTTTTTTCTTTTATAGGGTATTAGTTTTTCATAGTTTGACTCCATGCGGGATCTAAGCTCCCTTACCTTTGACAGGATTGGCAGGTGACGTCCGGACAGATCAACTGTCCGGCTCCTTTGCCCAAAGGCCCAGCAGACGCTCGCTTGGCGAAGCTGCTAGTTCCAGCACCCTATGTGGTGCCGGAGAAGAAGGCCGCGGGGACTCGAAAGAGTGCCCAGCGCCAGGAGGTGTCGGATCCATCATCCGATGGTTCCGAGGCGCATTCCTCCCGTGAAGACGAGGAGGAAGAAGAGGAGAACTCTCCCCCTCCAGCGGGAGGAGAGAAGAAAAGGAAGGCCGCCCTCTTTGGGGAGGCCGGAGGATCCAAGAAGGGGAAAACCCTTCCTCCGGAATACTCCACCGACGCCGACGGCGGAGAGGAGTGGCAGCCCAGGGCCAAGCCCCTGGCAAAATCGTAAGTATCCGGATACCAGAGTAATTCATAGTATTCGTTTATTGCATAGCTTTCACTTACGTCGAATATGTTTATGCAGCCCACCCAAAGAACGGCTCGACGTGTCGTCGAGCGGCTCATTGGACTCGTCGGATGTGAACTCGCTTCCGATGGCTTTCTCCCCCCGCCCAACGGACGACACCGAAGTGTTGTCCCAACAGGTTCCAAGCCGGGAGGAGGTGGTCCTGGAGGCGTCGCCAGGCGACCTCCCGGACTCCAGGAGTATAGGGGATGAAACCCCTCAGGGCTCCAAGTCCGGCTCTAGGCCGGACACCGCTCCGGAACCTTCAAAGGTTCCAGAGTCCGGCGGGGGACCTCCTTCGAAGAGGAGCATGTCCACCGTGCCGGCGGCCCCCGTCCAATCGGAGGCGCCGGACAATATGTTGGAGGCGCTCCAAGGCGCCTCCATCGACGACGAGCACTGCGCTATTATGAGTGCGGTGGTCCAAAAGGTTCAGTCCGCCATGAGCGGACTTATTGAAGCATGTACTAGCCTTTTGATAGGCTTTGAGGTAAGTAAAGAATGTGTAATAATAGTACCGCATAGAAAGTAGCCCCTGATGCTCTGTTTGGCGTTCGGGAAGAAAAGCCAAATAGAGGATCAAATAGAATTGCAGGAGTCTAACAAAAATGAGTCAATATGCATATGTAGGCTTCCCTGCTTGCGTCCGCTGCACTGACTGCGGAAGTGGACACGCTAAAGCAGAACCTCGAGCGGTTCGAGCAAGAGCTCGGGCGTCCCAAGAAGCAGCTCGAGGACAATGAAGGTAAGAAATACCATGTTTTTAAAAATATATAAAAAGGTGTAATTGCAAAGAATGACAGGATTATCGTGGCTATTTTAGGGGCCACGTCTGAAGTGGCGACCCTTAAGCAGGCGCTGGTCGAGGCCGAGAAGAGGGCGGCCTCGGAGCGCACCGAGCGGGAGAAGTATGAGGCCGAGGTTGGCAAGGTGCGGCAAGAGCTCCAGGCTCTCATGGAAAAACATGAGAGTTTGGAACTTGACTCAAAGACACGAGCGTCCGAGCTCACTGTGGCTATTGAAAACGCCAAGTCTGCCAAGGCCGAATCCCAGAAGACCCTCCAGGAGTTGGATGAGGTGAAGAAGATAGCGGCGGGTAAGGCATTCTTTATGCAAAGCAAACACATAAACGTGAGTTACTTGTTACTTACCCGAATCCGGAGCTCTCCAGGAGCGTTCGCAGATCTTCCCCGGAGTGTATCCGATGCCGCCGCATTCTACCGAGCCGAGGAGGGCAGCTCGACAAAGAAGGTGCTTTGGTCTCAGTATACTGAGGCCGGACACCCCATGCCCCTGAGCGACCAGCTGAAGCAACTGGTCGAGCTCCACAAGGTGGCCGAACAGGCCATGAAGGGCCTCATTGTTCGGTTGTGGCCTGGAGGGGCTCTGCCTGGGAGCTCTTTCGGGCTGGTACGGCGGTTGGTGGAGGCCTGTCCAAGGCTCGAACTCATCAAGCGCTCCGTCTGCATTGAAGGTGCCCGTAGGGCCCTTGCCCATGCTAAGGTGCACTGGGGCAAGCTCGATGCTGAGAAGCTGGTGAAGGACGGGCCACCGCCGGGGAAAGAGCATCGCAAGCCTGAGAATTACTATAAGGATGTTCTGAAGGGTGCCTACCTTGTGGCGGATGAATGTTCTAGGGATGTAATTTTTGAGTGAAACTTGCTCGTTTTGTCCTGTGCGCTGAAAACTTGTTTATATGCACTAAGCAATGCTGTTTGAATTTAAAATATTCCCTTCTGTGCGGCTGTTTATCAATTCTGAGAGATGGCGAGTCGTCGCCTTCTGCCCCCGTGCCGCTAGTGCTGGGGTGTTCGGGGATAAACTTGAGCGCTCTTTTTCCCATGTTTGGGTCCAACGAACAAGGCAATCAGACTATAATGCGTGAACACTCTCACTTAGCCATAGAATTCTATAATTTTAAATTTCGGCGAAGCCCCTGGTATTCAGAAGACCGAGTTCGGGGCGCTATCCACGCCTTGGCCGGACAGAGCCAGCTCCTCGCCCTAAGCGGCATAAGTCTTTAATGGCTCGAAAAACCTCTCAAACAGCGACCAGCTCTCGCTTCATCATGACAGTCAGTTTTAGCTTTCTCCACTGAGGTGCTCGACCCAGCTCAACTGGGGCACAATCGCAGTGGTTCTCCTAGTGCTACCTTAGCCGATATAGCGGAACGTAAGGCACCAAAACATAGGAGCCGGGCAAACCCAACTATTGACCCAAGACATGATTCGGAGCCGATGCATATAATGCTATAAGTTCGGGGTGCCGCACTTGTTAAAGTGTTCGGAATTCGCACACCATGTTGAGGGGTACTAAAGCCCCTGGCGTATTTTCGCTGTACCAACGTGTACGGGTGCAACATGTCGTTAAGGAACATATAAAGAAAAAGGATAATGCAAAAATAGACGAAAGCTATGCATTGTTTATTAAAAAGGGCTGCGATCAAAGCAGAACGATACAAATAATGCGATAAGTGAAAGGTTGGACTAGTTAACATATCCCTTCCAGGGGCAAGCTATAGAATAGTATGCGGAAAGAGGTATACTGCTCGTGATAGAGACCACCTGGGAGTTCCGTAATGCGGCGTGGCTACGGGTGGCAATTTTATCCATGGATTTGGATACCCGTGGATACCCGACCCGGTTGGGCAAGGGTATGGAGCACATTTCTGCCCATGGGTCCATGGATATGGATACCCACGAACAGCTAATTTGGGCATGGTTATAGTCTGTGCTCCATGGATATCCAATGGATACCCGTATGACATGTGGGGCCATATGCGAGTGACAGTAGAAAGAGCGAATCAATGGGAAATGGAAGGAAATATGCAACTTGTGCCGTGAGTTATATGCTGCAGAATCAACATCTGGCATGTCACACTTAAGGACTCATTGTATTACTTGTTACCTACTCATGAATGTAGCTTATGTTGTCATTTGTGAGTGAATGATGATGAGTTAATTTGATCTTTTGGAAGGCTTCATGCTGAATTTTCTATGCCCATGGAGCTCCATGGGTATGTGGGTATCCAGCGGGTTTGGGCATGGGCGCAAGTTATGCCCATGGATAATTTGGTGGATGGGCAGAGGGTAGGAAGATGGGTCATGGGTTGGATTTGGACCAGCTCCACCCGCCCCAAACCCGACCCATTACCTTCCCTAGGCATGGCTTGTCTGCTTCCCTGGTTCTTGCATCATTTGTGCGGCAATTGAACTGCTGAACAGGCCTTCCGAAGGATGGAGTCCTGAAAGTAAGAGAAAAATAAAAAAAATCGGCAGCCCCTGGTACGGTTTAAGCCGTATTTTTGGGCGTGCGGCGATGGTGCCCCTTCCCCCTGTACCCATGGTATCTCTAGGGCGTAGTCATGGACGCGAAGTGCCGGCGTCGCCTTTTTGCAAGGGTTGGGGTTGGCGCCGCATTGCTACGCCTGCTCGGATCGTTCCAGGCGGTCTTGTTGTAGGTTACGCTGGGCACGCTTGACGGTGTCCAGTCATTTAGTGGCCGGACTGGAGAACTGCCTGGAGAGGCTGCTTTGTACTTCCGCTGCAAGGGCTTCCGTGTGCTCCTCCGTTCGGAGGGAGTGTTCGGTATTTCCATTGACCGTAATTACTCCTCGAGTGCCTGGCATCTTGAGCTTAAGGTATGCATAGTGCGGTACCGCATTGAACTTAGCGAATGCGGTTCGCCCGAGCAGTGCGTGATAACCACTTCGGGACGGGACTATGTCGAAGATTAACTCCTCGCTTCGAAAATTATCCGGAGATCCGAAGACCACTTCAAGTGTGACTGAGCCTGTACAGTTGGCCTCTACACCTGGTATTACGCCTTTAAAGGTCGTTTTGGTGGGCTTAATCCTCGAGGGATCTATGCCCATTTTCCGCACTGTATCCTGGTAAAGCAGGTTCAGGCTACTGCCACCGTCCATAAGGACTCTAGTGCGATGAAATCCGTCAATCATTGGGTCTAGGACCAATGCGGTGAATCCGCCATGACGGATGCTAGTGGGATGGTCCCTTCGATCAAAGGTGATCGGGCAGGAGGACCATGGCTTGAACTTTGGGGCGACTGGCTCTACCGTGTATACGTCCCTTAACGCGCGCTTCCGCTCCCTTTTAGGGACGTGGGTTGCGTATATCATGTTCACCGTTAGCACTTGTGGGGGAAAACCCTTCTGTCCACTATTGTTCGGCGGCCGGGGCTCCTCGTCGTCATCGCTATGCAGCCCCTTGTCTTCATTTTTGGCGTTTAACTTTCCTGCCTGCTTGAACACCCAATAATCCTTGTTGGTGTGATTGGCCGGCTTTTCAGGGGTGCCATATATCTGGCACAAGCGGTCGAGTATTCGGTCCAAAATGGACGGGCCCCTAGGATTTCTTTTAAATGGCTTTTTCTGCTGACCGGATTTAGAGCCTCTGAATCCGGCATTAACTGTCGTATCCTCAGCATTGTCACCGTTAATGCGGCACTTCTGCTTGTTGCGACGCGACCTGCCACTACTGTCCCTGGTGTCCGAATTACCAGGGTTTTTGGTCATATTGTTGCTACGAGCGAGCCAGCTATCTTCTCCCGCGCAAAAGAGGGTCATGAGTGTCGTGAGTGCTGCCATAGATTTCGGCTTTTCCTTTCCAAGGTACCGGGCCAGCCACTCGTCACGGATATTGTGCTTGAAGGCTGCTAGGGCCTCTGCGTTTGGACAGTCGACTATTTGATTTTTCTTTGTTAGGAACCGTGTCTAGAATTGCCTGGCCAATTCCTCTGGCTGCTGAATTACGTGACTTAGGTCATCGGCGTCTGGGGGTCGCACATAAGTGCCTTGGAAATTATCGAGGAATGCGGCTTCCAGGTCCTCCCAACAACTGATTGATCCTATTGGCAAGTTGTTAAGCCAATGCCAAGCTGGTCCTTTAAGCTTGAGTTGGAGGTATTTGATGGCGTGGAAATCATCGCCGCGGGCCATGTGGATATGAAGGAGATAATCCTTGATCCATACCGCAGGATCTGTTGTGCCATCATATGATTCGATGTTTACGGGTTTGAAACCCTCGGGGATTTGATGATCCATTATTTCGTCTGTAAAGCATAGTGGGTGTGCGGCGCCTCTGTACTGGGTGATATCATGATGTAGCTCCAATGAGCTATGTTCGGCCCTGCCGAATTTGTGGCCGGCTTGACGGTTACCGTCTCGAGCCGTGGGGCGCCCACGCGATCCGTATATCGAGCATGTTTGCCTTGCCTTGTCCTCCAACATGTCTCGTAAGTCCGGCGCATATTCCCGTGCCTTGGTACGGGCTGCGGCTTGAGTAGAGGGCCGAGAGGCCTCTCTGTCGCGGCCACGAGGTGGCCGGTCGGCCGCATCAAGTGCTTCCTCCTTTAATCAGGGTAGCAACCTGCGCTTTGGGTAGCTCTTGGAGGAGCAGTCGAGTTTATACTCTTCGACCGCAAGGACTTCGGTCCATCTGTCGACCAGCAAATCTTGATCAGCTCTAAGCTGTTGCTATTTTTTCTTGAGGTTTCTTGCCATGGACATAAGCCTGCGTTGAAAATGCTCTTGCTCGACGGGATCCTCTGGCACGACAAATTCGTCGTCGTCGAGGTTTGCCTCGTCTTCAGAGGGAGGCATATAATTATCGTCCTTGACCTCTCTGTCTGCTGCTCTCTCGTGAGGGCTGGTTTCTCCATCCTCCTGTGCTAAATCTTGCTAGAGGTGGTTTTCTTTGGCGCTTTCCGGAGTATTATTATCTCCCGTGCTGGAATCACCGTGTTTGTTTTGGCGGGATTTTGAGCGGCGCCGCTGACGCCGACGCTTAGGCTGTTTCTTGGAGGGGTCATCCTCCGCTGTTCCATCGCCATCTCCCTCTTTTGGGGTGTCCACCATGTATATGTCATATGATGAGGTGGCTTTCCAGGGCCTAGTACGTGCTGGTTCTTCATCATCTCCTTCATCGGCGTCCATACCGTCGATGTCTTCGGAGTCGAAGTCGAGCATGTCGGTTAAGTTGTCGACAGTGGCTACAAAGTGGGTGGTGGGTGGGCTTTGAATTTCTTCATTGTCCGTACCCGAACCTTGCTGACCGTAGTCCGGCCAGGGCTCTCCTGATAAAGAGAGAGACTTCAGTGATTTCAGGATATCGCCGAAAGGCGAGTGCTGAAAGATGTCTGCGGCAGTGAACTCCATCATCGGCGCCCAATCGGATTCGATCGGCAGGGGTGGGGAGGGTTCGGAGTCCGGTGAGGAGTCCGGCTCCTTGGAGTCACGAGTCTCGTAGAGTACGGGGCTGGTGTTTGGCTCAATTGCCGTTGGGGTCGCAGCCCCCAAGGTGGCGTCCAACCGCCCATCCTCGATCGGCGCAGTTGGCTCCGAATTAAGGGTCGGAGCCGATGCAGGTGCGGCCTCCGGGGCACTGTTCGGCGGCAGAGCTAAATCATGCTCGTCGTCACAGTGCGGCGCACTTGGTAGTGGCTCAAATCCGTCGAAGATCAAGTCCCCGCTGATGTCAGCCGTGTAGTTTAAACTTCCAAATCTGACCTGACGGCCGGGGGCGTAGCTTTCGCTCTGCTCCAGACGGCGAAGCGAATTGGCCCGCAGTGCGAAGCCACGGAAAACGAAGATCTATCCGGGGAGGAAGGTCTCACCACTGGTAGAAAAAGGGCCTTTAGTCCCGGTTCTGGAACCGGGACTAAAGTGTCGGTACTAATGCCCTGACCCTTTAGTGCCGGTTCAATCCAGAACCGGGACTAAAGGCCCTCCACGTGGCTGGTCCACCTTTAGTCCCGGTTGGTAACACCAACCGGTACTAAAGAAAATTTTCTGATTTTTTTAATTTTTTTTAAATTTTTTTGAATTTTTTTTCATTTTCTTTATTTTCAAATTTCTGAATTATTTTAACCTCTAATCTCTAATCACCCCTCATCATTCCAAATCATCTCACTTCCCGAACGGTCACCCATCCTCTCACTACTCCATCCTGAGCACGCTTAACTAACGGGTTCTATTCTCCCTCGTTTCCAAGTCTGCACTTGTTGTTTTCCTGACAATAGTAAGATGTCAATCCTATTAACCCTCAGGAATTTAGCTTGAGCATGAAGTCACATATTTCACTGTTTGAGTTTAAAACTATTGTTCTAAAAAACAATAACTTTTTTGTAACACTAATATTTCTTGAATAAGTAGTTTGACCATTGTTTGACCACAGTTTGACCATAGTTTGACCAGATTTGACCAAAATTCAAAAAAGGTGAAATAATTATTTAATAACACTAATATTCTTGGACCAGTATTTAGTAACACTAATACTTCTTGAATAAGTAGTTTGACCATAGTTTGACCAGATTTACTGAAAATTTAAAAAAACTGAAATTTGAGCATAACTTTTTTTCCTTTTGGAATTTGAGGATTCTAGAAATTTGCAAACAGGCCGTAGATGATTTTTCATATAAAAAACTTTTTAATCCGAGTTAGTATGCAAAAGTTATGCCCATTTTTACAAATTTCAGAGAGATTTTGCAAATAAAGTCAAAATTCACATTTGCAAATTTTCCCAACAACTAGACCACATATCACATGAGAAACTTATTTTCTTTTATTTTTTTGACATTTCCATTATTTTCTTTTATTTTTTTTTAACTGAAAAG
>NC_041392.1:62873984-62881866 GCF_002162155.2 Triticum dicoccoides | reverse complement strand
TTAGTACCGGTTCGTGGCACGAACCGGGACTAAAGGTCTCAACCCCATTAGTCCTGGTTCGTGCCTCAAACCGGGACTAAAGGTCTAATCTTTAGTCCCGGTTTGAGGCACGAACCGGGACTAAAGGTCATCGCACCCTTTAGTCCCGGTTCATGTCTTAAACCGGGACTAAAGGGCCCGAGTGAACCGGGACTAATGCCTTAGCCGCACGAACCAGGACCAATGCTCACATTAGTCCCGGTTCTAGACTGAACCGGGACTAATGGGCTGAGCCGGCCTGGACCATAGCCCTGTTTTCTACTAGTGCACCCTGGACTGCATCGCTATTGATGATCGTAGGAGCCATCAAGCCTGATGGCGACGACATAGAGGAACTCTCAATGAAAGCACCAATGTCGGTGTCAAAACCGGCGGATCTCGGGTAGGGGGTCCCGAACTGTACGTCTTGGCCTGATGGTAGCAGGAGGCAAGGGACACGAAGTTTTACCCAGGTCCGGGCCCTCTCGATGGAGGTAAAACCCTACGTCCTGCTTGATTAATATTGATGATATGGGTAGTAGAAGAGTAGATCTACCACGAGATCGAGGAGGCTCAACCCTAGAAGCTAGCCTATGGTATGATTGTTGATGTATATGTTGTCCTACGGACTAAAACCCTCCGGTCTATATAGACACCGGATAGGGTTAGGGTTACATAGAGTCGGTTACAATGGTAGGAGATATACATATCCGTATCGCCAAGCTTGCCTTCCACGCCAAGGAAAGTCCCTTCTGGACACGGGACGAAGTCTTCAATCTTGTATCTTCATAGCCCAGGAGTCCGGCTGAAGATATAGTCCGGCTATCCGAACACCCCATAATCCAGGACTCCCTCAGTACCCTCAACGACAGATGGATCCAAGTCCTAGCTGCCGAAGAATACGACCTCGAGCGCCCAACAAAGAGTTACCTGAAGCGTCGGCCACTATCACAGTTTGACGACGAGGACCTTGAGCCAATACCATCGAGATACGACCGTGTTGACGAACCAGACTGCCACCACATGGGCGAGATAAGCGGCTGCTTACGCCGAACACCAGCCCCTACCACCTCGCCGTCCACTACAAGAAATATATCTACTGGTGACCTGTCGGTGACCCTGGTTAAATTGGTCATAAATGTACGACCATTTGAGACAAATTGGTCAAAAGATGTTCGGGGGGCTCCAAACCCTAAACTATAACGACCATTTTGGTCTGAAAGGTCGTAATTTCCTTACACGAAATGGTCATGAAGCAGATAGCACTGGTCCGCTGCCTTATTTCTAGCTGATGACGACCAATTTAGATGGTCATAACCTTGTAAATTGTGGTGGATTGTTATGACTAGGTGCCACCTCATCAATTTTGCCTATGTGTCATGTCCATGTGTCTATTTTTGCCCTAGGTTGTGAAGCAATCTATATTTCTGTCATTCCAAAAATTCCCCCAAAAATTGGGCATTCTTTACTATCCAATCATTGCCTCATGACAATATTCAACTCCATTTTCCTGGTAAATCTTCCTCGGCAAACTTCCAAAGTTTATGTTCAGCTCAAACTGTTATGAAGGACGTACTATCTAGGCATATCCTAATGAGCTAAATTTTTGCCACATCTTCTATATTCCCAAATCATAGCTGTCCACAAACAATACATGTGAGCTCAACATCCAATCTTTGTTTTTGGTGATATTTTCAGTTTGTGAAGCAACTATATTTTATGTTAATTCATATTTGCTAAAAATTTACCACGACATGACCCTGCCCATAGAACCTCCCTCCCCCAAATTTTAGCTCATTTATTCTAGCCAATTTCCCACAACATTTTTCCCAATTTTCTGTTCAGTGGAGAGCACTGTGAGGAAGTACCATTTTTATTTATCCAAATGGTGTGAAAAATTTAAAGTGCCTTCATATGCCCAAATTATCATCCTCCTCCAAATTTAAGATAAATCCATTCATTCATTTGAGTCTAGCTTCAACATTCATATTTCTGTCCAGTGTGGTACGTTGCAAAGCAAGTGACACCTAGGCTCCTCCATTTGAGCTACAAATTTTCCAAGATAGTGTCCTTAGTAGATGATCCTCCTCGGCCAAAACTCAGGCCCATTGGCCATGTGCATTTTCCCCACCACTAATCAAACACTTGGGTGCTAATTCATGTTTGAGCTCAGTTACATTTCCTCGTGAGATTCTTCTATTGCCTTCTTCTTCCTGACACCTATCGGGGGAGTGCCCAACCCACTAGACATGCCTTGGCTGCCCAGGACGCGTGGCAACACCACGGTCATACGGCGGGCATGCGAGTTTACGCGCTCTGGAGTTGCGGCCCTCGGCCACCATGCAAATCTCAATGTATTTCTGATTAAATAGATTCTTATGTACCTATAAATGATTTCTGGTAAAAACAAAGAGCAAACTATGAGGAAGCTACAGTTCAATTTTGACCCGCTTCCAACTGAATCGGCGGAAATTTGTCTTTTTCACCAAAGGTGTATAAGTACTTTTGACGACCAACCATTTTGTCAATTGTACATTAAACATGGCCTAATATGTTATAAAAATGACCTGGTCCCATTTTGCAACAAATATATGGTAGGTCCTCACTAGTAGAAAACAGGGCTATGGTCCAGGCCAGCTTAGCCCATTAGTCCCGGTTCAGTGTAGAACCGGGACTAATGTGGGCATTGGTCCCGGTTCGTGAGCCAGGGGGCCGGCCGTACCACGTGGGCCATTGGTCCCGGTTCGTCTGGACCTTTTGGTCCGGTTGGTGGAACGAACCGGGACCAATGGGCCTCGCTCCTGGCCCACCACCATTGGTCCCGGTTGGTGCCCTGAACCGGGACCAAAGGCTCCCCTTTAGTCCCGGTTCTTGCCACAAACCGGGACCAATGAGGTGCCTATATATACCCTCGCCCGCGAGCAGAGCAGTGCTCTGTTTTTCTCTGGCCGGCGAGGGGAGGGGTTTGTGGTGCTCTAGCTCACCTCCTATGCACATGAGGTGTTCGATGGAATGCCCGAGCCACACTACATAAACTTTCTCCTCTCGAAGCTCGACCTCCAAGCTCCATTTTCCACGAGATTTGTCTAGATTTAGCGGTCCGTCACGCCCCGTCCCCGTCTTCACCGCCGTCGATCACCCGCGCTGATCTCATCACCGACACCACCGTGGTGAGCCTCTTGTTCTTATCTTCTTTCTGAAAGGAAAAATATTCTTACTTGTCTGTTTAGATAGATACTTGTATCATTTTCTTACATTTATTATTGCATCTTATATAGTGCGATGGTTTTGGTATCCGCCCCCGTCGGCCCTCGTCCTGTCTATGATTCCGATTTGGTATGTATATTATCTTCATAACTATAGGTTCATTTATTGTTTATGAAAATTATGCCGACCAACATGACATAGATTTTATTTATCTAGGATGTATGTGAATCGGAAATGCCAACCGACCCTATTGTCGAGAGGTTAAATTTAGTTGAAGAAGAAAACAATTTGTTGAAGTAAAAAATAAAAAAAATTGAGGAGGAGAAGATGATATTGGAGTTGCATGTTGCGGATGTCGTCGATGATCACAAGATCAAGATGGATGCAATGTGCTTGAAGATTAGAAAGATTAGAAAATATGCCATTCATACCGAGGCTTGGTATCATTATGCCATTGGATCAATTGTTACCTTGGTTGCGATTATGATCGCATTTGTTTTCGCATTGAAATGTTTTACATAGTTTCAATGTATGGTTTAATTAATTAGATGCTCTGGAGAGCTATATGTTGTTAGATGAGAACTATGTATGCACTTTGGTTTTAATGTGATGATGAACTTCTATTAATTTGGACACTTAATTATATATAATGCACGCAGATGAACCGGCAATGGATGTACGGTGACAGACACACCCGCGAGTACATTAAGGGCGTGCATGAGTTTCTCGATGCGGCTGAGGCAAACAAGCAGAATGGTTTTATGTGCTGTCCATGCACTGAATGTGGGAATACGAGGTCTTACTCTAACCGGAAAATCCTTCACTCCCACCTGCTTTACAAGGGTTTCATGCCACACTATAATGTTTGGACGAGGCACGGAGAAATAGGGGTTATGATGGAAGACGGCGAAGAAGAAGAGTACGATGACAACTATGTGCCCCCTGAATATGGTAATGCTGCAACGGGGGGAGCTGGTGAAGATCAAGAGGAACCAGACGATGTGCCCAATGATGCTACCACGGGTGAAGCTGCTGAAGATAAAGAGGAACTAGACGATGTGCCCGATGATGATGATCTCCGCCGGGTCATTGTCGATGCAAGGACGCAATACATTAGTCAAAAGGAGAAGCTAAAGTTCGATTGCATGTTAGAGGATCACAAAAAAGGGTTATACCCCAATTGCGAAGATGGCAACACAAAGCTCGGTACCGTACTGGAATTGCTGCAGTGGAAGGCAGAGAATGCTGTGGCTGACAAAGGATTTGAGAAGCTACTGAAAATATTGAAGAAGAAGCTTCCAAACGATAACGAATTGCCCGACAGTACATACTTAGCAAAGAAGGTCGTATGCCCTCTAGGATTGGAGGTGGAGAAGATACATGCATGCCCTAATGACTGCATCCTCTACCGCAGTGCCTACAAGGATCTGAACGAATGCCCGGTATGCGGTGCGTTGCGGTATAAGATCAGACGAGATGACCCTGGTGATGTTGACGGCGAGCCCCTCAGGAAGAGGGTTCCTGCGAAGGTGATGTGGTATGCTCCTATAATACCACGGTTGAAACGTCTGTTCAGAAACGAAGAGCATGCCAAGTTGATGCGATGGCACAGTGAGAACCGAAAGAAAGATGGGAAGTTGAGAGCACCCGCTGACGGGTCGCAGTGGAGAAAAATCGAGAGAAAGTACTGGGATGAGTTTGCAAAGGACCCAAGGAATGTATGCTTTGCTTTAAGCGCGGATGGCATTAATCCTTTCGGGGAGCAGAGCAGCAATCACAGCACCTGGCCCATGACTCTATGTATGTATAACCTTCCTCCTTGGATGTGCATGAAGCGGAAGTTCATTATGATGCCAGTTCTCATCCAAGGCCCTAAGCAACCCGGCAACGAAATTGATGTGTACCTAAGGCCATTAGTTGAAGAACTTTTACAGCTGTGGAATGGAAACGGTGTACGTACGTGGGATGAGCACAGACAGGAGGAATTTAACCTTAAGGCGTTGCTGTTCGTGACCATCAATGATTGGCCCGCTCTCAGTAACCTTTCAGGACAGACAAACAAAGGATACCACGCATGCACGCACTGTTTAGATGACACTGAAAGTATATACCTAGACAAATGCAGGAAAAATGTGTACCAGGGCCATCGTCGATTTCTGCCGACCAACCATCAGTGTCGAAAGAAAGGCAAGCATTTCAAAGGCGAGGTAGATCACCGGAAGAAGCCCGCCATGCGCACCGGTGATCACGTGCTTGCTATGGTCAATGATTTACACTACGTAATCTTTGGAAAGGGTCCCGGTGGACTAGCTGTTCCGAATGACGCTGAGGGACACGCACCCATGTGGAAGAAGAAATCTATATTTTGGGACCTACCCTACTGGAAAGACCTAGAGGTCCGCTCCTCAATCGACGTGATGCACGTGATGAAGAACCTTTGCGTGAACCTGCTAGGCTTCTTGGGCGTGTATGGGAAGACAAAAGATACACCTGAGGCATGAGAGGACCTGCAACGTTTGCACGAAAGAGACGGCATGCCTCCGAAGCAGTATAAAGGTCCTGCCAGCTACGCTCTTACGAAAGAAGAGAAAGAAATCTTCTTTGAATGCCTGCTCAGTATGAAGGTCACGACTGGCTTCTCGTCGAATATAAAGGGAATAATAAATATGCCAGAGAAAAAGTTTCAGAACCTAAAGTCTCATGACTGCCACGTGATTATGACGCAACTGCTTCCGGTTGCATTGAGGGGGCTTCTACCGAAAAATGTCCGATTAGCCATTGTGAAGCTATGTGCATTCCTCAATGCAATATCTCAGAAGGTGATCGATCCAGAAATCGTACCAGGGCTAAGGAGTGATGTGGCGCAATGTCTTGTCAGTTTCGAGCTGGTGTTCCCACCATCCTTCTTCAATATCATGACGCACGTCCTAGTTCATCTAGTCGACGAGATTGTCATCCTGGGGCCCGTATTTCTACACAATATGTTCCCCTTTGAGAGGTTCATGGGAGTCCTAAAGAAATATGTCCGTAACCGCGCTAGGCCAGAAGGAAGCATCTCCATGGGCCATCAAACAGAGGATGTTATCGAGTTTTGTGTTGACTTCATTCCTGGCCTTAACAAGATAGGTCTCCCTAAATAGCGGTATGAGGGGACAATGACTGGAAAAGGCACTCTTGGAAGAGACTCAATAATATGCAGGGACGGATATTCTTGGTCTCAAGCACACTAAACAGTTCTACAGAACTCTACCTTGGTGACCCTGTATGTCGATGAACACAAGAACAGTCTGCGCTCCAAACACCCGGAGCAGTGCGACGACTGGATTACATGTGAACACATCACGACTTTCAGCAGTTGGTTGGAAACACGTCTCAGAGGTGACAACACTGTTTTTGATGAGTTGTACTTGTTGTCCAGGGGACCATCTTTGACTGTATTGACTTACAAAGGATACGAGATAAATGGGAATACATTTTACACGATCGCCCAAGATCAAAAGAGCACCAACCAAAACAGCGGTGTCCGCTTTGATGCAGCAACCGAGAGCGGAAAGGACACATATTATGGTTACATAGTGGACATATGGGAACTTGACTACGGACCTGATTTTAAGGTCCCTTTGTTTAAGTGCAAATGGGTCAATCTGTTAGGCGGCGGGGTACAGGTAGACCCACAGTACAGAATGACAACAGTGGATCTGAAAAATCTTGGGTACACTGACGAACCGTTCGTCCTAGTCAATGATGTGGCACAGGTTATCTATGTGAAGGACATGTCTACCAAACCGAGAAAAAGAAAAGATAAGGAAGCGAATACATCATACGATGAGCCAAAGCGCCACATAGTTCTTTCAGGAAAAAGGGACATCCTGGGAGTGGACGGCAAGACAGACATGTCTGAAGATTATGAAAAGTTTCATGAAATTCCTCCCTTAATTGTCAAGGCTGACCCAAGCATCCTGATAAACAATGAAGATTATCCATGGTTACGGTGCAATAAGCAAATGACACAAGCAAAGAAAAAGTGAAGACTTTCTCCTGCAATAAGCAAATGCTATGTGGGTGAAATTATGATACCATCCCAACTTTCAACTTTTTCAGAGTTCATTTGAAATGCTTTCATGTCTTATGGTTCGAAACTTTGATAATTCGAAAGTGATTGTCCATTTTGTACACGAAGTGCATCAAGTTTTTGTCGTAACCCTCTCTACTTTTTGGAACATGCTATGTGGGTGAAATGATGATACCATGCCAACTTTCAACCTTTTCAGAGTTCATTTTGAAATGCTTTCCAATTTCAGAGTCATTTAGCTCAAAGAATGAAATAATAGCAAACAGAATGAACTACAAAACTTTTATGAAAATAAAAACAATCAATTAAAATATTATGTTATGATCAACTAAATAAAACTATAATATTCTTCAATAGCAAAAAGAATATAATTTGTGTGGCCTAAAATCAAACTATAAGTATTTAATTGTAAGTATAAATAAAAAATAAATAGCAAAGAAGAAAAAAATTATAATTTTGTAGTAAAGTTATTCATAAACTAGTGATTCACACAAATTTTTAAAAATTCAAATTTAAACTATTTAAAATTTAAAACTAATGGCACTAACAGAAAGTTGATATTTTTTGTGACCTAAAAGCAAAAAG
>NC_041392.1:62873133-62873703 GCF_002162155.2 Triticum dicoccoides | reverse complement strand
AAGCAAAAAGAAATCACTAAAAAACTGTAAGTATTTAGTTGTAAGTAGAAATAACAAATAAATAGAAAAAAATTCTAATTTTATAGTAAAGTTATTCATAAACTAGTGATTTACACAAATTTTTAAAAATTCAAATTTAAACTATTTAAAATTTAAAACTAATGGCACTAACAGAAAATTTATAATTTTTGTGACCTAAAAGCAAAAAGAAATCACTAAAAAACTGTAAGTATTTAGTTTTAAGTAGAAATAAAAAAACAAAAAACCAAAATAATATAGAAATAAAAAAGAAAAAACCAAAAAAATGCCACCTACTGGGCCTCCACGGCCTGAATACGACTAGAAACCCTACATGGGCCAGGATTCAGGCCCGCAGAAGGCCCAATAGGCCCACAGGCAAAGCAGTGTCAAATTAGGCCCATAGGCCTGCTATTCAGAGGAGTTCGAGAGGGAGGAGACAGCAGAGCTTATAAACCAGTGTCGGGCGCTCTCAACTAGCGATGTGGGACTAAACTTATGGGCGCGGGCAGCACAAGGGCATTGGTCCCAGTTGGTGGCACCAACCGGGAC
>NC_041392.1:62865399-62873029 GCF_002162155.2 Triticum dicoccoides | reverse complement strand
CTGCCGAAAAGAGGCCATTGGTCCCGGTTCGTGGCAGCAACCGGGACTAATGCCCACCTTTAGTCCCGGTTGCTGCCACGAACCGGGACTAAAGCCTCTGCTATACAAGGCCACACTTTGCAATTTTTCATTCTCATCTTGCAGTTGCAGTTGCCGACGCCGCCCGCCCCCATCGTCGCCATCGCCCGCGCCCATCATCGCCGTCGCCCGCGACACGCGCCGCCCAGGCCCGCCCCCGTCGCCGTCGCCCTCGTCCCTGCCCTCGTCGCCGCGCCCCCGCCGCCCCGGCCCGCCGTCGCCGTCGCCCGTGTCTCCTACCCCAAGCGCGCGCCCACTGCCCCGTCGCCATCCTCGCCGCCGACTCCGCGGTCCTCCTCTGGTCCGGCCGGCGCCCTAGATTTTTTTCATATATATATGCTTGTTTTTCATATATATATGCTTGTTTTTTATATATATGTATACATATGTTCTCTGTGTATATATCTATGTTCATGTATATATGCAAAAGATTAGGATTAGAAGAGGGAGAAGAATATTAGGATTTTTTATATATATGTATACATATGTTCTCTATGTATATATATATCTAGCTATGTTATATATGCAAAAGATTAGGATTAGAAAAATTAGGATTTTTTTCTGTTCATAGATTTTTTTTGGTGATATTAATTATTGTAAATATGAAAATATTTGTATATTCATATGAACAAATGAATTAGAAGAGGGAGAAGAAGAGGGGGTCGAGGGTCGTCGAACATGAGAGGAGGAAGAGGATAAAAAATGAAGAGGAATAAGAAAAGAAAAAAGAGGAGAAGAAAGAATAGAGGAGAAGATCTTCTCCTCTATTCTTTCTTCTCCTCTTTTTTCCTTCTTCTTCCTCTTTTTTTTATCGGGAACGAGGGTCGTCGAGGGTCGCCGAGCGGTAGAGGAAGAAGAGGATAAACTAGAAGAGAAAGAAAAAAAAGAGAGGGGTCGACGGTCGCCTAGGGGTTGAGGGTCGAGAGGGGGTCTAGGGTCGCCGAGAGGGGAGAGGAAGACGAGGAGAAATAAATAAGAAGAAGAAAAAAGAAGAAAAAGAAGAGGAGGGGAAGAAAGGAATAGTGGAGAAGAAGAGAAAATAGAATATATTCTATTTTCTCTTCTTCTCCAGTATTCCTTTCTTCTTCTCCTCTTTCTTTTCTTCTTTTTTTTCTTCGACACGTGGCGGGGGGGTCGAGAACGTCGGACATTCATGAGAGAGGCGAGGAAGAAGGGGAAGAAGAGGGAGAAGAAGAGGAGAGGAAGAAGAGGAAGTCTTCTCCTTTATTCTTTCTTTTCTTCTTTTTTCTTCTTCTTCTTCCTCTTTATTTTATCGGGAACGAGGGTCGTCGAGAGGTCGAGGAGCGGTATAGGGGAAATCCTAAATAGAAAGTATCGTCGGTGTGAGATACAGGTACCGTTGGTGTCGGACACTACACCCACATCCCACAAGTGGCGCGTGCTTCGACGCCCACGTCACTTGTGGGACGTGGATGTAGTGTCCGACACCGAAGGCCACATGTATCTCACACCCACGAAACTTGCTAGCTATTTAGGGTTTCCTCTACCGAAAAGAAGAGGAGAAATAAATAAGAAGAAGAAAAAAGAAGAAAAAGAAGAGGAGAAGAAGAAAGGAATAGTGGAGAAGAAGAGAAAATAGAATATATTCTATTTTCTCTTTTCTCCACTATTCCTTTCTTCTTCTCCTCTTTTTTTTCTTCTTTTCTTCTTCTTCTTCTTCTTCTTCTTCTTCTTCTTCTTCTTATTAGCCGGAAGTAGAGAGAGGTTTCCTAGTGTCAAAGTATTGAAGAAATCCATGCCTTCATCATTAGCCGGGAGTAACCAGGGCACGTTGGTACGAAGTTCTGCAAAGTTATTCTGGAATGGAGTCCCGGATAGAATAATCCGCTTTTTGGTACGAATTCAGCAAAGGCCTTCCAAATAGCGATATTCGGAAGGCTCTTGCTGAACTTTGTACCAAAAAGCGAATCATCCTATCTGGGACTCCGTTCCAGAACAACTTTGAAGAGCTTCGTACCATCATGCACATGTTACTTTCGCTTAATGATGAAGACATGGTTTTGTTGAATCCTTTGACACTAGGCAACCTCCCGACCCCTCGGCGATCCTCTCGAACATGAGAGGAAGAAGAGGGTCGTCTAGGGGTCGAGGGTTCCAGGGTCATCGAGGGTTCGAGGGGTCGAGGATCGCCGAGGGGTCGAGAGAGGTTTCCTAGTGTCAAAGTATTGAAGAAATCCATGCCTTCATCATTAGCCGGAAGTAACCAGGGCATGTTGATACGAAGTTCTGCAAAGTTGTTTTGGAATGGAGTCCCAGATAGAATAATCCGCCTTTTGGTACCAATTCAGCAAAGGCCTTCCAAATAGCGATATTCGGAAGGCTCTTGCTGAACGTTGTACCAAAAGGCGGATTATCCTATCTGGGAGTCCGTTCCAGAACAACTTTGAAGAGCTTCGTACCATCATGCACATGTTACTTTCGCCTAATGATGAAGACATGGTTTTGTTGAATCCTGAGACACTACGAAACCTCCCGACTCCTCGGCGATCCTATCGAACATGAGAGGAAGAAGAGGATAAAAAAAGAAGAGGAAGAAGAAAAAAAGAGGAGAATAAAGAATAGAGGAGATCTTCTCCTCTATCCTTTCTTCTCCTCTTATTTTTCTTCTTCTTCCTCTTTTTTTTATCGGGAACGAGGGTCGTCGAGGGACATAGATGTAGTGTCGTCGTTGTCGATATATACCCCCTCCCGATAGCTTACTATGATTAGGTAGCTAGTTCTACGTTTGGCACTAATATATCCATCTATCATGTTTGAATAATAATTGCCATGTTGTAAATATTTGTAGAAACTATGGACACCGCCCTAGACGAAGCAACAAAAGAAGCGTTGTTGAGGGACATAATCGCACAAGGAAGTGATGCCATCTCGTTGTTTCTCAACGAAACCGATGGTCTGGAAGGACAGGGTGAACAAGCTGGCTACGGTGACCTAATGCCGGTGCAAGAAGAAGAACATGAGGACGGCTCCGGTGACCCAATGCCGGTGCAAGAAGGAGACCGTGATGACGGCTCCGGTGACCGAACCGAGTCCGGCCAGGTATATATATTAGTTAAGCCTATGCTGACTAGCTGATTGATGCATTCATTGTTTTGGTATGTACACATATTAATTAAGTCTTTGTTCTTTTTTCTAGCCCTCCGAATCGAGCACAACTTCGGTAAAGAGACGAGGCCCGAAGAAAAAGTTGAGCTCGGATGAAAAGTTTGAGATCATAGCAATCGCGCCCGACGGCCAACCTATTGAACCCCTCCGGACAAAGAGTGCATTTGTTGCTCAGTGCGGGGTTCTGGTTAGGGACAAGATCCCGATAAGCATCCAGCAATGGTTTAAGCCAGCTACAGAAGACCCTGAGGTGTCTTATGTCAATGATATGCAGAAAAATGATCTTTGGACTGAGCTGAAGTCAAATTTCACCCTACCGCCTGAGGATAATCCAGAGAACCCAGTTAAAGAGAAATTAATCAAGTCTTTTGCTCTGAAGAGGATGGCAGAACTATTCAGAAGGTGGAAGAAAGAGCTGAATAAGTTTGTCGAAAAAAATGAGACACCAGAATTCAAGGGCAGATATGAGAAGATCAGAGATCACTGGCCCGCATTTGTGGCCCACAAGACATCAGAAAAGAGTAAGAAGATGTCGGCGACAAACAAGCAAAATGCTGTGAAAAAGAAGCTTCACCATCGCACGGGGTCAGGTGGCTACCTCGTAGCCCGGCCTAAGTGGTCCAAGAGTGAGAACGATCTGGTTCATAAAGGGATCGAACCAGAGACAAATAACTGGCCAGACTGTTGCCTTACTTGGTTCTTCGGGGCTGGCGGAACCCTGGACCCTGAAACAGGGAAGTGCATTTGGACGAACGATCAAATGGACATACCAGTCAGTAAGCTTAAGCAGTATATCGAAGCAGCGCAGGAAGGGACGTTCTTTCCAGACAGAGAGAACGACGAGCTCACAATGGCCCTCGGGAATCCTGAGCACCCTGGACGGACACGAGGCACGCCAGGCTCCATTCCATGGAAGGTTGGGTTTCCGGACGCAGGAGGTTACAAATCCCATGAGAGGAGGAAAAAAGTGCAGCAGACCCAAATGCAGGCGCTGCAAGCAAGGGTGGACGCGATAGAGGAACGAGAAGCAAATCGCAGCAAACGTACTGCCGAAGCCTCCCCCGAAGCTACCCGCCATCTCAGCGCAGAAGCAGCGTGGCTTCCACCGAGCTGCTTCAGCTAGAGCATGCCTTGACGGCTCCTGCCAGCTATCCCGTGGATGCTATCACGGAGTCTCAAAATTGCCACCTTATGACGCAATGGATGAATTTGAAGGTCAAGGCGGCTGTTGGCTCTGTTTATCCTACTGAACCCGGCGCAACTTTTCACTGCCGGCCGATTCCAGAAGGATATGCTAGGGTGTTGGTGGATGAGATAACGGAGGGATTTGAGGACCTCCAGCTTGACCACCCTACCGGTGAAGGGGAGACTCGGCTGGGGTCTGCTCTGAAGACTCCATGCCTATGGCGGAAGGACCTCATCAACCTTCCGAACTGGATGCCATCGCCTCCTCCTCCTCCTCCGGCGAGTCAGGGCACTCCGCCTCCACCGTCTCCTCCTCCTCTGGCGAGTGACGATCAGGGCCCTCGGCCAGCTCCTTCTCCGGTGCGCGGCGGCACTCCTCCTCCTTCTCCGCCTGCGCCGACGCGCCCGAGCAGCCCGCCTCCTCCTTCTCCGCCTCGTCAGCAAGGGCGGAAGAGACCTGCCGCCGCTCCAGCTGCTCCGACGCGTCGTAGTCCTTCTCCTCCGCCGCTTAAGCAAGTAAAGAAGACAACCGCTACGTCTGCTCGGTCGGCGTCTAGCAGTACAACCAGAGGCGGGAGGACATACAGATTCGGTCCTTCTCTGAAGACTCCAGAGAAGTTACCATACGAGAGGACCCGGGAGGAGAACGCCGAGATCGCACGAGAAGAAGTGAAGAAATTCTTTGAAGGGGTGAAAGCAAAGAAACATCCACCTCCGGAGGAGAAGGTAGATCGGGTGAAAGTGAAGCACACTCTGGCTGCCCTGACAAAACCACCGAAGTCTGATTCGCCAAAAGGAAACTATGACCGCATTATTCGAAAGGAATTTGCCGAAGCGGAGCGGTCGGGAAGTACTGTCAGTGATCAAAGGCTGAAACAACGACGAGCTGGGAAACAAATTGCCCAGCTCGGCGAACAAGCGAAGCAATCGTGCCCCCCGCTCAAGGTGCCTAGCCACAACGTCGATAATGATCCGAGGATGGTGCCCGGTTATAGCAATCCTGCAGATTACCTGCCCGACGAAGTACATTATGACCCCATGGACGTGCAGATACAAAGATACGAGTACGGGAAGCCTCTCGTTAAAGATGAAAGATCTCTATCAACGATGATGCGAAGATTGCATGATTGGTAGTTGAAAATCTGCAGAGACTCTGGCGGGAGGAGTACTTGTAGCGACCCGACCCAAATGGATCAAGTCTCTATGCTTATGTGTCATCCCTGGATCAGTATGCTGACACACACAGTACTCGAAGGATTTATAACAGAGGTAAATCACATGTATAAAGTAACGTAAATACTATTACCTCAAATCCAAAATATAGTGGAAGCAACAAGGTTGTGGTTTCCCATCAACACCAACGGCAAAGTTGAGTGTAGAAACCGTAACCCTAACGTATCACTTACTCGTCGTAAGAAACCTGCAACATAAGACGTTGTAGCCCGAAATGGGTCAGTACATTGAATGTACTGGCAAATTCACACCATAGAGAAATGATGAGCAATGGCTATCACTACATGCATATTTGGCTGGTGGAAAAGCTCTATGGTTATAAGGTTTTTGCGTAAAGCCAATTTTTCTCTACTGCAAAGGAATAAATTTATTTACTAACATGGTGGTTGTGAAACATTGAGAATGGTTGACAGCATTCTCAATCCCAATTAAAAATAATTAAAACCCAACAACATTAATTAGAAGTAACGTGATGAGATTCACAATGATATTCAAGTACTAGATACTCAAGTTGTCCATAACCGGGGACACGGCTAATCATGATTAGTTTGTTACTCTGCAGAGGTTTGCGCACTTTTCCCCACAAGACTCGATCGCCTCCGTTTGGTTTCTCGCACTACATGGTGTTTGAGAAGACGGATGACCGAGACATAGTCTTTCAGAAGCGCTAGCACCTTACATGTGGGGTAGACCGGTACACCTACATCCCCTACATCTGCTAGTCCACCCCGTAAGAGTTCGCACTACTTAGTCAACTATGCCAGAGCCCATAATGGCTTGTGGCTGCACACGGAAGTTTCTAGCATGAAAGATCTTATGATCCCTTTGAGCCTGGGTGGCGGTCCAAAAAAAACAGGCAAGTCTGATAGACATCAGGTGCCTCAATCCACCCACATGTGTGTTAGGTTGCCACCTTAGATAAACCATTAAAATTAATAAACTCACATCTGTCATGGATATCACTCACCCAATCCACGTCTACTAGCATAGCATGGCATAATAAGCAACGTAGAAGTAACTCCCAAGGGTTTGATAATAATACAGGTAATAGGTACTACCTCATCTACTTCCCATCCCACAATTTAATTAGATCCTAATCATGCAGTGTGAGAGGATTGATCTAATGCAATAAAACTGGGTTGTAGAAAAGGTATGATCAATGTGTGAACTTGCCTGCAATGTTGATGAAGATGATGCGCACTCAAAACTCTTAATAGATCTACTCGTCACACTCCGGTCAATCTATCGTAGGCAAGCAATAGTAACCACACAATAAGTACTCATCTAATGCACAGGTAAAACTCGAACAAGAGATCGAACCAGGTAGTTCAACTTAAGAACTCCAGTTGAAAAGAAAGAACGAACCGAACAAACGACGGAAAACAAACGGCGGAAGAAAACAACTCGGTTCTAGCAAGTTGAATCTAGGTCAAATTTTACCGGGGCAAAAACTTGTTTAAGTTGATTAGACGGAACGGCGGTTTCGAGACGAAACTCCAGGCGCTTGAATCACCTCATTCCGATAAACGGGCGAGAAGATAAACTAGAACGAAGATCGGATCTGAGATCGCGATCGCGGGATAATTCCGACGAGAAGAAAAAGAAGAACGGTTAAACGAACGGGCGTCGTTAACCTAGAAGAATCCGGTGATCACGTTCGTTAGGACGAACGGTCCGGCAAACGGTCCAAAGGCAACTAAATCAGAAAAGAAAACGAATCCGATCTAGGGTTTCGGAGAAGTAAATGGAAAAAGAAACGGAAAACCGATCTAGAAAACCGGAACAGTTTGGCGAAGAATCGGAGAGAAAACGAATCGGTATAGAAGAAAAGAATCGGAACGGTTCATAAGAAAAACCGAACCTAGGAAAGAAGAGACGCGGCGTGGTACCTCCGGCGAACGGCGGCGACGGCGGCGTTGGGCGGTGGCGGCGGTGCACAAGGCGGCGGCGGCGGTGACGCAGGGCGGCGGCGGCGCGGCAAGGTGCGGTGGTGGCGGTGACGCAGGGC
>NC_041392.1:62836192-62865022 GCF_002162155.2 Triticum dicoccoides | reverse complement strand
GGCAAGGTGCGGCGGTGGCGGTGACGCAGGGCGCGGTGGATGCTTGGGGCTTTTGGGTTTGATGATTTAGAGGGGGGTGTGGGGTATTTATATAGGTGAGGGGAGACAAAACTTGGGGTAGGGGGCAAGGAATAAGAATAGGAGTAGGAAAGATCTAGAAAAATAAACGGAAGTAGGACAAAAGTCCTACTAGGATTTCCTAAAAGAAAGAGGCGGCGGCTCCCTGGCGCCTGGCGCCTGCGCACGGGGAGGCTGGGGTGCTAGCGATGGCCTTGGCCTCGGCCGGCTGGTGGCTTGGGCCTTTGGCCCAAGGCGCTGCAGTTTTTTTTTAACAGATCCGCGCTTGGAAAAACACAGAAAAACAAAATCTACCGGATTCCAAAACTAATAAAGTAAATTTTCCCCGATTCCTAAAAATGAGCCGAACAAAATGAACTTTTCTCCGGGCCTAAAATAAAATTTTCAAAAACGTCCATTTTTCCCTATCCAAAGAAAAACAAACACACACCGGAAAACGAAATTTGCTCTATTTATTAAATCTTCGTTTTCCCTATATTTTGGGAAAGTCATATTATTCCCTCTCTTATATTTTTGACGTCGGAAAAATAATTGAAGATGAAATAAATAAATCAAATGACCCTCTTTTCAAATTCGAGAAAATTCTCAAATAAGAAAATAACGAAATCTCCAACTCTCTCCGAAGGTCCTTGAGCTGCGTGAAATTTCTAGGATCGACCAAAAAGCAAGAAAATAAGATAGGCATGATGATCTAATATTCCAAATTGAAAATAAATTCAAAAGAGCTTTGAATTTAATCTTTTTGAAACTCCCAACTCATATTTCATATAATTTGAAGAAGTCATTTTATCTTCTCTCGTGAAAATCATTCAGTCGCATAAAGTTTCAGAATTGGAATATTTCCAAATGAAATTCAATTATTTTTCAAACACCCTTTTCATTTTTAAATGGAAGAAGTCATGTCATCTTCTCTCTAGGGTTTTGTGTTTGAAAAGAATTTGAATTCATGGAGATCAGAAAGCAAATATGAAAGTTTGGGAAAGTCCTTTTATTCCCTCTCATTTAACTTTCAAAAGAATTCGAATTTCACTCAATTTCACGCAATCAATCAAACAATCAATCAAATCTATCTATTTGTTTATAACATTCCAAAAATTTAGAATTTTGGGATGTTACAGTACTTTGTATGCGAGAGTTAAACCGGAGCATGACCTCGTTGGAATTGATCTGTTGCCTGTTCCATTTGAGGAGTTCTATCAGTTCTTCAATCAATTGGCCCTCGATAAAGCAACTGTCACCTGCTACTGTCTGTAAGTAGTACTACTTCTGTCATTAAGTTTCTCTATATAGCTTAGCTCTTTCATTGCATGTATTTATAATCATCCTCACTATATTATGTAGATTGAAGATCATCGAATTGAAGAAAAGACAAGTCGGTGATATTGGGTTCATTAACACAAATCTCATAGATGCAACTCAGGTTAAATTTCATGCCGCAGAAACCGAGGCCAGCATGCTAGAATCGTTGATAATAAATCAAAAAAAAGATATAATACTCTTTCCTTACAACTTCAAGTGAGTGTTACTGTCTTGTGCGTATTCGGTTTCCCTTATATATTAGTCAAGGTTATAGTAATGTAATTGATGAGTTATGCATGCGTGTGCAGTTTCCACTATATTCTCCTACATATTAAGCTTGAGCAGGGACTAGTAACTGTCTTAGACTCAAGACGAAAAGATCCCAAGGACTATGCAGACATGACTCAAATACTCGAGAAGTAAGTTAAATCGATCATTATCCACCATATCAGCAACTTTGTTCATTTCCTGATATATCAAGTAATTGTTTTCTTTGTCCGGCAGGGTTTGGAGAAAATTCACCAGAAAAGCTCCGGGACTGCCGAAGGAGCTGCAATTTAGACACCCGAAAGTAAGTACTAGCTATAGTAGCATTTTAAGCGCATCTACTAGTCATTCAAGCGCTAGTTTCATCAATACCATGTGGCATTCTTGCTTATCAGTTTGATTAACCTCTATTTCTTGTAAAGTGGTTGTGACAACAACAAGGGAATGATTTCTGTGGTTACTATGTTTGCGAGTCCATCCGCCACACGACCTGTGAGCGGGGCTACACTGACGAACAATATGAAGTACGTAAATAACAACATTCACAATTTTATTTTATTACCATCATTTGTGTTTAGTTTCATTCATTCATATATATATGTATTGACCCCCTTCTTTAAATTAGATGTTTCGGAAGCGGGATGAACTCCTAGCACCAGCTCGCATGTGAGGAATTCAAGAGGAATTGGCGTCATTCTTTCTTGACCACGTGATCCCTGAAGACGGAGAATTCTATGTTAACCCTGAGTCCGTATGATTATATTTGTAAGAGATAATTACTGTATATATGTAGCCGGTAGTGTTAGATAGATATACGAGAACTTGTTGTTCGACCAATCTCTCGGAGAAGGAGAGGTGGTCGATATCACTTCTCTCTGTATATATGCATATATGTTCATGACGATCTTCTGTTTCCTTCGTTTGCTTACTAGCTAGCTAGCGTGTCTAGTCCTCTCTATATACGTATGTATAGTACGTAGCGTCGACCAAGCACAGACATAACAGAGGACACTTCTCTCTATTAATTATAACTAGCTAACACAATATATGAAACACCTATTAACCCCCTAAAACCCCCAACCCCCCCCCCTTTCAAAAAAAACAAAAACCCCAGCCACAGAAGTGCTGACGCGTGGATGCCTATTGGTCCCGGTTGGTGCCACCAACCGGGACCAAAGGGTCTCCTGACTGGGCTCTGCGCACTGCCCACGTGGAGGGCCTTTAGTCCCGGTTCTGGATTGAACCAGTACTAAAGGGGGGAGGTATCAGTACCGACACTTTAGTCCCGGTTCCTGAACCGAGACTAAAGGCCCTTACGAACCGGGACTATAGGCCCTTTTTCTACCAGTGCCTTCACAAAAAAATTTCATTTTGGGCACTCGAAAAATAGAAAATGAATTTTTCGTCCAAAGAAAATGAAAACTTCCTTCGGCAACATTGTTTTCCATCCCAAGGTGCACCCTTGTGCACAATATGAGATCATTTGAACAAACTATGCCATAAATGTGACCATAAGATTGACAATTTGGCTTGAAAGCCATGCATCTTCACACATGACGGCTCGTTTCTGAGAACACTTTTTTAAAATAATTACCATATTACAAGTTTATTATTTTTCCTGGTAACTTGGTCACATATAATGAGACAATCCGAAGGTTTTCCAATTTTTTGATTTTTTTGAATTTTTTCTGCTCGTTTCAAAATGCGGTCAAAACAGCGAGAATGACCGTTCCTAGATAGTAGTTGAATCTTGGAATTTTTTTGGTGTTTATCTGATTAAATAGATACTTATGTACCAAGAAATGATTTTTGGAAAAAATAAAGATTAAACTATAAGGCAGGTGCAGTTCAAATTTGAGGACATATTCTAGTTTTATACACCTACAACGTACTTCTAGTTTATACTTGTTTTAGTTAAAGCAAATGTCAAGCATGCGTAGAGTTTTATCGGTGGTCGATTAAACTTGAGGGAATATTTGTTCTACCTTTAGCTCCTCATTGGGTTCGACACTCTTACTTATCGAAAGAGGCTACAATTGATCCCCTATACTTGTGGGTTATCAGGCTCCCCACCCATTTCGTGTTGGGCTTGGGGGCGCCCTACACTTGGCCGCCTCCTCCTCTCTCCCACTAAGGCCCAATAAGGCCCATTGACTCCCCGGTGGGTTTCGATAACCCCCCCCCCCGGTACTCTGATAAATGCCCGAACTCATCCGGAACCATTCCGATGTCGAAACATAGCCTTCCAATATATCGATCTTTATGTCTCGACCATTTCGAGACTCCTCGTCATGTCCGTGATCACATAAACTCATAATACCGGTCGTCATCGAACTTTAAGCGTGCAGACCCTACGAAGATCTTTATCGGTCAAACCACATAACAACATACGTTGTTCCCTTTGTCATCGGAATGTTACTTGCCCGAGATTCGATCATCGGTATCTCAGTACCGAGTTCAATCTCGTTACCGGCAAGTCTCTTTACTCGTTCCGTAATGCAACATCCCACAACTAACTCATTAGTCACATTGTTTGCAACCCTTATAGTGATGTGCATTACCGAGAGGGCCCAAAGATACCTCTCCGACAATCAGGGTGAAAATCCTAATCTTGATCTATGCCAACTCAACAAACAGCATGGGAGAAACTTGTAGAGCATCTTTATAGTTGCCCAGTTACGTTGTGACGTTTGATAGCACACTAAGTGTTCCTCCGGTATTCGGGAGTTGCATAATCTCATAGTCATAGGAACATGTATAAGCTATGGAGAAAGCAATAGTAACAAACTAAACGATCACAGTGCTAAGCTAACGGATGGGTCAAGTCAATCACATCATTCTCTAATGATGTGACTTGTTCATCAAATGACAACTCATGTTAATTGTTAGTAAACTTAACCATCTTTGATTAACGAGCTAGTCAAGTATAGGCATACTAGTGACACTCTGTTTGTCTATGTATTCACACATGTACTAAGTTTCTGGTTAATAAAATTCTAGTATAAATATATACATTTATCATGACATAAGGAAATACAAATAACAACTTTATTATTGCCTCTAGGGCATATTTCCTTCAGTCTCCCACTTGCACTAGAGTCAATAATCTGGATTACATTGTAATGATTCTGACATCCATGGTCTCTTGTGAAATATGGATTCCTTTGCCAAGTCAATTGCACCAATATTGTCACAAAAGATTTTCATTCGACTCGATGCACTAGGTATGACACCTAGATCGGATATGAACTCCTTTATCCAGACGCCTTCATTTGCTGCTTCCAAAGCAGCTATGTACTCCGCTTCACATGTAGATCCCGCCACGACGCTCTGCATGGAACTGCACCAACTGACAGCTCGACCATTTAATAAAAATATGTATCTGGTTTGTGACTTAGAGTCATTCGGATGAGTGTCAAAGCTTGCATCGATGTAAACGTTTACAATGAGCTCTTTGTCACCTCCATAAACTAGAAACATATCCTTAGTCCTTTTCAGGTATTTCAGGATATTTTTGACCGCTATCCAGTGATCCACTCCTGGATTACTTTGGTACCTCCCTGCTAAACTAATAGCAAGGCACACATCAGGTCTGATACACAACATTGCATACATGATATAACCTATGGCCGAAGCATAGGGAATAAATTTCATTTTCTCTCTATCTTCTGTAGTGGTCGGGCATTGAGTCTGACTCAACTTCACACCTTGTAACACATGCAAGAACCCTTTCTTTGCTCGATCCATTTTGAACTTCTTCAAAACTTTATCAAGGTATGTGCTTTGTGAAAGTCCAATTAAGCATCTTAATCTATCTCTATAGATCTTGATGCCCAATATATAAGCAGCTTCACCGAGGTCTTTAATTGAAAAATTCTTATTCAAGTATCCTTTTATGCTATTCAAAAATTCAGTATCATTTCCGGTCAACAATATGTCATCCACATATAACATGTGAAATTCTACAGAGCTCCCACTCACTTTCTTGTAAATACATGCTTCTCCAAAAGTATGTGTAAAACCATATGCTTTGATCACACTATCAAAGCGTATATTCCAACTCCGAGAGGCTTGCACCAGTCCATAAATGGATCAGTGGAGCTTGCATACTTTGTAAAGCACCTTTTGGATCGACAGAACCTTCCGGATGCATCATATACAACTCTCGTTAGAGATATCCATTAAGGAATGCAGTTTTGACATTCATTTGCCAAATTTCATAATCATAAAATGTGGCAATCGCTACGGGTGAGAAGGTCTCATCGTAGTCAACTCCTTAAACTTGTCAAAAACCTTTCGCAGCAAGTCGAGCTTTGTAAACAGTAATATTACCGTTAGCGTCAGTCTTCTTCTTGAAGATCCATTTATTCCCTATGGCTTGCCGATCATCGGGCAAGTGAAGCAAAGTCCAAACTTTGTTATCATACATGGATCCCATCTCAGATTTCATGGCCTCAAGCCATTTTGCGGAATCTGGGCTCATCATCACTTCTTCATAGTTCGTAGGTTCGTCATGGTAAACTAACATGACTTCCAGAACAAGATTACCGTACCACTCTGGTGTGGATCTTACTCTGGTTGACCTACGAGGTTCGGTAGTGATGTCTACTACATAACCTTTTTATTGTAGACGTTGTTGGGCCTCCAAGTGAAGCAGTTTGTAGGATAGTAGCAAATTTCCCTCAAGTGGATGACCTAAGGTTTATCAATCTGTGGGAGGCGTAGGATGAAGATGGTCTCTCTCAGGCAACCCTGCCACCAAATAACTAAGAGTCTCTTGTGTCCCCAACACACCCAATACAAATGGTAAATAGTATAGGTGCACTAGTTCGTCGAAGAGATGGTGATACAAGTGCAATATGGATGGTAGATATAGGTTTTTGTAATCCGAAAATATAAAATAGCAAGGTAACTAATGATAAAAGTGAGCACAAACAGTATTGCAATGCTAGGAAACAAGGCCTAGGGTTCGTACTTTCACTAGTGCAAGTTCTCTCAACAATAATAACATAATTGGATCATATAACTATCCCTCAACATGCAACAAAGAGTCACTCCAAAGTCACTAATAGCGGAGAACAAACGAAGAGATTATTGTAGGGTACGAAACCACCTCAAAGTTATCCTAATGTCACCTAGATACTCCAATGTCACCTCAAGTATCCGTGGGTATGATTATACGATATGCATCACACAATCTCATATTCATCTATTCAACCAACACAAAGAACTTCAAAGAGTGCCCCAAAGTTTCTATTGGAGAGTCAAGACGAAAACGTGTGCTAACCCCTATGCATAAGTTCAGGAGGTCCCGGAACTCACAAGTTGATCACCAAAACATACATCAAGTGGATCACGTGATATCCCATTGTCACCACAGATAAGCACATGCAAGACACACATCAAGTGTTCTCAAATCTTAAAGACTCAATCCGATAAGATAACTTCAAAGGGAAAACTCAATTCATCACAAGAGAGTAGAGGGGGAGAAATATCATAAGATCCAAATATAATAGCAAAGCTCGCGATACATCAAGATCATGCCGATTCAAGAACATGAGAGAGAGAGATCAAACACATAGCTACTGGTACATACCGTAAGCCCTGAGGGTGAACTACTCCCTCCTCATCATGGAGAGCGTCGGGATGATGAAGTTGGCCACCGGAGAGGGATTCCCCCCCTCCGGCAGGGTGCCGGAACGGGTCTAGATTGGTTTTCGGTGGCTACGGAGGCTTCTGGCGGCGGAATTCCTGATCTATTCTACTCCCCAAGGTTTTTAGGGTATATGGACATATATAGGCGAAAGAAGTCAGTCTAGGGAGCCACGAGGGGCCCACGAGGGTGGGGGGCACGCCCGAGGGGGGGCGGGGCAGGCGCGCCTCCCTGACTCATGGCCACCTCGAAGCTTCCCTGATGTCTACTCCAAGTCTCTTGGATTGCTTCCATTCCAAAAATAACTCTCTCGAAGGTTTCATTCCGTTTGGACTCTGTTTGATATTCCTTTTCTTTGAAACACTCAAATAGGCAAGAAAACAACAATTTGGGCTAGGCCTCCGGTTAATAGGTTAGTCCCAAAAATAATATAAAAGTGTATAATAAAGCCCATAAACATCCAAAACAGATAATATAATAGCATGGAACAATCAAAAATTATAGATACGTTGGAAACGTATCAGGTAATAACTTGATCAGAAGTTTCATGGTCATCATCATTAGCTTCCTCACTTACTGGTGTAGGAATCACTAGAACTGATTTCTGTGATAAACTACTTTCCAATAAGTGAGCAGGTACATTTACCTCATCAAGTTCTACTTTCCTCCCACTCACTTCTTTCGAGAGAAACTCCTTCTCTAGAAAGGATCCATTCTTTGCAACGAATATCTTGCCTTCGGATTTGTGATAGAAGGTGTACCAAACAGTCTCTTTTGGGTATCCTATGAAGACACATTTCTCCGATTAGGGTTCGAGCTTATCAGGTTGAAGCCTTTTCACATAAGCATCGCAGCCCCAAACTTTAAGAAACGTCAACTTGGGTTTCTTGCCAAACCATAGTTCATAAGGTGTCGTCTCAACGGATTTGGATGCTGCCCTAATTAACGTGAATGCAGCCGTCTCTAAAGCATAACCCCAAAACGATAGCGGTAAATCAGTACCATATCTAATAAAGTGCGGTTACGACGTTTGGACACACCATTACGCTATGGTGTTCAAGGTGGAGTGAGTTGCAAAAATATTCTGCATTGTTTCAAATGAAGACCAAACTCGTAACTCAAATATTCTCCTCCATGATCAGATCCTAGAAACTTAATTTTCTTGTTACGATGATTTTCCACTACACTCGGAAATTCTTTGAACTTTTCAAATGTTCCATACTTAAGTTTCATCAAGTAGATATACCCATATCTGCTCAAATCATCTGTGAAGGTCAGAAAATAACGATACCTGCCACGAGCATCAACACTCATCGGACCGCATACATCAGTATGTATAATTTCCAATAAGTCTGTTGCTCATTCCATTGTTCCGGAGAACAGAGTCTTAGTCATCTTGCCCATGAGGCATGCTTTGCAAGCATCAAGTGATTCCAAAATCCCATCAGTATGTAGCTTCTTCATGCGCTTTACACCAATGTGACCTAAACGGCAGTGCCACAAATAAGTTGCACTATCATTATTAAACTTATATCTTTTGGCTTCAATACTATGAATATGTGTATCACTACTATTAAGATTTAGTAAAAATAGACCACTCATCAAGGGTGCATGAAAATAAAAGATATTGCTCATATAAATAGAACAACCATTATTCTTTGATTTAAATGAATAACCATCTCGCATCAAACAAGATCCATATATAATGTTCATGCTTAACGCTGGCACCAAATAACAATTATTCAGGTCTAAAACTAATCCCGAAGGTAGATGCAGAGGTAGCATGCCGACGATGATCACATCGACTTTGCAATCATTTCCCACGCACATCGTCACCTCGTCCTTAGCCAATCTTCGCTTAATTCGTAGCCCCTGTTTAGAATTGTAAATATTAGCAACAGAACCAGTATCAAATCCCTAGGCGCTACTGCGAGCATTAGTAAGGTACACATCAATAACATGTATATCAAATATACCTTTCACTTTGCCAGTCCTTCTTATCCGCCAAATACTTGGGGCAGTTCCGCTTCAAGTGACCAGTCCCTTTGCAGTATAAGCACTCAGTCTCAGGCTTAGGTCCAGACTTGGGCTTCTTCACTTGAGCAGCAACTTTCTTGCTATTCTTCTGGAAGTTCCCCTTCTTCCCTTTGCCCTTTTTCTTGAAACTGGTGGTCTTGTTGACCATCAAGACTTGATGCTCCTTCTTGATTTCTACCTCCGCAGCTTTTAGCATTGCGAAGATCTCGGGAATTGTCTTATCCATCCCTTGCATATTATAGTTCATCACGAAGCTCTTGTAGCTTGGTGGCAGTGATTTAAGAACTTTGTCAATGACACTATCATCAGGAAGATTAACTCCCAGCTGACTCAAGTGGATGTGGTACCCAGACATTCTGAGTATATGTTCACTGACCGAACTATTCTCCACCACATTGCAGCTATAGAACTTATTGGAGACTTCATATCTCTCAATCCAGGCATTTCCTTGAAATACTATGCTCCATGACGTTCAAAACATCATTGAAGTCCCGGTTCTAAGCCGTAAACCATGGCACACTGAACTATCGAGTAGTCATCATCTTTTCTCTGCTAGGTGTTCATAACATTTGGAGTTGCTCCTGCAGCGGGTTTGGCACCTAGCGGTGCTTCTAGGACGTAATTCTTCTGTGCAGCAATGAGGATAATCCTCAAGTTACAGACCCAGTCCGTGTAATTGCTACCATCATCTTTCAACTTAGCTTTCTCTAGGAACACATTAAAATTCAATAGAACAACAACACATGCCATTTATCTACAACAACATAGACATGCAAAATACTATGAGGTACTAAATTCATGATAAATTAAAGTTCAATTAATCATATTACTTAAGAACTCCCACTTAGATAGACATCCCTCTAATCATCTAAGTGATCACGTGATCCATATCAACTAAACCATGTCTGATCATCACGTGAGATGGAGTAGTTTTCAATGGTGAACATCACTATGTTGATCATATCTACTATATGATTCATGCTCGACCTTTCGGTCTTAGTGTTCCGAGGCCATATCTGCATATGCTAGGCTTGTCAAGTTTAACCCGAGTAATCTTCTTGTGCAAAACTGGCTTGCACCCGTTGTATGTGAACGTAGAGCTTATCACACCCGATCATCACGTGGAGTCTCGGCACGATAGACTGTAGCAATGGTGCATACTCAGGGAGAACACTTGTACCTTGAAATTTAGTGAGAGATCATCTTATAATGCTTCCGCCGTTAAACAAAATAAGATGCATAAAGGATAAACATCACATGCAATCAATATAAGTGATATGATATGGCCATCATCATATTGTGCGTTTGATCTCCATCTCCAAAGCACTGTCATGATCACCATCTTCACCGGCTTGACACCTTGATCTCCATCGAAGCATCATTGTCGTCTCGCCAACTATTGCTTCCACGACTATTGCTACCGCTTAGTGATAAAGTAAAGCAATTACATGGCGAATGCATTTCATACCATAAAGCGACAACCATATGGCTCCTGCCAATTGCCGATAACTGTGTCACAAAACATGATCATCTCATACAAGAATTTATATAGTCATGTGTTGACCATATCACATCACAACATGCCCTGCAAAAACAAGTTAGACATCCTCTAATTTGTTGTTGCAAGTTTTACGTGGCTGATACGGGCTTCTAGCAAGAACCGTTCTTACATACGCATCAAAACCACAACATAGTATAGTGATTGCTTTTTGATCTTCGGAAAGAACATTGTTCATTGAAACCGATTCAACCAGAGTTGGAGAAATAGACGCCCACTAGCCACATGTGTGCGAAGTACGTTGGTAGAAACAGTCTTGCGTAAGTGTACGCATAATGTTGGTATGAGCCGCTTCATCCAACAATACCGCTGAATCAAGAATCAACTAGTGAGGGCCAGCAATATGTATATACCCACGCCCATAAATCCTTTGTGTTCTACTCGTGCATATAACATCTACACATAGACCCGGCTTGGATACCACTGTTGGGGAACGCAGTATTTCAAAAAAATCTTACAATCTCGCAAGATCTATCTAGGAAATGCATAGCAACGAGAGGGGAGAGTATGTCTACGTACCCTCGTAGACCGAAAGCAGAAGCGTTATGAAACGCGGTTGATGTTGTCAAATGTATTCGTGATCCAACTGATCAAGTACCGAACGCACAACACCTCTGCGATCTCTCATACTCTTGATCCAACAGAGGATGAGGGAGAGTTTCGTCAGCACGACGGCGTGATGACGATGATGATGAAGTTACCGACGCAGGGCTTCTCCTAAGCACTACAACGATATGACCGAGGTGGAATTCTGTGGAGGGGGGCACCGCACACGGCTAAACAATCAACTTGTGTATCTATGGGGTGCCCCCCTCCCCCATATATAAAGGAGTGGAGGAGGGGAGGGCCGGCCCTCATAGGGCGTGCCCAAGGGGGGGGGAGTCCTACTCCCAGTAGTAGTAGGTTTCCCACTTCCTAGTAGGAGTAGGAGAAGAAGGAAGAAGGAGAGAGAAGGAAGGAAAGGGGGGGGGGGGCGGCCCTGATTCGTCTCTGTCGTATCTATAATTTTGATTGTTCCATGCCAATATTATACAACGTTCATATACTTTTGGCAACTTTTTATACTATTTTTGGGACTAACATATTGATCGAATGCTCAATGTCAGTTCCTATTTGTTGCATGTTTTTTGTTTCACAGAAAATACATATCAAACATAGTCCAAACGGGATAAAAACTTAGGGAGAATTTTTTTGGAATATATGTGATTTTTGGGAAGAAGAATCAACGCGAGACGATGCCTGAGGGGTCCACCCCAGGGAGGTGGGCGCGCCGTTGACACTCGTGGCCACCTCATGAGGCGGTTGGTGCCCTTCTTTCGCCGCAAGAAAGCCAATATCCGGATACAAATTGTGGTAAAATTTAAGCCCAATCCATGTTAGGGATCTCCGGGAATATAAGAAGCTGTGAAAGGCCAGAATCTATAACGCAGAAACAGAATGAAACATAGAGAGAGATCCAATCTCGGAGGGGCTCACGCCTCTCCGCCGCAATGGAGGCCATGGACCAGAGGGGAAACCCTTCTCCCATCTAGGGAGAAGGCCAAGGAAGAAGAACAAGAAGGGGGGCTCTCTCCCCCTATCTCCCGGTGGTTCCAGAACGCCGCCGGGGCCATCATCGTGTGATGGCGATCTATACCAACACCTCCATCATCGTCACCAACATCTTCATCACCTTCCCCTATCTATTTACAGTGGTCCACTCTCCCGCAACCCGCTGTACCCTCTACATGAACATGGTGCTTTATGCTTCATATTATTATCCAATGATGTATTGCCATCCTATGATGTCTGAGTATATTTTTGTTGTCCTATCGGTAATTGGTGAATTGCTATGATTGGTTTAATTTTCTTGTGGATATGTTGATGTCCTTTTGTGCCCACCATATAAGCGCGCCTGTGGATCACACCATAGGGTTAGTTGTATATTGATAGGACTATGTATTGGAGGGTAAGAGTGATGGAAGCTTCAACCTAGCATATAAATTGATGCATGGGGGATTGAAGGGGGACCAATATATGTTAATGCTATGGTTGCGTTTTACCTTAATGAATGTTAGTAGTTGCGGATGCTTGCTAATAGGTCTAGTCATAAGTGCATAGAATTCCATGTCAGGGCTGACATGCTAGCAGTGGTCTCTCCCACATAAAACTTGCTATCGGTCTAGTAAAGTAGTCAATTGCTTAGGGACAATTTCGCAACTCCTACGACCACTTTTCCACACTCGCTATACTAACTTTATTGCTTCTTTACCGAAAATAGCCCCAATTTTTCATTTACGTGCTCTTTATATTCTTGCAAACATATCCCGTTACACCTACAAAGTACTTCTATTTTTATAATTGTTCTAGGTAAAGCGAACGTCAAGCGTGCGTAGAGTTGTATCAGTGGTCGATAAAACTTGAGGGAATATTTTTTTCTACCTTTAGCTCCTCGTTGGGTTCGACACTCTTACTTATCGAAAGAGGCTACAATTGATCCCCTATACTTGTGGGTTATCAAGACCATTTTCTGGCACCATTGCCAGGGAGTTATAGCGTCGGGTGAATATTCTCGTGTGTGCTTGTTTGCTTTATCACTAAGTAGTTTTTATTTTGTGCTCTTGTTTTCTATCTTTAGTTAAGGGTAGGAAGCGCAAAATACCAAAAACATTGTGGTACCTACTGAACCAATGGTTGAAGAACCACTCAAAATCTATCACACTACTGAAGCTTTTTACTTGGATCATCTTCGATCCCTATGTGCTTGGGCTAAAACCCCAACTAGCTTAGTTGAGGGCAAATCTTCAGATGAGCATGATTGTTATGTGCGACACCGCATATGTGAAAAAGGGAAACTTTTACTGGATCAAATTCATCATTTGCAGTGCTATGCTTGGAATTTATGTGAAATATATGATTGTACTTGTTGTTCTGAAGACCCTAAGAAACACCTTCCTTACCAATGTGAGTTTAGTGATAATGGAATCGTATCTTCGTATACTAAGGGTGTTTATAATTACTATGATGTTCAACAAATTCAAGAATCTGTTGCTTTTACCGGTAATTGTGAAATTGCTTCTTTTATTGAAGAGTGTGATACTACTCTCTATAAATCTGAAAATTTGGCCATACTTAAATATTTCTATGATAATTATGCTTCTAATCCTTATATTAAACCATATATTGAGGACTCCTCCGCTGTCCAAGAAGAGACAGATATTTTGCAGGAGTCTATGGAAGAAGAAATTAATGACATTGTGAGCTCATTGGATGAAAAAGATGAGGAGGAGAGCGAAGAACAAAAGGAGGAAGAGCGGATTGATCACCGTTCCCACCATCTAATGAGAGTAACTCTTTATCCCATACATTGTTTAATTTTCCTTTGAATTTGTCGAAGGATGAATTCTATGATGATTGTTATGATCCCGTTGATTCTTTTGAAATATCCCTTTTTGATGATGCTTGCTATGCTTGTGGCCAAGATGCCAATATGAATTATGTTTAGGAGATGAACTTGCTATAGTTCCTTATGTTAAACATGAAATTGTTGCTATCGCACCCATGCATGATAGAACTATTATCTTTTTGAATTCTCCTGACTACACTATATCAGAGAAGTTTGCCCTTATTAAGGATTATATTGATGGGTTGCGTTTTACTACTACACATGATGATTTTGATAGATATAATATGCATGTGCTTGTTGATCCTACTTGCAATTATTATGAGAGAGGAACTACATCTCTGCCTCTCCATGTTTCCATTATGATAAAATTGCAAGAAACTGTTTATACTATGCATTGGCCTTTACTATGTGTGCATGAATTGTTCTTTTATGACATGCCGATGCATAGGAAGAGAGTTAGACTTCGTTGTTGCACGATATATGTTAATTTGCGCTCACTACTAAATCACAAATCATTGTTAATTAAAATTGGCTTTTATATACCTTGAGATCCGGGTGGATCCATTACTTAAGCACTATATGTTTAGCTTAATGGCTTTAAAGAAAGCGTTGCCAGGGAGACAACCCAGTAGTTTTAGAGAGTCATTTATTTATGCTGTGTGCTTTTATAAAGATTAAAAAACAAAAAAAATAAAGAGGGGAACCTAAAACTTTTTCAAAAAGAAAAGCGAAAGTAAGAAAGACGAGCATTGTAAAAGTGGGAGCTAGCCTTGAACTTTGTTCATGCCCATGGAAACTTTGTGACCCTTGATTACAGAAACTTTTCAACAAAAATAATTATCCCCTTGTACAATTCCATTCTATTATAAAGATAATGTGCCAAGATTTGCCTTTAGCATGTTTACATTGCTTGTTGGTTTGTGCGGTGCAAAACAGAAACTTTGGCTATGGTGCGCGACTTTACATTTTTTACTAGAACATCAAACGGTTCCGAAACTTCTTGAAATGTCTTTATAAACAATTTTTTTATTTTTCCTAATTGTTTCAGAATTTTTGGAGTATCAGAAGTATGGTGAATGTTCAGATTACTACAGACTGTCCTGTTTAAGATAGATTCTATTTTTGATGCATTGTTTGCTTGTTTTGATGAAACTATTGATTTCTATCAGTGGATTAAGCCTTGGAAAATTTATATTACAGTATCTACAATTCCAAAACAAAATATGAATTGGTTTGCAACAGTACTTAGAGTAGTGATTTGCCTTATTATACTAACGGATCTTACCGAGCTTTCTGCTGAGTTTTGTGCGGATGAAGTGATCAAAGATCGAGGAGGCCTCGATATGAGGAGAAGGAGGAGAGGCAAGAGCTCAAGCTTGGGGATGCCCAAGGCACCCCAAGTAAATATTCAAGGAAACTCAAGCTTCTAAGCTTGGGGATGCCCCGTAAGGCATCCCATCTTTCTTCAACAAGTATCGGTATGTTTTCGGTTTCGTTTCGTTCATGTGACATGTGAAAATCTTGGAGCGTCTTTTGCATTTAGTTTTCACTTTTCTTTTATGCACCATGCTGTTATGAGATAGTCCATGGTTGATTTATAGGATGCTATTTCCACTTCACTTATATCTTTTGAGTATGGCTTTATAGAATGCTTCATGTGCTTCGCTTATATCATTTGAAGTTTGGATTGCCTGTTTCCCTACACATAGAAAACCGCCATTTGTAGAATGATATTTTGCTACACTTATATTTGTTAGAGCATGGGCATATATTTTGTAGAAATAATTAAACTCTCTTGCTTCACTTATATATATTTAGTCAGATGACAGAAATTGGTCATTCACATGGTTAGTCATTAAATCCTACATAAAACTTGTAGATTACTGAATATGATATGTTTGATTCCTTGCAGTAGTTTTGTGATATAAAGGTGGTGATACTAAAGTAGTGCTAGTGAGTAGTTGTGGATTGTAGAAATACTTGAGTTGAATTTTGTGATTCCCGTAGCATGCACGTATGGTGAACCGTTATGTAACTAAGTTGGAGCCTGAGGTATTTATTGACTGTCTTCCTTATAAGGGGCAGTCGGGGACGAGCGATGGTCTTTTCCTACCAATCTATCCCCCTAGTAGCATGCGTGTAGTACTTTGTTCCGATGACTAATAGATTTTTGCAATAAGAAAGTGAGTTCTTTATGACTAATGTTGAGTCCATGGATTATACATACTCTCACCCTTCCATCATTGCTAGCCCCTTCGGTACCGTGCATTGCCCTTTCTCACCTCGAGAGTTGGTGCGAACTTCACCGGTGCATCCAAATCCCGTGATACGATACGCTCTATCACACATAAGCCTCCTTATATCTTCCTCAAAACAACCACCATACCTACCTATCATGGCATTTCCATAGCCATTCTGAGATATATTGCTTTGCATGATCGTAAGATAGCTAGCATGATGGTTTCATGGCTTTTCCATTTTTTTATGTCATTGCTACGCTAGATCATTGCACATCCAGGTACACCGCTGGAGGCATTCATATAGAGTCATATTTTGTTCTAGTATCAAGTTGTAATATTGAGTTGTAAGTAAGTAAATAAAAGTGTGATGATCATCATTATTAGAACATTGTCCCATGTGAGTAAATCTGAGAACGGGTGGGTAACCAAACCAAACCAAACCTGAACTAAACCCACGTGATGACGTTTTGAAAACTGAACCAAACTAACCCCACGTAATTGGCATTGGTAGCCAGCCCAAACCAAACCACATGACAAATTCCCCAAAACCAAACTAACCCATAGTAGGAACTATGGTTTTAGCCTATGGTTCCATATCAGTTCCCCACCCATACATGTACAACTCAATATATGTAGGATCCTGCACCAGCTTAATAACATGTACAGACATTGCACTTGACAACTTACATATTCTGCACTACCAACACTTAAACTGATGAACACTTTGACAGCTTCATAACATGTACTAGTAAAAAACACAGATTCTGAAGCACAAATATAACACTTGACAGCTTACATACTCTGCACTACCAACACTTGAAGTACTACGTGAAAGCCACAACGTGATTTGTCAACTTCTATTTACCATTCATAAGGACCCTTTTCATCGAATCCGCTCCAACTAAAGTAGGAGAGACAGACACCCGCCAGCCACCTTATGCAACTTGTGCATGTTAGTCAGTGGAACCGGTCTCACGTAAGCATACGTGTAAGGTTGGTCCGGGCCGCTTCATCCCACAGTACCATTGAAGCAAGATAAGACTAGTAACGGCAAGAAAGTTGACAACATCTACGCCCACAACAAATTGTGTTCTACTCGCGCAAGAAGAACTACGCATAGACCTAGCTCATGATGCCACTGTTGGGGAACGTTGCAGAAAACAAAAATTTGCCTACGGTTTCACCAAGATCCATCTAGGAGTTCATCTAGCAATGAGTGATCCGATTGCATCTACATACCTTTGTAGATCACGCGCAGAAGCGTTCAAAGAACGGGGATGAGGAAGGCATACTCGACGTGATCCAAATCACCGGAGATCCTAGCACCGAACGGACGGCACCTGCACGTTCAACATGCGTACGGTCAGCGTAACGTCTCCTCCTTCTTGATCCAGCAAGGGGGAAGGAGAGGTTGAGGACGATGGCTCCAGCAGCAGCACGACGGCGTGGTGGTGATGGAGCTGCAGTACTCCGGCAGGGCTTTGCCAAGCACTATGGAGGAGGAGGAGGTGTTGGAGAGGGAGAGGAAGGCACCAAAGGCATGGGGTGAGAAGTCCTCCATCTCCCCACTATATATAGGAGGGCCAAGGGGGGGGTGCCGGCCCTAGGAGATCCAATCTCCTAGGAGGGCGGCGGCCAACGGAGGTTTCCCTCCCCCCAAGGCACCTAGGAGGTGCCTTCCACTAGTGGGACTCTTCCCTTTTGTGAACCCTAGGCGCATGGGCCTCTTGGGGCTGGTGCCCTTGGCCCATGTAGGCCAAGGCGCACCCCCTATAGCCCATGTGCCCCCCCGGGACAGGTGGCCCCACCCAATGGACCCCCGGGACCCTTTCGGTGGTCCCGGTACAATACCGATAACCCCGAAACTTGTCCCGATGGCCGAAATAGCACTTCCTATATATAATTCTTTACCTCCGGACCATTCCGGAACTCCTCGCGACGTCCGGGATCTCATCCGGGACTCCGAACAACATTCGGGTTACTGCATATACATATCCCTACAACCCTAGCGTCACCGAACCTTAAGTGTGTAGACCCTACGGGTTCGGGAGACATGCAGACATGACCGAGATCGCTCTCCGGTCAATAACCAACAACGGGATCTGGATACCCATGTTGGCTCCCACATGCTCCTCGATGATCTCATCGGATGAACCACGATGTCGGGGATTCAAGCAACCCCGTATACAACTCCCTTCGTCAATCGGTATGTTACTTGCCTGAGATTCGATCGTCGGTATCCCAATACCTCGTTCAATCTCGTTACCGGCAAGTCACTTTACTCGTACCGTAATGCATGATCTCGTGACCAGACACTTGGTCACTTTGAGCTCATTATGATGATGCATTACCTAGTGGGCCCAGTGATACCTCTCCGTCATACGGAGTGACAAATCCCAGTCTTGATCCATGTCAACCCAACAGACACTTTCGGAGATACCCGTAGTATACCGTTATAGTCACCCAGTTACGTTTTGACGTTTGGTACACCCAAAGCACTCCTACGGTATCCGGGAGTTACACGATCTCATGGTCTAAGGAAAAGATACTTGACATTGGAAAACTCTAGCAAACGAACTATACGATCTTGTGCTATGTTTAGGATTGGGTCTTGTCCATCACATCATTCTCCTAATGATGTGTTCTCGTTATCAATGACATCCAATGTCCATAGTCAGGAAACCATGACTATCTGTTGATCAACGAGCTAGTCAACTAGAGGCTTACTAGGGACATGTTGGTGTCTATTATTCACACATGTATTACGATTTCCGGATAACACAATTATAGCATGAATAAAGACAATTATCATGAACAAGGAAATATAATAATAATGATTTTATTATTGCCTCTAGGGAATATTTCCAACAGTCTCCCACTTGCACTAGAGTCAATAATCTAGTTACATTGTGATGAATCGAACACCCATGGAATTCTGGTGTTGATCATGTTTTGCTCTAGGGAGAGGTTTAGTCAACGGATCTGCTACATTCAGGTCCGTATGTACTTTACAAATATCTATGTCTCCATCTTGAACATTTTCACGAATGGAGTTGAAGCGACGCTAGATGTGCCTTGTCTTCTTGTGAAACCTGGGCTCCTTGGCAAGAGCAATAGCTCCAGTGTTGTCACAGAAGAGCTTGATCGGCCCCGACGCATTGGGTATGACTCCTAGGTCGGTGATGAACTCCTTCACCCAAATTGCTTCATGTGCTGCCTCCGAGGCTGCCATGTACTCCGCTTCACATGTAGATCCCGCCACGACGCTCTGCTTGCAACTGCACCAGCTTACTGCCCCACCATTCAAAATATACACGTATCCGGTTTGTGACTTTGAGTCATCCAGATCTGTGTCGAAGCTAGCATCGACGTAACCCTTTACGACGAGCTCTTCGTCACCTCCATAAATGAGAAACATTTCCTTAGTCCTTTTCAGGTACTTCAGGATATTCTTGACCGCCGTCCTGTGTTCCTTGCCGGGATTACTTTGGTACCTTCCTACCAAACTTACGGCAAGGTTTACATCAGGTCTGGTACACAGCATGGCATACAGAATAGAACCTATGGCTGAGGCATAGGGGATGACACTCATCTCTTCTATATCTTCTGCCGTGGTCGGACATTGAGCTCAGCTCAATTTCACACCTTGCAGCACAGGCAAGAACCCCTTCTTAGACTGATCCATATTGAACTTCATCAATATCTTATCAAGGTATGTGCTTTGTGAAAAACCTATGAGGCGTCTCGATCTATCTCTATAGATCTTGATTCCTAATATATAAGCAGCTTCTCCAAGGTCTTTCATTGAAAAACTCTTATTCAAGTAAGCCTTGATGCTGTCCAAGAGTTCTATATCATTTCCCATCAAAAGTATGTCATCTACAGAGCTCCCACTCACTTTCTTGTAAACGCAAGCTTCTCCATAAGTCTGCGTAAACCCAAACACTTTGATCATCTCATCAAAGAGAATGTTCCAACTCCGAGATTCTTGCACCTGCCCATAAATCGAGCATTGGAGCTTGCACACCTTGTTAGCATTCTTAGGATCGACAAAACCTTCCGGCTGCATCATATACAATTCTTCCTTAAGGAAACCATTAAGGAATGCCGTTTTGACGTCCATTTGCCATATCTCATAATCGTAGAATGCGGCAATTGCTAACATGATTCGGACGGACTTTGGCTTTGCTACCGGTGAGAAAGTCTCATCGTAGTCAACCCCTTGAACTTGTCGATAACCCTTAGCGACAAGCCGAGCTTTATGGATGGTCACATAACCATCCGCGTCTGTCTTCTTCTTAAAGATCCATTTATTTTCTATGGCTCGCCGTTCAACGGGCAAGTCAGTCAAAGTCCATACTTCGTTTTCATACATGGATCCTATCTCGGATTTCATGGCTTCCAGCCATTTGTCGGAATCCGGGCCCGCCATCGCTTCTTCATAGTTCGAAGGTTCACCGTTGTCTAACAACATGATTTCTAAGACAGGGTTGCCGTACCACTCTGGTGCGGGACGTGTCCTTGTGGACCTTCGAATTTCAGTAGGAGCTTGATCAGAAGTATCTTGATCATCATCAATAACTTCCTCTCTAGTTGGTGCAGGCACCTCAGGAACATTTGCTTGAGTTGTGCCATTTTCCTGTTCAAGAGGTAACACTTCATCAAGTTCTACTTTCCTCCCACTTACTTCTTTTGAGAGAAACTCTTTCTCTAGAAAGAATCCATTCTTGGCAACAAAGATCTTGCCTTCAGATCTGAGGTAGAAGGTATACCCAACAGTTTCTTTAGGGTATCCTATGAAGACGCATTTTTCCGACTTGGGTTCGAGCTTTTCAGGTTGAAGTTTCCTGACATAAGCATCGCATCCCCAAACTTTCAGAAACGACAGCTTAGGTTTCTTCCCAAACAATAATTCAAACGGTGTCGTCTCAACGGATTTCGACGGAGCCCTATTTAAAGTGAATGCGGCAGTCTCTAAAGCATAGCCCCAAAAAGATAGCGGTAAATCGGTAAGAGACATCATAGATCGTACCATATCTAATAGAGTGCGATTACGACGTTCGGACACACCATTACGCTGAGGTGTTCCAGGCGGCGTGAGTTGTGAAACTATTCCACATTTTCTTAAGTGTGTGCCAAATTCGTGACTCAAGTATTCTCCTCCACGATCTGATCGTAGAAACTTGATTTTCCTATCACGTTGATTCTCAACCTCACTCTGAAATTCCTTGAACTTTTCAAAGGTTTCAGACTTGTGTTTCATTAGGTAGATATACCCATATGTACTCAAATCATCAGTGAGGGTGAGAACATAACGATAGCCACCGCGAGCCTCAACACTCATTGGACCGCACACATCAGTATGTATGATTTCCAATAAGTTGGTTGCTCGCTCCATTGTTCCTGAGAACGGAGTCTTGGTCATCTTACCCATGAGGCATGTTTCGCACGTGTCAAATGATTCGTAATCAAGAGACTCTAAAAGTCCATCTGCATGGAGCTTCTTCATGCTTTTGACACCTATGTGACCAAGGCGGCAGTGCCACAAGTATGTGGGACTATCATTATCAACTTTACATCTTTTGGTACTCACACTGTGAATATGTGTAGCATTACGCTCGAGATTCATTAAGAATAAACCATTCACCATAGGAGCATGACCATAAAACATATCTCTCATATAAATAGAACAACCATTATTCTCGGATTTAAATGAGTAGCCATCTCGAATTAAACGAGATCCCGATACAATGTTCATGCTCAAAGCTGGCACTAAATAACAATTATTAAGGTTTAAAACTAATCCCGAAGGTAAATGTAGAGGTAGCGTGCCGAAGGAGATCACATTGACCTTGGAACCATTCCCGACGCACATCGTCACCTCGTCCTTTGCCAGTCTCCGCTTATTCCGCAGCCCCTGCTTTGAGTTACAAATGTGAGCAACTGCACCGGTATCAAATACCCAGGAGCTACTACGGGTACTAGGAAGGTACACATCAATTACATGTATATCATATATACCTTTTGTTTTGCTGGCCTTCTTGTCTGCTAAGTATTTGGGGCAGTTCCGCTTCCAGTGAGCACTTCCCTTGCAATAAAAGCACTCAGTCTCGGGCTTGGGTCCATTCTTTGGCTTCTTCCCAGTAGCTTGCTTGCCGGGCGCGGCAACTCCCTTGCCGTCCTTCTTGAAGTTCTTTTTACCTTTGCTCTTCTTGAACTTAGTGGTTTTATTGACCATCAACACTTGATGTTCCTTCTTGACTTCTACCTCTGCTGATTTCAGCATAGCAAATACTTCAGGAATGGTCTTTTCCATCCCCTACATATTGAAGTTCATCACAAAGCTCTTGTAGCTTGGTGGAAGCGACTGGAGGATTCTGTCAATGACCGCATCATCCGGGAGATTAACTCCCAGCTGAGTCAAGTGGTTATGTAACCCAGACATAGTGAGTATGTGCTCACTGGCAGAACTATTTTCCTCCATCTTACAGCTGAAGAATTTGTCGGAGACTTCATATCTCTCGACCTGGGCATGAGCTTGGAAAACCATTTTCAGCTCTTCGAACATCTCATATGCTCCATGTCTCTCAAAACGCTTTTGGAGCCCCGGCTCTAGGCTGAAAAGCATGCCGCACTGAACGAGGGAGTAGTCATCGGTACGTGCCTGCCAAGCGTTCATAACGTCTTGTTCTGCAGGGAGAACAGGTGCGTCACCCAGCGGTGCTTGTAGGACATAATCTTTCTTGGCAGCTATGAGGATGATCCTCAGGTTCCGGACCCAGTCCGTATAGTTGCTGCCATCATCTTTCAGCTTGGTTTTGTCTCTGAACGCGTTGAAGTTGAGGACTACGTTGGCCATTTCATCTACAAGACATATTGTAAAGATTTTAGACTAAGTTCATGATAATTAAGTTCATCTAATCAAATTATTCAATGAACTCCCACTTAGATAGACATCCCTCTGCTAGTCATCTAAGTATAACATGATCCGAGTCGACTAGGCCGTGTCCGATCATCACGTGAGACGGACTAGTCAACGTCGGTGAACATCTTCATGTTGATCGTATCTTCTATACGACTCATGCTCGACCTTTCGGTCTTCTGTGTTCCGAGGCCATGTCTATACACATGCTAGGCTCGTCAAGTCAACCTAAGTGTTTGCATGTGTAAATCTGTCTTACACCCGTTGTATGTGAACGTTTGAATCAAACACCCGATCATCACGTGGTGCATTGAAACAACGAACTGTCGCAACGGTGCACAGTTAGGGGGAACACTTTCTTGAAATTATTATGAGGGATCATCTTATTTACTACTGTTGTTCTAAGTAAACAAGATGCAAAAACATGATAAACATCACATGCAATCAAATAATAATAGTGACATGATATGGCCAATATCACATAGCTCCTTTGGTCTCCATCTTGGGGCTCCATGATCATCTTGTCACCGGCTTGACACCATGATCTCCATCATCATGATCCCCATCATCGTGTCTCCATGAAGTTGCTCGCCAACTATTACTTCTACTACTATGGCTAACGCGTTTAGGAATAAAGTAAAGTAATTTACATGGTGTTTCTCAATGACACGCAGGTCATACAAAAAATAAAGACAACTCCTATGGCTCCTGCCGGTTGTCATACTCATCGACATGCAAGTCGTGATTCCTATTACAATAGCATGAACATCTCATAAATCACATATAGATCATTCATTATTCATCACAACTTTGGCCATATCATATCACAAAGCACTTGCTGCAAAAACAAGTTAGACGTCCTCTAATTGTTGTTGCAAGTTTTACGTGGCTGAAATAGGGTTCTAGCAAGAACGTTTTCTTACCTACGTGAAAGCCACAACGTGATTTGTCAACTTCTATTTACCCTTCATAAGGACCCGTTTCATCGAATCCGCTCCAACTAAAGTAGGAGAGACAGACACCCGCCAGCCACCTTATGCAACTTGTGCATGTTAGTCGGTGGAACCGGTCTCACGTAAGCGTACGTGTAAGGTTGGTCCGGGCCGCTTCATCCCACAATACCATTGAAGCAAGATAAGACTAGTAACGGCAAGAAAGTTGACAACATCGACGCCCACAACAAATTGTGTTCTACTCGCGCAAGAAGAACTACGCATAGACCTAGCTCATGATGCCACTGTTGGGGAACGTTGCAGAAAACAAAAATTTTCCTACAGTTTCACCAAGATCCATCTAGGAGTTCATCTAGAAACGAGTGATCGGATTGCATCTACATTCCTTTGTAGATCACGCGCGGAAGCGTTCAAAGAACGGGGATGAGGAAGGCGTACTCGACGTGATCCAAATCACCGGAGATCCTAGCGCCGAACGGACGGCACCTCCGCGTTCAACACACGTACGGTTAGCGTAACGTCTCCTCCTTCTTGATCCAGCAAGGGGGAAGGAGAGGTTGAGGAAGATGGCTTCAGCAGCAGCACGACGGCGTGGTGGTGATGGAGCTGCAGTACTCCGGCAGGGCTTTGCCAAGCACTATGGAGGAGGAGGAGGTGTTGGAGAGGGAGAGGGAGGCACCAAAGGCATGGGGTGAGAAGTCCTCCATCTCACCACTATATATAGGAGGGCCAAGGGGGGGGGGCGCCGGCCCTAGGAGATCCAATCTCCTAGGGGGGCGGCGGCCAAGGGAGGTTTCCCTCCCCCCCCCCCAAGGCACCTAGGAGGTGCCTTCCACTAGTGGGACTCTTCCCTTTTGTGAACCCTAGGTGCATGGGCCTCTTGGGGCTGGTGCCCTTGGCCCATGTAGGCCAAGGCGCACCCCTACAGCCCATGTGCCCCCCCGGGACAGGTGGCCCCACCCGGTGGACCCCCGGGTCCCTTTCGGTGATCCCGGTACAATACCGATAACCCCGAAACTTGTCCCGATGGCCGAAATAGCACTTCCTATATATAATTCTTTACCTCCGGACCATTCTGGAACTCCTCGAGACGTCCGGGATCTCATCCGAGACTCCGAACAACATTCGGGTTACTGCATATACATATCCCTACAACCCTAGCGTCACCGAACCTTAAGTGTGTAGACCCTACGGGTTCGGGAGACATGCAGACATGACCGAGATCGCTCTCCGGTCAATAACCAACAGTGGGATCTGGATACCCATGTTGGCTCCCACATGCTCCTCGATGATCTCATCGGATGAACCACGATGTCGAGGATTCAAGCAACCCCGTATACAACTCCCTTCGTCAATCGGTATGTTACTTGCCCGAGATTCGATCGTCGGTATCCCAATACCTCGTTCAATCTCGTTACCGGCAAGTCACTTTACTCGTACCGTAATGCATGATCCCATGACCAGACACTTGGTCACTTTGAGCTCATTATGATGATGCATTACCGAGTGGGCCCAGTGATACCTCTCTGTCATACGGAGTGACAAATCCCAGTCTAGATCCATGTCAACCCAAAAGACACTTTCGGAGATACCCGTAGTATACTTTTATAGTCACCCAGTTACGTTGTGACGTTTGGTACACCCAAAGCACTCCTACGGTATCCGGGAGTTACACGATCTCATGGTCTAAGGAAAAGATACTTGACATTGGAAAACTCTAGCAAACGAACTATATGATCTTGTGCTATGTTTAGGATTGGGTCTTGTCCATCACATCATTCTCCTAATGATGTGATCTCGTTATCAATGACATCCAATGTCCATAGTCAGGAAACCATGACTATCTGTTGATCAACGAGCTAGTCAACTAGAGGCTTACTAGGGACATGTTGGTGTCTATTATTCACACATGTATTACGATTTCCGGATAACACAATTATAGCATGAATAAAGACAATTATCATGAACAAGGAAATATAATAATAATGATTTTATTATTGCCTATAGGGCATATTTCCAACAATAGGTAATAACAAACGGAGCTGGATTAAGTGTGATAACTGATTCCAAGCCGGGATTGCGTTACACCATTTGCCGATGATGGATGTCACCGAGTTCTCATGGCGTTAGTAGTCAGCCTGTACCTTGATCTGAAAAGACACAACTTTTAGAACTATGAGTCTGGATCACTAGCATTTCGCAATTTTACCCCCCCCCCCCAGCAAGATATATATGAAAGCACACATCCTTTATTTTATGGTGTCTACCTTGCAATTTGGATTCCACATTTCTCCAGTCTATACTTGTGACAAGTTTCTCATGATTGCTTAGTCTAAACATAAACATAACAATTTTCTTGTCCAGTTACAAAATGTCAACTTGTGCATTCTAGTATTTTATCGATCATCAGGATGTTCTAAAGAGCCAACTTGGCCACCAACTTCAAAACTTCACTAGCCATTGCATATATATATAAACATGACTATATTTTTACCTTTCATTGGTTCCAAACTTTTTGTTGCGTCCTACTGTCCATCTCCTGCAAATGAAACAAAATATTAATTTAAAGGCATATCAACACTTCTATACTACTTCTATACTGCAGGCTTTATATATCCCATTCTACACAAGTAGTAGAACCAAAATGTAAGCGGTTAACTCACCCTCCTTTGGTTTGAACAACCAATCTTTAGCACAAACAAGCACTTCTAGCATATCAGGGTTCAAAGATCTTCTCTTGTCGCCTAGTATCCTCTTACCACAACTGAAGGCTGATTCAGATGCCACTGTGCTAAAAGGAATTGCAAGAAAGTCACGGGACATAGATGCCAATATAGGAAACTTTTCGCCATGCCTCTTCCACCAACCCAAGACAACGAAGTCATCACCAGCCTTCTCGGATGCTTCTTCCATGTATGCATCAAGCTCGGATTTGTGTACACGTGACCTCCGACGAGACTTGTGTTGGGCAAACTCTTCTTCCAACTTCCTTTTCCCTGCAATAGGTGATCCAATAATGGTATTGCCTTGACTAGAAGGTGTCATGTGTGCAGTGCTTCTCGCTGCATGTAGCTCATATTCCTTGACATACTTTCTCACCCATTCTAAAGCAATCTCCACTTGCTTTGTAATTTGCTCCCTGTCGGTAGACAACTTGCAATAGAAGAAATCCAAGTACTCTTCTTTCCTCCTGGGATCCAGGAATGTAGCAATGACAAGTGCATGGTTAAACTCAATGCCCTTGCTTTTTCTATGACGGTTAGGATCTGCATTCTCCTTCTCCTTGGGATCCCAATATTTATCAAGCTTCGTTTACATCACTGCCGCCAATTCCTTCAACACATCAGTGGTCAGCCAACCCGGATCTTTCAATGCATGGCGAATAGAAAGCACAACTGGCAGAAACTTATGTTAAGTTGGCTTCCTATGAGCTGAAAAAATCAAAGTAAGCTCTTCAAAAGCTTTTAGAAACTCACAAATATCTTCTGCCTTCTCTCATTCCTCCTCGCTTGGAGAATCTATCATCTTTCTGTTGGCATAACTAGTGAGAACAGATTTGTACGTCAATGCTTCTACAAGCATTTTCCAGGTTGAGTTCCATTTGGTTGGTGTATCAATAGAGATGTCTTTCTTTACACGTAGACCCATCCCACTTGCAATTTTATTGAAATGTTGAAGTCTTGAAGGAGAAGAGTCAATATACTTCATCATCTCATGTTTCATGTCAATAGCTTCATGGATTATTTTCATTCCATCCTGAACCAAGATATTAAGAGTGTGCACACAACACCTGACATGCAAATTGTAACATCCCAAATTTGCAATTTGGAATGTTATACACTAAATCATCATGCATAGCATATTTTCTTGCATTTTTGTCGATCCTAGAAATTTCACGCAACTCAAGGACCTTCGGAGAGAGTTGGAGATTTCATTATTTTCATATTTGAGAGTTTTCTCAAATTTGAAAAGAGGATCATTTGATTTATTTATTTCATCTTCAATTATTTTTCCAATTAAAAAAAATGAGAGAGGGAATAATATGACTTTCCCAAAGTTAGGAAAAATGAAGATTTAATGAATAAGTCAAGTTTTGGTTTTGCCGGAGTTTTGTTTGCTTTTATTTGGATAGGGAAAATGCGCGTTTTCAAAAATTGCATTTTAGGACCGGAGAAAAGTTCATTTTGTTCGACTCATTTTTAGGAGTCGGGGAAAATTTACTTTAGATTCTTCGGAGTTCATTTAGATAGTTTTTCTTTTGTTTTTCTGCGCGCGAAACCGATTTAAAAAAAAAGGAGCACCTCCCGCGCGCCAGGCCAAGGCCCAGCCAGCCGCCACCGCCCCCAGCCCCTCGCGCGAAGCCGAGTCCCAGCGGGACTCTAGGCCCCCCCCCCTTTTTGCCCCTTGGCCAAGTCACACCCCCCCTCCTAGTATATAT
>NC_041392.1:62817950-62836161 GCF_002162155.2 Triticum dicoccoides | reverse complement strand
ACCCCAAGCCCCAAGCCGCCGCCGCCGCCGCCTTAAGCCGCTGCCGCCGCCCTAAGCCGCCGCCCGGAGCCCCGCCTCCCGAGGTAGCCGCGCCGCCTCTTCTTTTCCTCGGTTCGGTTTTTCTTCTAGAAAACCGTTCCGGTTCTTCTCTTTTTTCTTCCGGTTTTTCTTCCGGCTTTGTTTCGGTTTTCTTCCGAAACCCTAGATCGGTTTTCATTCTTCTTTCGGACCGTTCGTCTCAACGAACGTGATCACCGATTTTTCCCGGTTAACGACGCCCGTTCGTTTAACCGTTCATCTCTTTCTTTTCGTCGGATTTATTCCGCGATCGCGATCTCAGATCCGATCTTCGTTCTAGTCTTTCTTCCCGCTCGTTTATCGGAATCAGGTGATTCAAGCGCCTGGAGTTTCGTCTCGAAACCGCCGTTTCGTCTAATCAACTTGAACAAGCCTTTGCTACAGTAAAATTTGACCTAGTTTCAACTTCCTAGAACCGAGTTGCTTTCTTCCGCCGTTTGTTTTTCCGTCGTCTGTTCGGTTCTTTCTTTCTTTGCAACCGGAGTTCTTAAGTTGAACTTTCTGGTTCGTTCTCTTGTTCGAGTTTTACCTGTGCATTAGATGAGTACTTATTGTGAGCTTGTTGTTTGTCTGTGATAGATCACCCGGATTGCGCCGCTTGTTACTTCGAAACCCTAGGTCTCGCGGATCATCAGCAAGGCAAGTAACACTTTGAACATACCTTTTCTACAACCCATGTTTTATTTCATTAGATCAATCCTCTCACATTGCATGATTAGGATCTAATTAAATTGTGGGATGGGAAGTAGATGAGGTAGTACCTATTACCTGTATTATTATCAAACCTTTGGGAGTTACTTCTACGTTTGCTTATTATGCCATGCTATGCTAGTAGACGTGGATTGGGTGACTGATATCCATGACAGATGTGAGATTGATAATTAAGGGTTTATCTAAGGTGGCAACTTGAACACACATCTGGGTGGATTGAGGCACCTGATGTCTATCAGGACTTGCCTGTTTTTATTTCGGACCGCCACCCAGGCTCAAAGGGATCGTAAGATCATTCATGCTAGTAAATTCCGTGTGCTGCCACAAGCCATTATGGGCTCTGGCATAGTTGACTAAGTCGTGCGAACTCTTACAGGGTAGACTAGCAGATGCAGGGGAAAGTAGGTGTACCGGTCTATCCATCGTAAGGTGCTAGCGCTTCTGAAAGACTGTGTCTCGGTCATCCGTCCTCTCGAACACCATGTAGTGCGAGAAACCAAACGGAGGCGATCGAGTCTTGTGGGGAAAAGTGCGCAAACCTCTGCAGAGTGTACAAACTAATCATGATTAGCCGTGTCCCCGGTTATGGACAACTTGAGTATCTAGTACTTGAATATCATGTGAATCTCATCACGTTACTTCTGATTAATGTTGTTGGGTTTTAATTACTTAATTGGGATCGGAATGCTGTCAACCATTCTCGATGTTTAACAACGACCATGATAGTTAACTAAATTTATTCCTTTGCAGTAGGGAAAAACTGGCTTTATGCAAAACTATAACCATAGAGCTTTCCACCAGCCATATATGCATGTAGTATAGCTGTTTCATTCCATTACTCTCTATGTGTTACATTGCCAGCATATTCCATGTGCTGACCCGTTTTCGGGCTGCAACTTCTCATGTTACAGACTTTTCAGATGACGAGTAAGGTGCTTTTAGGTCGTGGTTCTATACTCAGTGATGCCGTTGGAGTTGATGGACCCATTTATCTTCCGAACCTTCCGCTGTTATCGTTATAGATGGCCTTAAGCCATATTTATTGTAATAAGTTCTCTTTGAGACATCGATGTAATAAGTGTGTGATTGCGACTCTGCTATAAATCCTTCGAAGTACTGTGTGGTGTCAGCATTACTGATCCAGGGATGACACCGGAGCACAGTAGACTTGATCCATTCGGGTCGGGTCGCTACACAAATGTTGACCTTCAAGGAGCAGCTCATGTTTGTGATATTTTATTAACTCCTCACATGCATTAGTATTATTGCTGGCATTATCTAGTGTCAAAGTGAATAATTTGCCTCTTATGTCCCATTCGGTTAAGCAACAAACTATTTCTTCCTCTATTGCATAGCCTGTGTGGGGATACTTCACTTCTACGGAACTTATGGTCTTCTTCTTGTAGTTGAATTCTGCATTGATATAATGGGTGGTGATGCACATGTAGCCCAAGTCCTGTGATGATGTCCGCATGTCAGATGTTAAGCAAATGCAAGAATCCAAATTTTGTAGCTCAACTTCGATATCTTTCTTCATTCCCTTATACATCTTCACTGCATCATAATGAATTGTGTGACAACCCTTGATTTGAAATGCTGGCTGCATTGAGTCAATCCATGGCTGAAGGTTGGGATCTACAAACTTAAGAAAGAGGATCTCAGCATGGACACAATACTTGACCATGCATTCACGAGAAACTTTTTCATCGAACACAAACAGACCTTCGGATGTTTTTTTTCATTGTTAACAAAAACCTTTTCCTGCAAGCCTCTTGAATTGATTGGCAAGCCTCTGCAATATGGGTCCTCAAACTGCTTGTCCCAAACTTGGTGTGAAGTTGCGCTCCAAAGTATTTGCACATAGCCTTGAGATCACCATCTACGAGAACCAAATCTACTTCATAATGCTCACATACCTTGGACCTTCTAGCATGTGGTACTTGACTCGTATCCTCATCCATGGAATCAGCACTCTCCGAACCCTCTGATGTAGACATGCCTCAAATTTTATAGAACACTGCATTGGGAAAAATATATGGAAAGTAACTGTTAGAAAATGGTAGAATATAGAGCAAGAAGGTTCCTAAAATGTGGAATCAGCACTCTCATCGTTCCAACTCACTAGCTAACTCCAGGTATTATGGAATAGTAAGTGGTTTTAGAATAATAATTATCATTATTCTTTATACAAGCCAGAGTGTCTAGCATGCATGACTACACTATATATAGAGGCATGATTTCATCAAGAATTAAAATTAATAATTCTAGGCTAGAAGAAAAATATATAACAACAGAGATTCGGCGAAGGTGTCCCATCACTGAAGATAGAGACCTGAAGTGAGGATGTTATGGATGCATATAACCCATGAAGCAAAATATTGAAACAACCCCCGGAAGCACAATTGGTCATGATAACATCAAGTGAGGTCTCTATCAATATATAACCACTGAAGATAGCCCATCACCGAACACTGATACTTCCCAAATCACTCTTAAAATGGCAGAATTTCACTAAAGTGCAGAATTGGCATACTTCCCAAATAACCACAGGAAGTGCAGAAGCAATGATATCTGAAGCAAATGCTGAAAACACATACTTCCCAAATCACTCTTAAAATCATACTAAAGTGCAGAATTTCACTAATGAACACTAATACTAAAGTGCATCATGCAACACGCCAAGCTCCACGGATGCAACAACTGATGGCAACATTAATAACTGGCGCTTGGCATGAGCATCGCCGAAGCACCTCTCCACATGCACGATAAAGCCAAACAACAAAGCGTCACTCGCCTCTCACAAACTGAAACTGAACCTAACATGTACAATCATACAGAGAACAAATCGAAGTGGTTCTTTATTGAGGAATAAAGACATGTTTGTTGCTGTTGTTGTTGCAAACGAGAGGAGGGGACCAGCAGGGGCACCTTTCCGGCGATGCCGCCAGAGCACGTTGCCGGCTTGCCATGGGAGGAGCGGGACCTAGTCAATAGGTGTAGCCGGTCAGAGAGAGAGGGAGAGAGAGAGAGAGGTACCTGCCGGCTGCCGGCGGAGGGAAGGTGGCGCGGCAGAGACGGCCCGGCGACCTGAACCCTAACGGACGGGGAGGGGCGGTGGCAACGATGGGAGGGCCAGCTCGGGGTAGCTCATGCCGGATCTTCTATCCCAAGGAGGGGGCGGCGCCAGAGGGGGACGGCGAGGCGGTGGCGCAAGGAAGGGAAGGCGAGGGGGAAGAGACAGGGGGGGCGTGCGGGCGGCGGGGAGGGTGAAGACAGAAGAGACAGGGGACAGCGCGTGGGTTGGCTACTTGGGTTGGGGATCGGAGCAGTCGAATGCAATGAACCCATACAAAGAACCGGGTTGTACCCACAGTCTGCAGCCCATAATACAGCAAACGGTTTCAGCCCATAACCAACTAACCCAAACTGGTTTCTCTCCAAACCCAAACCAAACCGAACTAAAGAAAGCCTCAGCACAATTAAACATAAACCAGTCAAGCCCATAATAAAAAACCAAACCATTTAAACCAGTTTTTCTAAAACCACTCCCAGATTTACATGTGAGGTTATCAAAATAAAAGTGGCCAAAGAAGCCCCCCCGAAAAAGGAGAGAGGCCAAAGAAGCCTAAAAAATAGAGAGAAAATGAGAGAAAAGAGAGAAGGGACAATGTTACTATCCTTTGACCACACTTGTCCTGCAGAGTAGCACCATGTTCTTCATATAGAGAGTCTCTTGAGTTATCACTTTCATATACTAGTGGGAATTTTCATTATAGAACTTGGCTTGTATATTCTGATGATGGGCTTCCTCAAATGCCCGAGGTCTTCATGAGCAAGCAAGTTGGATGCACACCCACTTAGTTTCAGTTTGAGCTTTCATACACTTATAGCTCTAGTGCATCTGTTGCATGGCAATCCCTACTCCTCGCATTGACAACAATTGATGGGCATCTCCATAGCCCATTGATTAGCCGCGTCGATGTGAGAGTTTCTCCCTTTTTGTCTTCTCCACACCACCTCCACCTTCATATTCCATTCCACCTTTAGTGCTATGTCCATGGCTCACGCTCATGTATTGCGTGAAGGTTGAAAAAGTTTGAGAATACTAAAGGATGAAGCAATTGCTTGGCTTGTCATTGGGGTTGTGCATGATTTGAACATTTTGTGTGACAAAAATGGAGCATAGCCAAACTATATGATTTTGTAGGGATGAACTTTCTTTGGCCATGTTATTTTGAGAAGACATGATTACTTTATTACTATGCTTGAAGTATTATTGTCTTACTGTCAAATGATAGACTATTGCTTTGAATCACTTGTGTTTTAATATTCATGCCATGATTAGATTACATGATCAAGATTATGCTAGGTAGAAATTCCACATCAAAATTATCTTTTATCATTTACCTACTCGAGGACGAGCAGGAATTAAGCTTGGGGATGCTGATACATCTCAATTGTATCTATAATATTGATTGTTCCATGCCAATATTATACGACTTTCATATACTTTTGGCAACTTTTTATACTATTTTTGGGACTAAGATATTGATCCGGAGCCCAGTGCCAGTTCCTGTTGTTGCATGTTTTTTGTTTCGCAGAAAATCCATATCAAACGGAGTCCAAACGGGATAAAAACTTATGGAGATTTTTTTCAGGATATATGTGATTTTTGCGAAGAAGAATCAATGCGAGACAATGCCCGAGGGGGCCACGAGGCACGGGGCACGCCCCAGGGGGTGGGCGCGCCCTGACCCTCGTGGCCACCCCGTAAGGCGGTTCGTGCCCTTCTTTCGTCGCAAGAAAGCCAATATCCGGATACAAATCGTGTTAAAATTTCAGCCCAATCGGAGTTACGGATCTCCCGGAATATAAGAAATGGTGAAAGGCCAGAGTCTGTAACGCAGAAACAAAAGGAAACAGAGAGAGAGAGAGAGAGAGAGAGATCCAATCTCGGAGGGTCTCTCGCCCCTCCGCCACCATGGAGGCCATGGACCAGAGGGGAAACCCTTCTCCCATCTAGGGAGAAGTTCAAGGAAGAAGAAGAATAAGGGGGCTCTCTCCCCCTCTCTCCCGGTGGCGCCGGAATGCCGCCGGGGCCATCATCGTGTGACGGAGATATATACCAACACCTCTGTCATCTTCACCAACATCTTCATCACCTTCCCCCATCTATTTACAGTGGTCCACTCTCCCGCAACCCGCTGTACCATCTACTTGAAAATGGTTCTTTATGCTTCATATTATTATCCAATGATGTGTTGCCATCCTATGATGTCTGAGTAGATTTTCACTGTCCTATTGGTAATTGGTGAATTTCCATGATTGGTTTAATTTGCTTGTGGTTATGTTGTTGTCCTTTGGTGCCCATCATATGAGCGCGCGCATGGACCACACCATAGGGTTAGTTGTATGTTGATAGGACTATGTATTGGAGGGCAAGAGTGATAGAAGCTTCAACCTAGCATAGAAATTGATGCATACGGGATTGAAGGGCAACCAATATATCTTAATGCTATGGTTGGGTTTTACCTTGATGAACGTTATTAGTTGCGGATGCTTGCTAATAGTTCCAATCATAAGTGCATAGAATTCCAAGTCAAGGATGACATGCTAGCAGTGGCCTCTCCCGCATAAAACTTGCTATCGGTCTAGTAAAGTAGTCAATTGCTTAAGGACAATTTCACAACTCCTACCACCACTTTTCCACACTCTCTATACTAACTTTATTGCTTCTTTACCTAAAACAGCCCCTAGTTTTATTTACATGCTCTTTATATTCTTGCAAACCTATCCCGTTACACCTACAAAATACTTCCAGTTTTATACTTGTTCTAGGTAAAGCAAACGTCAAGCGTGCGTAGAGTAGTATGGTCGATAAAACTTGAGGGAATATTTGTTCTCCCTTTAGCTCCTCGTTGGGTTCGACTCTCTTACTTATCGAAAGAGGCTACAATTGATCCCCTATACTTGTGGGTTATCAGCCCCCCCCCCCACCCAATTCGGATTGGGCTTGGGGGTGCGCCCTCCACCTGGCCGCCTCCTCCTCTCCCCCACTAAGGCCCAGTAAAGCCCACTGACTCCCCGGGGTGTTCAGGTAACCCCCTGGTACTCCGATAAATGTCCGAACTCATCCAGAACCATTCTGATGTCCAAACATAGCCTTCCAATATATCGAACTAATAATACCGATCGTCATTGAACGTTAAGCGTGCGGACCCTACGGGTTCGAGAACTATGTAGACATGACCGAGGCTCACTTCCGGTTTATAACCAATAGCGGAACCTGGATGCTCATATTGGTTCCTATATATTCTACGAAGATCTTTATCGGTCAAACTTCATAACAACATATGTTGTTCCCTTTGTCATCGGTATGTTACTTGCCCGAGATTCGATCTTCGGTATCTCAATACCGAGTTCAATCTCGTTACCGTCAAGTCTCTTTACTCGTTCCACAATGCAACATCCCGCAACTAACTAATTAGTCACATTACTTGCAAGGCTTATAGTGATGTGCATTACCGAGAGGGCCCAGAGATACATCTCCGACAATCGGAGTGACAAATCCTAATCTCGATCTATGCCAACTCAATAAAAACCATCGAAGAAACCTGTAGAGCATCTTTATAGTGACCCAGTTACGTTGTGACGTTTGATAGTACACTAAGTGTTCCTCTGGTATTCGAGAGTTGCATAATCTCATAGTCATAGGAACATGTATAAGTTATGGAGAAAGCAATAGCAATAAACTAAACGATCATAGTGCTAAGCTAACGGATGGGTCAAGTCAATCACATCATTATCTAATGATGTGATCTCATTCATCAAATGACAACTCATGTCTATGGTTAGGAAACTTAACCATCTTTTATTAACAAGCTAGTCAAGTATAGGCATAATAGTGACACTCTGTTTGTCTATGTATTCACACATGTACTAAGTTTCTGGTTAATACAATTATAGTATGAATAATAAACATTTATCATGATATAAGGAAATATAAATAAAAAAAATTATTGCCTCTAGGGCATATTTCCTTCAGGCAGAGCGAGGAGGGGCCGGCCGGCGGTGAACGGAGGAGTGGAGGGAGGATGGGGGAGGAGGGCGGTACAGCGAGTTGGAGGAGGTGATGGTGGCGCAGAGGGGGGAGGGGTAGGCGATGGCGGCCGGTGGGGGAGGTCCGGCGCGGGGGTGGGGGGTTGATGGGGGAGATCGAGTGAGTGTGAGTGTGAGTAGATCGGCGCAGAGAGAGGAGAGTGAAGGGTGGAAGATAGAATGGCTTAGCAGTATTGCCTTTCACTCAGAATGCTCTACTGCTATGTGTCAGCAAATAAAAATAAACATAAAAAATACATTGATCATCAATGACCTTTCTGTGTACAATCTAATTTGTCAATATGAGTCCTCACCGGTTTAGGAACTGGTGACGACTCATATTGCGGCCACCAATTCTACACATAGAGTTCAATGAAGACCATGTGCTTGTGTAAGTTTGAGAAGTAACATATTTAAGGTGGTAGAAACTCTCTTCACGGAGCAAGGTGGGACTAAAGTTTTGTAGTAAACTTAGCAGTAGCGGTTATTGCGGAAATGCGCTATTAATGCGCTGCTGCTAGAACTAGCCTCGCGGCGGCGGCGTGGTAATTATAGTAGTAGCGTGTCTTAGAGCAGGCGCACTACTGCTACATTTATTTCAGCAGCAAGTTTTGTGTGTGCGCGCTACTGCTACGTAGCAGCAGCGCCTTATTTTAAAGCGTGCTGCTGGTAAGATTCTGTGTATAAGCTTTTCCCTAGTAGTGCAAGCACCACACCCATCAGGGTGCGGTGCTCCTCCTGATGGAAGCACGTCGCAGTGCCTCCACCAAAGTGTTCGGCGCCTCCGGATTTGGGGAGGTCTCCGCCGGAGTTGGCGCCCCCCTCCTTCGAAGGGAGTTGCTCACTCGATTCCGGAGCCACATGGGTCTCCGAAATGGTGTTCGGCTGGGGGCCGGACTGGTAAGCGCCCCCATCGTCAGTCTCCATGGGGGTTGTGCACCCCATGTTCTCGGCGGCCGTGGCATTACCCTCTGGCACCATCTTGGGGGCCTCCCGCACCTCTCTGTGGCCCGGAGAGGTCCTTTGGGGTAACACCTCGGTGTCATCCGCGGTAGGTGGCAGAGAGGCTCTTGGAGGCGTCTCGCTCTTCACTATCTCCGGCGCTAGAGAGTTCCCCGAAGATGATGATAGTTGGAGGAGGTCACGGGCCGGACTGAAACACATAATATAATATGTTATGCTACAACTCGTAAAAGACCAGATGTATGTAAAGCATCCTTAGATACTTACGATGCGGCCAAGGGCTTCGGCATCCGAATCCGAGCCATCCGGGAGGGATGTATTCCCCCACTTGGACGCCTCCGCCTCCGGATCTACGAAGGTCACCCTTTTCTCTTCATCCCCTTAAGGGGAGAGTCGCTTTCTGCCCTCCTCCTCTTCATGTTCATATCCCTCGTGGGAGGAGGGAGCTTCGGTCTCTCCGGACACAGCGTTTGAAGTACCTTTACGGTGGATGCCACCATTGACCTCCTTGCTCTTCTTCTTGGCCTTCTTCTCTGGCGCTTGATACGGTGTCGGGACCAGCATCCTCGTTAGTAGAGGAATGGCTGGGTCTTCGGGTAGCGGAGCGGAACACTTGATCCGCTCCGCCTTCTTTGTCCATCCTTGATTGAAATATGGAAGGCTCAGTATACCCTTTGATTTGTGAACCAAAGTTATGTTCGGAAACTAAAAACTTACTAGGGTGGCCGGATGCTCGCTGTCGAGGCCGATGTCGTCGGTCGTCTCTGCCCACGTTTTCTGGGCCTTGAAGGGCAGCTTCTAGAGCTCTTCGTGTGTTGTGCCGAAGAATCGCTGTAGGGTTCGCGACCCTTCCGGATTGAACTTCCACATATGAAGATGCCGGCGCTGACAGGGGAGGGTCCGGCGGAAAAGCATCACCTGAATCACGTTAGTGCGACTAGTGTCCTTCTCTATAATATTTTTTATGCGCTTTTGCAGCATCATCACTTCATCAGCTGACCCCCAGTCCAGACCCTTGTTGGTCCACGACACGAGCCGCATTGGGGGTCCGGATCTGAACTCAGGAGTGGCCGCCCAGTTGGCGTCGCGAGGTTCGGTGATGTAGAACCACTCCTATTGCCATATCTTGACAGTTTCCATGAAGACCCCTTTGGGCCAGGTGACGTTGGGGAGCTAGCTTACCATGGCACCTCCGCAGTCCGCGTGCTGACGATCAACCACTTTTGGCTTCATGTTGAAAACCTTGAGCCAACGGCCGAAGTGGGGGGGGGGGATGTGGAGGAGCGCCTCGCACACGACAATAAATGCCGAGATGTGGGGGAAGGAGTTTGGGGCTAGATCGTGGAAATCTAGCCTGTAATAGAACATAAGGTCGCGGACAAAATGGTGAAGAGGAAACCCTAGTCCGCGTAGGAAGTGGGGGATAAATACCACTCTCTCGCCGGGCTCCGGAGTGGGGATGACCTGCTTTTTGGCATGGAGCCTGTGCGCGACGCCCGCAGCCAGGTGCCCCACTTCCCGGAGCTACTTGATATCCTTCGCCGTAACGGAGGAGGTCATCCACTTGCCCTGAGAGCCGGATTCGGACATGGCTGAAGAGGTTGGGGCGGTGGGAAAGATCAAAGCTTGGGCGGTGGAGCTTGAGGATTGGAAAGCAGAGGGAGGAAGAAGGCGTGGGGTAAAAAGAAGGGATCTTTATCCGCTTATATAGGCAGTGAATATCAAACGCCCCCCTCAAGCCTTAAAATTCGCCTATTCATAAGGGGTCGTGTGAATGGCGCTGTTGGATTACCCAAACCCGTATTGATGAGAATCCCATAATAAGGGGACACGATCTCTGCTTGGACAAGATGTGTCAACAGAGGCTGCACCTGGAAACGCGAAGCGGGTGGCTGAAAAAACGGTTTGAAAAATTAAAGTGGCCAGATGTGGCGTTTCGCCGAAAAAAGTTGTCAGTTGACAAGCCCTATTTTGATTAAGTATATTTCCTTCGTGGTTGAGGGTTGTGGCAGTTATACAGAGCCAGATAAAGTTCTTTTATTCAGAAGTTTGCTTTCAAGTATTCGAAGGAGGAACCCGCCTTGCAATGCCGAAGACAATCTGCGCGCCGAACACATCGTCATTGAAGACTGGTTCAGGGGCTACTGAGGGAGTCCTGGATTAAGGGGTCCTCCGGTGTCCTGCCCGAGTTATGGGCCGGACTGATGGGCCGTGAAGATACAAAGTAGAAGGCCTTCCCCCGTGTCCGGATGGGACTCTCCTTGGCATGGATGGCAAGATTGGCGTCCGGATGTATATATTCCTTCTTCTGTAAATCGACTATGTACAATCCTAGGCCTCTCCGGTGTCTATATAAACCAGAGGGTTTAGTCTGTAGAGGCTATCAAAAGTCATATTGACACTTCCAAAACCATGAGGTACACAGGTCATAACTTCAATTCAAGGAATTGGGCCTTATATGTGGAACCTCAGTGAGTGCACCAAGATTTCTACCGGAGAAACAAAAGATGAGAACGTGCATCAACCTCTATGCATAGATTACCCTAATGTCACCTCCAGAATCCGCCAGTTGAGTGCCAAAACATATCTCAAGTGAATCAACATAATACCCCATTGTGACCACGGGTATTCATATGCAAGACATACATCAAGTGCTCTCAAATCCATAAAAGTACTCAATCCGATAAAATGAAATCTCAAAGGGAAAACTCAATTCATCACAACAAGATAGAGAGGGGAACACACACCATATGATCCAACTATATTAAAAAAAGCCCGCGATACATTAAGATCGTGCCATCTCAAGAACACGAGAGAGAGAGAGAGAGAGAGAGATATTAAACACATAGATACTACTACAAACCCTCAGCCTTAGGGTGGACTACTTGCCGGGATGAGGAAGTTGGCCACCGGTGATGATTTCCCCTCCGGCAGGGTGCCAGAACAGGGTCTACATTGGTTTTTCGTGGCTACAGAGGCTTGCGGCAGTGGAACTTCAGATCTCTTGACTCCGCTAGCGTTTTTGAAATATTTGGGAATTTATAGTGCGAAGAGGCAATGCGGCAGGCCACCGAGGTGGGCACAACCCTCCAGGGCGCGCCTCCCAGGCGCGCCCTGGTGGGTTGTGCCCCCCTCGAGGCACCCCTCTGGTACCTCTTTGGCCCACTGGATGTCTTCTGGTTCAAAAAAAATCTCCAAAAAGTTTCGTTGCATTTGGACTCCGTTTAGTATTGATTTTCTGTGAAGGAAAAAACAAGCAAAAAACAGCAACTGGCACAGGGCACTATGTCAATAGGTTAGTCCAAAAAATGATATAAAGTTGCTATAAAATGATTGTAAAACATCCAAGAATGATAATACAACAACATGGAACAATCAAAAATTATATATATGCTGGAGACGTATCAATGCACATATGAAAGAACTTTTCGATACTATAAATTTTTTGACATACAACACATATTTTCTTGACCAAAATTATAAGTCAAAGTTTGACACGAGAAACGAAGTGGCCTTGTATATTAAAAGGAAGAGAGTACGTAGAATGATTCTTTCTATGGTTTTGGGCTGAGAAAGGGATAATTACATCACATGCTTCGACTGAAAGAAACTTTAGCCACTTCTAGTTCTGTCAAGTACAAATCTATGGCCGATTCGAGTAATGTGAAAACGTAGGAATAGAGAAAACACGGTATTGTAATGTCATGCCCACTCAAATCCTACCAGAATTGAGTTTGTTGGACAGAATCATATGAAAATAAAAGATTTTTTCCGAGAGGTTCAAGTGAATGCTAGATTTCCTATCAAATATATTATAAATGATTCAGTAGGGAAATTTTCTATAAGATTCAATCCTATGATTCAAATTACCGACAAATGAAAACTTTATAAGGATTCAAATACTTCAAAAATCCTTTGAATTAAAGAGGACCTAAGCTGGAAGGCCACCCGAGCCACCCGTGTTTCATAACTTGAATTTGTACTTTTGAAGCAAATGGAGTTTGCATCAAAGACGAGGATATAAGAGCTATACTTAGGTAAAGCGTATCTACCTACCAGACTTAGAGCTACATTAGTGGAGTCGTCATAATTGTAGCCTCCAAAACAGTTATATTGTGTGCACCATAATTTTTGGAGATCAGGACTTTGCCTATAAACTCAGATTCTTTGTAATGCGGTTAACTGTCAATGTATATGCCATCTGTTCCTAATCTTCCCTGCTATCACTACTGGAAAAGGGCTATAGATAGGATTGATACTAATGGCGCACCATGGAAGCAGTGCGCCACTACTATATACTAATGGCGCACCGGTTGGTGATGCGCCATTAGTGTGGAAGACACTAATGGCGCACCAGAAACAGGGTACGCCACTATTATTAATTTTTTTTTCCATTTTTCCATACAAACTAATGGCGCATCAGGTCGAAGTGCGCCATTACTAGTTCTAACTAGTAATGGCGCACCAGGCAGACAGTGTACCATTACTGTAAATTTTTTTATTCTTTTTTTTTTGCAAAACTACTAATGGCGCACCGTTTCACAGTGCGCCATTACTAGTTTACTAGTAATGGCGCACTATTACCCGGTGCGCCATTAGTATATATATTTATTTATTTTTACTTTTTTGCAAAACTACTAATGGTGCACCACCTGCATTTGCTGGTGGTGCGCCATTAGTAACCTGGGACCCCAACAAGATATTTTGGACAGCCCCACACCTACCCACTCACTTTTCCCACTTCATTCCCTCCACCTCCTTCTCCAAGCTTTCGGCTGCCTTCTCCTCCTCACCTCATTTCCACCATAGATTCATCAAAATTAAGTGGTGAAATTACCTTTTTTTTGATAGGTAAGTAATGGGAAAGCTATCTTCATGATGTAGATCTACTTTTTTTCTCCCTAGCTCGCTCCAACAACGTGCACATGCACTTTTTGTGGCCTAGCTAGATCTATGTATGTTTGTGGTGTTGCATGTGTTTGTGATGTTGCATATATGTTTGTGTTTGAAGGTACCGGTATTTGAAATGCGATAGTTGCCAATATTTTGCCGGAATGTTTTGATTCATTTCCGTTTCGGCGAGAATTTTGGCACTATGCATTCTTTTTGGTCCTATTTTTAGGGAAGGTCATGCCAAATTTTTTCTTGGTTCTACAATATCGTTTTGCTCTACCCCGCAGGCGACCATGGTCCGCACGATGACTGAAAGCATCGTGAATAGTTTTTTGAGCTCCGCGAAGACCGAGATGCTTCAAAAGAACGAGACGGAGACAAGATGTCCGTGTCGAAGATGCAAGCCGAAGAGCCTTATTGCGGACCCGGATTCCGGGCAGGTGCGGGACCACCTGCTCTTGCGTGGTTTCATGGATGGCTATCGGTGGCAAGGTAATGAAGATGACTATGAAGTTGTCCATGGGGACGGGCAAGAAATGAGGAAGGGCAACAAGACAAGTACCACCGCGGCGAGGGCGGGCGAGAAGACAAAGAATCTCCAGGACATGATCACGACGGTGATGCTGTACACAGTCATCATGTAGAAGATGTCGTACATGATGATGAGGAAGATCAAGACGAAGGGCATGTTCATGAAGATGAAGAGCAAGTGCAACAACAACTTGGAACGACGCTCAACGCCATGGTGCCTACGTTGATTCATGGGCTGACGACGTGGATTGTGGGCGGCCAACAGGGGCCTCCCCCGGTTCCCAGCTTCACGGCCAGCAACTCGCACAGCGCGCATGCGGCGCAATTGGTGTCTCCAGCGGCGCCATTGGTGTCTCCGGCGGAGGCGGTATTCAAGTCTCCGGCGCCGGCACGGGCATTGGAGCTTAATGCACCCGGGTGTACGCCGGCCGGCACCTTGCCAACAAGCGCCCCCTCCGTCACTTGCACGCCCGCCGTTGGCGGTGCCTCGACATTAGCCAACCTCGACGGCATCACGGTAACTAAGCCTCTCGGCCGATGACTTCATCTCCTTGCCATTGACTGGGCATCCCTGACGCCCTGTACATGTTTTCGCAGGGCACCGCCGACGTTCCTTGCACTCTTCTGCACTTCGTGGGCGCCGAGTTGATCGATGTCACCAAGGGCAGAATCGTTCAACCGGGCAACACCATGTTCCATGGTAATCCGATGCCACCCACAATGTATAGGGTTGAAGTGGTTCGGATGCTGCCAGGCTGCGACGAGCTGTTACCTCCGATTCGACCCGCTGGGGCCGACGAAGAAGATGAGATGACCCTCAGCACCTGCGTAAACTGGCCCCTGCTTTGGCCGAAGAGCCAGATTCGTTTGGGGCAGGGGACACCACCCCACAGACAAGACCGCTAGTCGTGCCGGCGCCAAGCCATGGCAAGAATGCCGCAACGCTACCGAACCTGCCGGACATCCCTATGGCACAGGATCCGGACAGCCCTATGGCACAGGATCCGGACGACGACAACAACGACGACGGTACATTTACCAACGTTGATAAGTACTTTGCCGAACATGGGTACGCTGGCGAGTTCTACGGGCCTCTTTCTCAAGAACCCAACCAAGACCACCGCGATCTAGCTGGTACGGCGGAGAATTCCAATTGCAACAGGCGTCGTCTGGCATTCAGTTCTCAGGACACACCTCCAGCTCCCGCCTTCACTGAGACTTAGATAGCTGAGGTGCGAAATATTATCAGCCCCAACACGCTCAAGAAGGCGGTCTATGAGCAGAACTCGGTCCCATTACAGGAGATCAAGAAGAAGGGACGGAAACGAAAGACTAACAAGGGCGCCGGTGCGAGCCAGCCAGCACCAAGTTCGATCCGTGCTCAGGACGGGACACCTTCACCTAAGGATATCTCGAGGAGGGTGCATGTGGCGGGTAGGGCGATGTTACCGCCAAATATGCTGAATGCTGCAACCGGTGCTATGCGGAGTCTGCACGATAGTGTTGTTTCTTTGGAGAAGCGGCGTCTCAGAGAGAAGGATGTGGCATACCCGGTTTTCGTGGCGAAGGTGCCTGAGGGCAAGGGCTTTGTGGATGGCGACATCGGGGGTACGATCATCCTGCGGTTTGATGACATCTTTGCTATGTTTAACCTTCATCCGCTGCACTACACCTTCGTTCGGCTGTTTTCGCTGAGTATGGAGATGCGGATCATTAGAGACAAGACCTCGGACATCGTGATAGTTGACCCCTTCTACATGCGTGCCAAGCACTTGAGCAGCGCTGGGGACCGCCAAGTTGCGAGTTCACACCTCGAAGGCGTCATTCTGGCAAACCCAGATAAGGATAACTTCCTTGTGGCTTACTTTCCCGAGTAAGTCATCCCTTAACCGCCCCGTAACATATGATTTCTTAGATTTCGATCGTTCTTTTTTTTCTAACATTCCGTGTTTTGTGCAGTGACACACATTGCACACTCATCCTCTTAAGCCCGAAATATTCCATGGCCACGTATTTCGACCCGAACCGTAACTCCAACATAGACAACACAAATGTCAAGAAAGTTCTTGATGATGTTCTCCCCGGCTACACCAAATCTAGAGGCACCTTTACCAGGGCAGTTCGTAAGTATGGCAAGCACATGCTCTCACACAATACGAAGTTCTGCTGCGTCAAGCAGCCGCCTGGCAGTCAGAAGGATGCCTACTACGCCCTCCATCACATGCGGGCGATCGTAAGGGACCATCATCAACTTCTGCTACCAGATAATCTCAAAGATTGGGCCGCGAGCTTGTCGGCAGTCCAGGACGTGGACCTCAGACAAGAATTCTTTCGCATCCAGTCGGAGTTTGCGGATATCATCCATCAAGATGTCCTTCATACCTCGGGGCAGTTCTTCCTCAGATATCAACCGTCCAACAGTGAGATAGATGAAACGCTACAAATGCAGGCTGACAACGACCGCGATTTCATGACCATCACGACAGACGGCGGCTTCATCCACGTTCCTGTCCGATGAGTCGAGTCAAAAGTAATGATGTGTAGTTCTGAAACATTGATTGGCTCATGATGTAATTATACTCTAATGAATTTGTATGTCTCTTTGGTTTGGACAGTCGTTCAACTTAGATGTAATCGATGCTATTTATTAGTAGGACCATGAATCGTGCTATTAATGTCTTGCTTTTCTCTTCCGATCCTTTTGTTGCATACTTACATATTGCTTATGTATTGTCTGTTGTTTGGCTTGTGCATAGAGATGCCGTCGTATGTCGTGTACAATGGTAAGGTTCCCGGAGTCTACGACGACTGGGAGGAGTGTCGGAGATAGGTTCACCGTTTCAGCGGTAACAATTACAAAGGGTACACCACTAGGGCGGAGGCCAAATGTAGATACGCCCTCTATCTAGCGGGAGAGAGGAGGGAGCGTTGGAGGAACCGGATGAAGACCAGTTTGATCGCGATGATGCTCATCGTGATGACTACAGCTCTCTTCTATGTGATGGTAATTTAGATGATCGATATCGATTTGTAATGTGAAGGCAAACTCGATACTCGCGGTCTTGAGACTTGTAATGTTTTATCTTTGTTCGGTCTTTTGAATTCGGAGACTAATATGATGAATTGTATTCGGAGACTAATCTTCTATTGTATTCGATAAATTTGATGTTGCTGTGTGTTGCTGTCTATATTCTGTCCAATAATATATTTTGTAACCTGTGCAAAAATCAGAAAAGCAAAAAAAAACCTAATATTCATACTAATGGCGCACCACACAAGACACTAATGGCGCACTGTGATCATCACACTAATGGCGCATTAACTACTGGTGCGCCATTAGAATGCCAAAGCACATGGGTACATATGGTCCCCTGGAGGCATTCTAATGACGCACTGCAGGCTATACTAGTGGCGCACTACGTGGTGCGCCATTAGAACACCAGATACTAATGGCGCACCAGTGGTGCGCCATTAGAATTTAATTCTAATGGCGTGATGCCAGTGGCGCACCGGTAGTGCGCCATTAGAAGGCAAATTCGGTGCACCACTAGCATGCCTTTTCCTAGTAGTGTACGTCTTCTGTTCCGCTCATAACTCTTTTAATAGATGTTCATCAACATCACACACTTATTAGGAGACAGTGAAATAGAAACAATTATAGACCTATGTTGGCCTCCTTTTGGAAGTGCTCTCCACGAACGGGGGGGCGGGGGGCTTGGGATATTTTGACCTGGGCCTATATGTGCCTTAGGTATCAACATATGTCTTGGATGTGGTGCGATGTCCACATGGTCTTTGCCATCAATACCCACTGCTTCAACTTTTTCTTTTGCGGTAGCCTCCACGGATGACCTATCAGTGAGTGGTTGCGAGGCAGGCTTCGGCCTCGACCTTCTCAGAGTACGAACGGAGGGCATCGGAGTACCGGTGGGTAGTG